>NW_027149893.1:0-360013 GCF_031143425.1 Pleurodeles waltl
ACTTTCCCTTTGGAGGACGGATCCCTCACGCCGTGGAGAGTCGTGCAGAAGTATTTTCCTGAAGAAAGACCGCCAACAAGCCTTGCTAGCTGAAAATCGTGCAGTTAGGGTTTTTGGATGCTGCTGTGGCCCAGGAGGGACCAGGATGTCGCCAATTGCGTCTGGGGACAGAAGGGGCGTCAAGCAAGACAAGGAGCCCTCTCAGAAGCAGGCAGCACCCGCAGAAGTGCCAGAACAGGCACTACGAATTGGAGTAAAATGGTGCTCACCCGAAGTCGCACAAAGGAGTCCCACGTCGCCGGAGGACAACTTAGGAGGTCATGCAATGCAGGTTAGAGTGCCGTGGACCCAAGCTGGACTGTGCACAAAGGATTTCCGCCGGAAGTGCACGGAGGCCGGAGTAGCTGCAAAAGTCATGGTTCCCAGCAATGCAGTCTGGCGTGGGGAGGCAAGGACTTACCTCCACCAAACTTGGACTGAAGAGTCACTGGACTGTGGGAGTCACTTGGACAGAGTTGCTGGATTAAAGGGACCTCGCTAGTCGTGCTGAGAGGAGACCCAGGGTACCGGTGATGCGGTTCTTTGGTGCCTGAGGTTGCAGGGGGACGATTCCGTCGACCCACGGGAGATTTCTTCGGAGCTTCTAGTGCAGAGAGGAGGCAGACTACCCCCACAGCATGCACCACCAGGAAAACAGTTGAGAAGGCGGCAGGATCAGCGTTACAGAGTTGCAGTAGTCGTCTTTGCTACTTTGTTGCAGTTTTGCAGGCTTCCAGCGCAGTCAGCAGTCGATTCCTTGGCAGAAGGTGAAGAGAGAGATGCAGAGGAACTCGGATGAGCTCTTGCATTCATTATCTAAGGAATCCCAAAAGACAGAGACCCTAAATAGCCAGAAAAGAGGGTTTGGCTATTTAGGAGAGAGGATAGGCTAGCAACACCTGAAGGAGCCTATCAGAAGGAGTCTCTGACGTCACCTGCTGGCACTGGCCACTCAGAGCAGTCCAGTGTGCCAGCAGAACCTCTGTTTCCAAGATGGCAGAGGTCTGGAGCACACTGGAGGAGCTCTGGGCACCTCCCAGGGGAGGTGCAGGTCAGGGGAGTGGTCACTCCCCTTTCCTTTGTCCAGTTTCGCGCCAGAGCAGGGCTGAGGGGTCCCCGGAACCAGTGTAGACTGGCTTATGCAGAAATGTGCACCATCTGTGCCCATGAAAGCATTTTCAGAGGCTGGGGGAGGCTACTCCTCCCCAGCCCGAACACCATTTTCCAAAGGGAGAGGGTGTAACACCCTCTCTCTGAGGAAGTCCTTTGTTCTGCCTTCCTGGGCCAAGCCTGGCTGGACCCCAGGAGGGCAGAAACCTGTCTGAGGGGTTGGCAGCAGCAGCAGTTGCAGTGAAACCCCGGGAAAGGCAGTTTGGCAGTACCCAGGTCTGAGCTACAGACCTGTGGGATCATGGGATTGTGCCAACTATGCCAGGATGGCATAGAGGGGGCAATTCCATGATCATAGACATGTTACATGGCCATATTCGGAGTTACCATTGTGAAGCTACATATAGGTAGTGACCTATATGTAGTGCACGCATGTAATGGCGTCCCCGCACTCACAAAGTCCGGGGAATTGGCCCTGAACAATGTGGGGGCACCTTGGCTAGTGCCAGGGTGCCCACACACTAAGTAACTTAGCACCCAACCTTTACCAGGTAAAGGTTAGTCATATAGGTGACTTATAAGTTACTTAAGTGCAGTGTAAAATGGCTGTGAAATAACGTGGACGTTATTTCACTCAGGCTGCAGTGGCAGGCCTGTGTAAGATTTGTCAGAGCTCCCTATGGGTGGCAAAAGAAATGCTGCAGCCCATAGGGATCTCCTGGAATCCCAATACCCTGGGTACCTCAGTCCCATATACTAGGAAATTATAAGGGTGTTCCAGTAAGCCAATGTAAATTGGTAAAATTGGTCACTAGCCTGTTAGTGACAATTTGAAAGAAACAAGAGAGCATAACCACTGAGGTTCTGGTTAGCAGAGCCTCAGTGAGACAGTTAGGCATCACACAGGGAACACATACCTATAGGTCACAAACTTATGAGAACTGGGGTCCTGACTAGCAGGGTCCCAGTGACACATAACAAACATACTGAAAACATAGGGTTGTCACTATGAGCACTGGGCCCTGGCTAGCAGGATACCAGTGAGACAGTGAAAACACCCTGACATACACTCACAAACAGGCCAAAAGTGGGGGTAACAAGGCTAGAAAGAGGCTACTTTCTCACACAACCCCCCAAACGAAGGACAATAAGGCTAACCTTGGCCAGTTGAGACTTTATTGTCTAAGTGGTGATAAGTAGAGAGTAGCTCTGCATAGACTGGTTACTCCCTTTATCATCCACTATATGGTTACTTCCCTGTGGGGATGTAAACCACCCTGTTTGAAGTTTTTTAGCTAAGCAACAATGTGAAGATGTATTTTCAGAGTTTCTATCAGTAAATTTTAGTTTAGAGCAGTGGGAATTGTCCACTGAACCTATTTGTAGTGATGGAAATGCCAGACAGGCGTGCTGTCTCAGAAAAGCCATAGCTGGGCAAAAACTTTGTCCATATGGCTGGAAGGGAGAACAGGGATGCTGTTTCTCTTGGGTTGGAGCAGGGCAGGGATGCTGTCCTATGAGCTCCACACTAGGGCAGGGATGCTGTCCTAAGTGTTGTGAGGCAGTGCAGACTTTCTGCACTAAAGTTTCTCTGGGAGGGTTGGAGGGATGCTCCATGTTAACTAAAATGGTGCTCTTTTTCTCACCAATGTTAGTTATCCCACAGAGAGGTACTTCTACCTCAGGGAGTACAGCTTTGCCAGCTGATGCTTCCCTTGGAACAGGTGCCACCCCAGGAGAGGTTTCTCCCACCACAGGAATGGTATCCTGAATGGCAGGGTGGTTAGGGGATACTGTGATACCCTTTTTACCTGTTGATGGAGAGGGATCCTGAGTTTTCAGGCCTTCTCTCCTTTGCTTTTTCATTTCAGTAGAAATGAGAGGGAACAATTCCTCTGGGATGCCCAGCATGGCTGCATGGGCATAAAACTCTACATCAGCCCAACCTGAGGCCTCTAGTCCATTACCTAAGAGACAGTCTACAGGTAAGCTAGGTGATACCACCACCTGCTTAGGGCCAGTAACTCCACCCCAACTAAACTGAATTATAGCTAAGGGAAGGAACTTAGTGGAGTTATGGACATCAATAGTTTAATACTGTTGTCCAATGATGTGTTGTTCAGGAGCCACTAGGATTTCAGTCACCAAAGTGATACTGGCACCTGTGTCCCTGTAGGCCAAGGCCTCAACACCATTTATTGAAACTGTCTGCCTGTACTTATCCATTGTAAGGGGACAAGCAGCCAGTGTGGCAAGGCCAATGCCACTAGGTGTGACAGAAACTGTCTTGGGACTGACTACCCCAGTTTCTATTATGGACCCATAAGTGAACCCAACTACACCCTTAACTTGACTGTTGCCAGCAGTCCCACCACTAGTACCACTACTGCTAGGGGCACTAGAGCTTGATGTATTAGTGGTGGCAGGCTCAGGGGGTTTACCTGGACAGGACTTATCCCCTGGCCTATGGCCTCTGTTTTTACACACAAAGCACCAAGGCTTTTTAATGTGTGCAGGTTGAGAAGAAGAGGAAGAATTTGTTTTATCCCCACCCTCTGAAGAGTGTTTAAGATTTGAAGTGGGATCTTTGGTTTTACCCTAATCCCCATGCTTATCTTGAGATTTTTCACCATCTTTCTTCTTGCCATCCTTGTCACCACCTGTATGAACTTTTCTGTTCACTCTTGTTCTGACCCATTTGTCTGCCTTCTTTCCCAATTCTTGGGGAGAGGTCAGATCTGAGTCCACTAGATACTGGTGCAACAAATCAGACACACAATTATTAAGAATATGCTCTCTCAGGATTATGTTATATAGGCTTTCATAGTCAGTCACTTTACTGCCATGTAACCACCCCACCAAGGCCTTCACTGAATGGTCAACAAAATCAACCCAGTCTTGTGAAGACTCCTTTTTGGTCTCTCTGAACTTCATCCTGTACTGTTCAGTGGTTAAGCCATAACCATCCAGGAGTGCATTCTTAAGAACTGCAAAATTATTGGCATCACTTTCTTTCACAGTAAGGAGCCTTTCCACTAAATGATAGCCATAGGATAGCAGCCCACTGCCTTTGAGGGACATCCTGTACAACACAGGCCCTCTCAAGTGCAGCAAACCACTTGTTAATGTCACCCCCCTCCTTATAAGGGGGAACTATCTTGTGCAGATTCCTAGAATCAAGCTCTTTTGCAGGATGACTATTGGGAATACTGCTGCTGCCATGGGTTTCTAAACCCAATTTCTGTCTTTCTTTTTCCAGTTCAAAGGACTGTCTGTCCAAATCCAGCTGTTGCTTCTTGAGCTTCAGTCTGGTTTGTTCCACTCTCAATTTATTGAGCTCCCTTTCTAACACTCTGTCATCAGGGTGGGTGGGTGGGACATTCCTTGAAACAGAAGTATGGTGAGCATGTACAGAAGGAGAACCATCCCTTACAGAGGGCATCCTAACAGCTTGGTTAACAGAAACATCACTTCTACTATGATGTGAAGGAATATCTTGCTATGATGTGAGACAACACTATCAGTATGGTGTGACTCTACATCAGTACCAACTATGCTAGGCTGTCTTGTAATGGGCAGGCTAGGAAGTTTCTTTCCTGACTCTTTTTCTAGGGGTGTCCCTGGATCAGATTGTGAACCATTAGCTATTTTTTCAACAGATGGGGCACCTCTAGCCTTATCCTGTTCTATAAGCATGTTAACCAATAGTTCTCTGGGGGGATTCTTCCCTACACTTAAACCTCTTTCTATGCAGAGACTCCTTGCTCCTTTCTAGCTAAGGTGATCATAAGCAAGTTTGGACAGATCAACAGTTTGGCCTGTGCCAGACATTTTAGAAAGTGTTTTAGTGACAGAAAAAGGAAAAAAGTTTGTCAGAACTTTTAGAAAGACAGGAAAAAAAACTTTTAAAACTTTTTAAGAACTTTTTGAAAGTTTAGAAGTACTTTTCAGCACTTTAGAAAAGAAGTGAGAAAAGAAATGCAAAACTTTTTGGTTAGGTGTACATACACTGAACTTGTTTTGTATATTTTTCTCTTATGAAAAGTACAATGACAAAAGTGGTAAGTAGTTACAGAGCACTTATCCCACCACTGCACAACCAATGTAGGAGGCTGGACTGGCTTGTAGTGAGTACCAAGGGGTACTTACACCTTGCACCAGGCCCAGTTATCCCTTATTAGTGTATAGGGTGTCTAGCAGCTTAGGCTGATAGATAATGGTAGCTTAGCAGAGCAGCTTAGGCTGAACTAGGAGACGAGTGAAGCTCCTACAGTACCACTAGTGTCATATGCACAATACCATAAGAAAACACAATACACAGATATACTAAAAATAAAGGTACTTTATTTTTATGACAATATGCCAAAAGTATCTCAGTGAGTACCCTCAGTATGAGGATAGCAAATATACACAAGATATATGTACACAATACCAAAATATGCAGTAATAGTATTAGAAAACAGTGCAAACAATGTATAGTTACAATAGAATGCAATGGGGACACATAGGGATAGGGGCAACACAAACCATATACTCCAAAAGTGGAATGCGAACCACGAATGGACCCCAAACCTATGTGACCTTGTAGAGGGTCACTGGGACTGTAAGAAAACAGTTAGGGTTAGAAAAATAGCCCACCCCAAGACCCTGAAAAGTGAGTGCAAAGTGCACTAAAGTTCCCCAAAGGACATAGAAGTCATGATAGGGGAATTCTACAGGAAAGACACAAATCAGCAATGCAACAACAATGGATTTCCAAACGAGGGTACCTGTGGAACAAGGGGACCAAGTCCAAAAGTCACAAGCAAGTCGGAGATGGGCAGATGCCCAGGAAATGCCAGCTGTGGGTGCAAAGAAGCTGCTACTGGACAGTAGAAGCTGAAGATTCTGCAGGAACGACAAGGGCTAGGAACTTTCCCTTTGGAGGACGGATCCCTCACGCCGTGGTGAGTCGTGCAGAAGTGTTTTCCTGAAGAAAGACTGCCAACAAGCCTTGCTAGCTGCAAATTGTGCAGTTAGGGTTTTTGGATGCTGCTGTGGCCCAGGAGGGACCAGGATGTCGCCAATTGCGTCTGGGGACAGAGGGGGCGTCGAGCAAGACAAGGAGCCCTCTCAGAAGCAGGCAGCACCCGCAGAAGTGCCGGAACAGGCACTACAAAGTGGAGTGAAACGGTGCTCACCCGAAGTCGCACAAAGGAGTCCCACGTCGCCGGAGGACAACTTAGGAAGTCGTGCAATGCAGGTTAAAGTGCCGTGGACCCAGGCTGGACTGTGCACAAAGGATTTCCACCGGAAGTGCACGGAGGCCGGAGTAGCTGCAAAAGTTGCGGTTCCCAGCAGTGCAGTCTGGCGTGGGGAGGCAAGGACTTACCTCCACCAAACTTGGACTGAAGAGTCACTGGACTGTGGGAGTCACTTGGACAGAGTTGCTGGATTCAAGGGACCTCGCTCGTCGTGCTGAGAGGAGACCCAGGGTACCGGTGATGCAGTTCTTTGGTGCCTGCGGTTGCAGGGGGACGATTCCGTCGACCCACGGGAGATTTCTTCGGAGCTTCTAGTGCAGAGAGGAGGCAGACTACCTCCACAGCATGCGCCACCAGGAAAGCAGTCGAGTAGACGGCAGAATCAGCGTTACAGAGTTGCAGTAGTCGTCTTTGCTACTTTGTTGCAGTTTTGCAGGCTTCCAGCGCAGTCAGCAGTCGATTCCTTGGCAGAAGGTGAAGAGAGAGATGCAGAGGAACTCGGATGAGCTCTTGCATTCGTTATCTAAGGAATCCCAAAAGACAGAGACCCTAAATAGCCAGAAAAGAGGGTTTGGCTACTTAGGAGAGAGGATAGGCTAGCAACACCTGAAGGAGCCTATCAGAAGGAGTCTCTGACGTCACCTGCTGGCACTGGCCACTCAGAGCAGTCCAGTGTGCCAGCAGCACCTCTGTTTCCAAGATGGCAGAGGTCTGGAGCACACTGGAGGAGCTCTGGGCACCTCCCAGGGGAGGTGCAGGTCAGGGGAGTGGTCACTCCCCTTTCCTTTGTCCAGTTTCGCGCCAGAGCAGGGCTGAGGGGTCCCTGAACCAGTGTAGACTGGCTTATGCAGAAATGGGCACCATCTGTGCCCATGAAAGCATTTTCAGAGGCTGGGGGAGGCTACTCCTCCCCAGCCCGAACACCATTTTCCAAAGGGAGAGGGTGTAACACCCTCTCTCTGAGGAAGTCCTTTGTTCTGCCTTCCTGGGCCAAGCCTGGCTGGACCCCAGGAGGGCAGAAACCTGTCTGAGGGGTTGGCAGCAGCAGCAGTTGCAGTGAAACCCCGGGAAAGGCAGTTTGGCAGTACCCAGGTCTGAGCTACAGACCTGTGGGATCATGGGATTGTGCCAACTATGCCAGGATGGCATAGAGGGGGCAATTCCATGATCATAGACATGTTACATGGCCATATTCGGAGTTACCATTGTGAAGCTACATATAGGTAGTGACCTATATGTAGTGCACGCGTGTAATGGCGTCCCCGCACTCACAAAGTCCTGAACAATGTGGGGGCACCTTGGCTAGTGCCAGGGTGCCCACACACTAAGTAACTTAGCACCCAACCTTTACCAGGTAAAGGTTAGACATATAGGTGACTTATAAGTTACTTAAGTGCAGTGTAAAATGGCTGTGAAATAACGTGGACGTTATTTCACTCAGGCTGCAGTGGCAGGCCTGTGTAAGATTTGTCAGAGCTCCCTATGGGTGGCAAAAGAAATGCTGCAGCCCATAGGGATCTCCTGGAACCCCAATACCCTGGGTACCTCAGTACCATATACTAGGGAATTATAAGGGTGTTCCAGTAAGCCAATGTAAATTGGTAAAATTGGTCACTAGCCTGTTAGTGACAATTTGAAAGAAATGAGAGAGCATAACCACTGAGGTTCTGGTTAGCAGAGCCTCAGTGAGACAGTTAGGCATCACACAGGGAACACATACCTATAGGTCACAAACTTATGAGCACTGGGGTCCTGACTAGCAGGGTCCCAGTGACACATAACAAACATACTGAAAACATAGGGTTTTCACTATGAGCACTGGGCCCTGGCTAGCAGGATACCAGTGAGACAGTGAAAACACCCTGACATACACTCACAAACAGGCCAAAAGTGGGGGTAACAAGGCTAGAAAGAGGCTACTTTCTCACATCTACCTCTTCAACTTCCGGTCTTCCCACAGATCCTTCTGGACCCTGTGGGATCTCCTCATCCCCTTCTGCTGACAGGGCAGCTGAATCTTATGGCCTGGAAGATATCAAGAGACATACACAAGTGCAAGGTCTTTCGTCTACAGCTGCCTCTTTTACACAAGCTTGGGCTCCATCCACCCGCAAAAGATACTCTTTGGCATGGAAAAAATGGGTGGGTTGGTGCCTTCGAGGGGAAGTGGATCCCATGGGATCTGAGATCGAAGACATCATAAACTTTTTGTCAGAATGCGCAGAAACAGGCTTATGCTACAGGTCAGTAAATAACTTTAGATCAGCTATTTCTGCAGGTCATGAATGGATAAATAATAAACCAGTAGGTCAACATCCTTTATTATGAAAATTCCTTAAAGGGATCAGCATGGCGAATCCTCCCAAACAATGTTATTTTCAACTGTAGGATGTACATATTGTGTTATATTTTTTGAGTGACTGGCCTGACAATCATTTGTTAACAATGAAACAACTATCAACGAAGTTTACCATGTTGTTGTTTTTAATCCCATGCCACAGAGTTTCTGATGTGAGAGCTTTAGATTTAGCAGGTAGGTTATTCTCTCCTAGAGTTTAGTTCGTTATTTCTAGACATACAAAATGCATGTCTAATTCTGTTGATTATCCTGCTTTTCCTCATAACGAAAATCTTTGTGTGGTTAAATGTTTATAGGTTCATGAGGAGCACACAGCTAGTTATAGAATGGGTCCTCGGACCTCTCCTGATTTTTATTCAAAAACCTTTTCGACCAGTCTCAGCCGCCACTTTGGCCCGCTGGATTCAGTGGGTAATGTCAGACGCAGGCATTGATGTATCTTTATATGGTGCTCATTCCACCAGAGGTGCTATGGCGTCAACAGCTTTTCTCTTGGTTTCTAGATTAAAAGACATTCTTCCAGCCGGTGATCGGTCCAGTGATTCCATGTTTAAAATGTTTTATTATAAGCCAGTGGTACATGTTTCTTATTTAGTGGTGGATCAGCTTTGAACCAGCATAATCGGAGCCTCCGGTCCTGACATAGAATACAAAATTGTCTAGCTTTGCGACAAGAATTTATGATTCTATTAAGGACACGGAGGTGAGGATTGTCCCACTCATTGGGTCAAATATATTTATATTACGGATGTTTATTGCTTGTCTTGCATTATTATGTAGGTGTATTTGCCCCCCCTTGATTTTGTCTGTTGGAGTAGAATTGGATCTCATTTTTAGGGTCGAGCCTGCGCTAGCATGCGCTTGCACATGCGTAGCGCTTGCGAGACTCTGTAGTAGTTAGAAAAGGGCTCGGAGCCCCGTCCATGTCACGTCAGTGTCTTTCATTGGTTTGTGGGCTTGCCTTTTAAAGTCTGCTTGCTTTCATTAGTGGAAGGCATGCATACGTCATGCCTTTTCTGGTGGTTAGCCTTCCTCGAGCGCAGCGACCAAGTACTGAAAACATATGAGGCTCACTGTTTTCGGTCCGGTTTATGGACTACTTTGTTAAGATGCTGAGACCATTGATTTCAATAAGGGAGTTTTATTCAAGGTAACCAACCCACAGCAGCACACCCTCTCAGACCGCCTCAACCGCCATGGAATCCACCCAGCTTCACATCAATACTTGGAACACCAGTGTCATCGAGGTTCCAGGCTCCCCATGCTGGAACACCAGTGCCAATGAGGTTCCAGGCTCTCTAACATTCCCAGAACAACACAACACATCCCCCTCCCTTACTCTAAATATACTAAAGGATAAAGAAGAACAATTAGAAAATAACAAGGTAAAACATTACACAAAATGTGCATCAAAACATAATAATTCACAACGTAGGATGCATGCATAATAGGTGTTAAAAAGTCAGGACCATAGTCTATAAAGTATCAGGATACATAGTCTTTCAACCATAATGGTTTGGAGCGTATCCTGAAGGAAACTTTGGTGTGTGGTGACCCTTTCGATCCGTTCAAGAAGTGACTTCCTCCCTGGTTTTCCAAGTTAGAGGAATCTTCCGCCAAATCACTCCATTTCACAATCCTGGACATTTTTGAACCATGCCGGAAACAATTTAGTGCAACCCGACCTGCCCCTCATATACTCAAATGGGGCAATGTTAGTGATGCTATTAGGGGTATTGCGATGTGCCCACCACATGTCCCTAAGGAGATCAGCTAGAGGAACCCTGGATTCAATAGCTTCCTGCACACAGGACTTCACCATTCTATTCATACGTTCAGCAAAACCATTGGCCTGGGGTAGATACAACGCTGTTTTCAAATGTACAATGGCTAAGGAGTCCAAAAAAAACTTCATATCTTGAGATGTGAACTGTACACCATTGTCAGTGACTAAGGGCCAGATGTATGAATCTGGCCCATTGCGATTCGGTAATTGCGATTTTTAAGAAATCGCAATTACCGACTCGCAAAGGGGCATGTATCACATTTGCGAGTCGGTAATTGCGATTTCTAAAAAATCGCAAATGCAATTACCGAATCGCAAATTGCAATACTGGCCCCATACGCTGTGATTTTTTTGCATTTCCTAAATTGCGACTTCTGAAACAGAAATCGCAATTTGGGAAATGCAAAAGGTCAGGGTGCTGGGGGCCTAAGGCCCCCTCTCCTGCACCCCAAATTTTTTTTTTTGCACATGTAAAGTACACACATGCCAAAAGGGCATGTGTGCTTTACATATTTAATTTAAAAATGCAGTTGTACTGCATTTTTAAATTTTGCACCAGGTTACCACCTGGTTGCAGGTCATGGTATTTTGCAAGTGCAAAATACCATTCTGCGAAAAATCGCAATTTGCGATTTTTTGCAGAATTGCTTTGCGACCTGGATTTTGCGAATCGCAAATTGCGATTCACAAAATGCAGGTCGCAACGCAGAAAATCGCAATTTTTGCGATTTTCATTTTTTGGTCTGCGAATGCAGTTGATGCATTGCAGACCCCGATTTTGCACTCGCAAATGGCCGATTTCGCAGTTTGCGAGTGCAAAATCAGTTGATACATCTGGCCCTAAATGGCTAGGTATACCCTCTCGAGAGAATTCCTCCTTCAAGAACTCAATCACCGTTCTGGTGTCTACCGAATTCACACATTTAGTCACCACCCATTTGGACGCATAATCCACCATGAGTATGACGTAGCGTTCATTCGTAGGCAGAAGATGGAAAGGACCCATAAAGTCAAGGCCTAGCTTAACCCAGGGTTTTTCAGGAATCACAACAAGAGAAAGTGGGGCTTTCACCATAACTTTGCTCTTGTCATTCCGTGCACAACTTACACAGTCTTTCACCACTGCTTCAGCATCACAATCCAACCCTGGCCACCAGTATACTGTTCTCAGTCTGGGTTTGGTCAAATTCCTGCCCAGGTGTCCCTCATGGGCCAAATTTATGATTTTACTCCTCACGCCCATAGAAGGTATAGATTTAGCACCTCTGAATAATTCACCTCCACTTAAAGAGAGCTCATCTCTCACATTCCAATACCCCTTCAGAGAGTCGGAAATATCCTTGTACTCTGGCCAACCTTTCACAATGAATTCGACAAGTTTATGCCTGTCAGAATCCCGATCCGCTGCTGACTTCCACTCCTCTTCATTTATGGCCGTCTCCCTCATCCAATTGACCACACCCTCATCATCAGACTCCTCACTACTGTCAATTGAAGATCAGGACAGGAAATCTGCTACTATATTCTTTGGCCCTGGTACATATTCCACAACAAAATTGTATTCCAATAATCCTTCCACCCACCTTCTTATCCTTGGCGTCAACTCTTCCTCCTTCTTAGAAGAAAATATTTGGACAAGAGGCCTGTGATCTGTCCTCACCACAAAAGGTAAGCCCCACAAATAAAATTTGAAATGCTTAACTGCCCACATACACGCCAGGGCCTCTCTTTCTATAACCGAATAATGCTGCTCAGCCTCCCAGAGGGAACGGGAAGCAAAAGCGATTACTTTCTCTTCCTGGTCTACCCTTTGGATTAAGACTGCCCCTAAACCTTTGACACTGGCATCTGTGTACAAGAAGGTTTTAGCACACGTATCAAAATGCCCCAAAGTGGGCATCTTCCCAATGCAGTTCTTCACAAAAGTGAAAGCAGCCGTACACTCCTCCGTCCAAATGAAATTGCACCCCTTCTTTAAGAGAGATCTCAAGGGTTGAGTCACACTTGAAAAGTTGGCAATGAATTTGGAGTAATACTCCGCCAACTCTAGAAAAGATCTCACACCATCGTTGTCTTTGGGTTCAGGTGCTCGGACTATGGAATCAACTAGTTCCAACTTGGGCCTGATTCCCTCACCAGATATAGGGCCAGATGTAGCAAAGGGTTTTACCCATTCTGTGTCTATGGGAAAATCCGTTGGTACATATGGCCCATAGTATGGCCCAGATAAGTCACTGAAGTGACCCTGAACGTGCACTTTTCTTTCTTCACAGTAAGACCAGCCCTGGCTAACTTCCTCATACTTCCCTTAGAATTTTGTCATGCTCACTCACAGTTTTGCCATGAACCAAAATATCATCTTGAAAACATAAGGTACCAGAAATTCCCTCTAAGACCCTCTTCATAATCCGTTGGAAACAGGCGGCCGCAGAGGCCAGCCCAAAAGGCATCCTCAAAAATTGGTAGGCCCCCAACGGCGTTACAAAGGAGGTGAGGTGTCTAGGCTCAGGATGTAAAACGATTTGATGATAAGCCGAGGATAGATCCAACACACTGAACACTTTCGAACCACCCAAACACGACAACTCTTCCGAAATGTTAGATAAAGGTTGGCGATCTACCCATTTATGCTTATTAAAATCTCTAAGGTCGACACACATGCGAATCTGCCTCCCATTGTCCTTCGGTGCTAGGACAACAGGGGCCAACCATTCGGAAGATTCTATCTCTTCAATTACCCCTGCCTTCAATAACTTGTTCAATTCCGCCCTGAGGGGTTCTAACATCAACTTAGGTACTCTTCTGGCTTTATGCACAGAAGGGACTGCATTTTTCTTCAGTATGATCTTGTGCTCAAAATTAGTCAGACAACCCAATTCCTCACTAAACACTCCTGAGAATTCCTTACAAATCTCTAGAGTAACATTCTCATCATTCACCACCATGACTTGGTGTTCAGAATTAGGGTCTAACTTAATTCCCGTGTCCCGCTGGTGTCACCAAACTAAAAGATTATTACCCCATTTGGCTACATAGACTTTCCCTATAGTGGTCTTATTTTGAAATTGGATATTCATGATTTTGTACCCAATCACTACTATTTTGGCACCACCATAGCTGACTGGGTTAATATAAGGTTTAATCAAGGAGTCAGGATCCTCCCCGAAGATGACTTGCCAGTTTTTTTCACCTACCATGGTGTAGGGAGATCCAGAGTCTGCTAAGACTGTAACTGTTTTATCATCAAGTCTAATAGTGCACTCAGGCATAATTACGGGCCTCTCGTCCACCATTCCAGTGTTGCCCCCAACCTGGTCAATATCATGTTCCACACACAAAACCATCTTGTTAACATTCTCAGTCACCGAATCTATGTTGCATTTGTCATTATTACAGACCCTTGCATAGTGGCCCTTCTTCCCACACTTCCTACACAAAGAATTATGCGAAAAGCAATTTGAGCTATTCGCTGCATGTCCCGTGTTGCCACAGCGGTAACAAAGCAGATGCTTAATTTCTCTCCTCTTCTCCTGAGTCGATGCCTGTATCCTATTGTCATTGCCAATTCTTAGTACCTCTTCCTGGACGCGTGGTGCCTGTACCATGCACAGATTTTCCCCTTCTGGGTGGTTCTTCTCCTTGATCCAGTTGTTGGTACTCTCCAACCCTTCAACAATTGCAATAGCTTCCCTCAAGTCGGGGTTCTTCGTCAACAGTTTCTCTTGAACTCTCTTGTTATTTGTGCAAAGCACTAATTGGTCATGAATAAGAGAATCCGTGATATCTCCAAAGTCACAAGTGCACGCTAATGTGCGTAAAGCAGCAACAAAATTACCAACACTCTCAGCGTTACCTTGGGACCTTGCAAAAAATTTGTGTCTTTCCAAAACAACATTGAGCTTAGACTCAAAGTGTGCCGCCAGCATCGCTACAGACATTTCATAGATGTCTCTGGGTTCACCTTCCGCCCCCGATGGTTAGGGTTTCTAGACTATCATAAATGTTCCTGCCTTTGATTCCCAGATTGTGCAATAAAACAGCCTGTTTCCTAGCCGGAGAGAATTTTTCTCGCCCTATGGCTATTAAATAGGAGTCAAAAAGGTTCTTCCAACATTTCCAAGGAAGAATCGGGTCCCCTTTGTCTGATAAAAAAGGGGGTGGTTGAGACGGTTGTACGACGGAATGCCGACTGACAAAACAACGGGTGCCTAAACAACGAGGTCGGAACACCGACCTCGTTGTTACTACTAATGCCTTTACCACGAATGCCTTAACAACGATATTTCGTTGTAAAGGCATTCCTGGTAAAGTCATTAGTAACAGGCACCCATTGATCCTGCATGCCTCACCCCCCCCAACCCCACCCCAAAACCTAAAACCCCCGACCCCCCTCCTCCTCCCCTCCCCAAAACCAAAAACGCCCCACCCCCCAACCCCACCCCAAAACCTAAAACCCCCGACCCCCCACCCTCTCCCCAAAACCAAAAATGCCCCACCCCCCAACCCCACCCCAAAACCTAAAACCCCGACCCCCCACCCCCTCCCCAAAACCAAAAACACCCCACCCCAAAACCTAAAACCCCGACCTCCCACCCCCTCCCCAAAACCAAAATCGCCCCACCCCCCAACCCCACCCCAAAACCTAAAACCCCCGACCCCCCACCCCCTCCCCAAAACCAAAAACGCCCCACCCCCGCAACCCCACCCCAAAACCTAAAACCCCGACCCCCCACCCCCTCCCCAAAACCTAAAACGCCCCACCCCCCCAACCCCACCCCAAAACCTAAAACCCCGACCCCCCACCCCCTCCCCAAAACTAAAAACGCCCCACCCCCCAACCCCACCACAAAACCTAAAACCCCGACCACCCTCCCCAAAACCAAAAACGCCCCACCCCCCAACCCCACCCCAAAACCTAAAACCCCCGACCCCCTCCCCAAAACCTAAAACCCCACACTTACCTGAGTCGTCGCCTCATCTGCATCGTCCTCCTCAGCCGACTCCCTTGCTTGTACCTTAACCATGCATGTTCGTTGTTCAGGACATGCGTGGTTAAGGCACAAAATAACGAAGTTGTGGTTAAAGAAAGCGTTGTTCCGCTTTCGTTAACCAGGACTTCGTCATAAAAAAGTTGGCATAAAGGATGTTTCCCGGTTGAGACATCGTGGGCGTAGCCATAATGTGTTAACAGTAGAGTACTCAATAGATTTTCAGAGAAGGACAAGAATAGTATGTGTAATATTTATAACGTCGGTTTCAGAAGCAATCAAGTAGAATCACAAACCCAACTGGCCTGAATTGGGATAATACAAAAAAAATTAACAGACCAGTGTTCAGTGGAGAAGAGGAGACGAGAAAAAACAAAGGGCCATATTTATACTTTTTGACGCACAACTGCGCCAACGCAGTTGTGCGTCAAAAAAGTTAACGCCGGCTAACGCCATTCCAAAGCACCATGCGGGCGCCTTATTTATGGAATGACGTTAGCCGGCGTAGCTGACCCACACCAGGCAGCGCCGGCGTAGGGGAAAATGGAGCTTGGGCATCAAAAAATGGGGCAAGTCAGGTCTGAGGCAAAATATTGGCCTCAACCCGATTTGCGCCATTTTTTTTTACTCCCAACCCCCATTGAAATGACTCCTGTCTTAGCACAGACAGGAGTCATGCCCCCTTGCCCAATGGTCATGCCCAGGGGACTTATGTCCCCTGGGCATGGTGATTGGGCATAGTGGCATGTAAGGGGGCACAAATCAGGCCCCCCATGCCACTTAAAAAAAAAAAAAAAAATGTACTTACCTTAAGTTCCCTGGGATGGGTCCCTCCATCCTTGGGCGTCCTCCTGGGGTGGGCAAGGGTGGCAGGGGGTGTCCCTGGGGGCATGGGAGGGCACCTCTGGGCTCCTTCCGAGCCCACAGGTCCCTTAACGCCTGCCCTGACCAGGCGTTAAAAAATGACGCTAAAGCGGCGGGACGTCATTTTTTTGGACCCGCCCACTCCTGTGCGCCATTTTTGCACGGGAGCTTAAATAAGGCGCACATGCCTTGGAGTAATTTTTTAGACGGGAACGCCTACCTTGCATATCATTAACGCAAGGTAGGTGTTCACGCTAAAAAATGACGCAAACTCCAAGATCTTTGGCGCTAGACGTGTCTAACGCCAAAGTATAAATATGGAGTTAGCTTTGCGTCGGATTTGCGTCAAAAAAAACGACGCAATTCTGGCGCAAACAGAGTATAAATATGCCCCAAAAATTCTTAACTAGTGGAAAAACATCAATGTGGGAAAACGGTGTGCGGTCTTGTCTTCTGACCGCGTTCAATCATGAGCACGCGCGTGACGTCGTGCCCTGGTAACGCGTCTCATTCAGCACACGAAAAACGCGAGGCGCGCAGAGGAACGCGTGCAGTTACCTCGCTCTCGCGGGCCCTTGAAAAAACAATAAGGCAAAATACCGGGCCCAGAATTGAGGAAACCCCAGGATGTCCAGTGTTCAGTATGTGCCTTCTGGCGCCAGCCGCTCCGCAACACTTGTCCACCGAGATTTCGGTGCCGGTAGGACACCAAGACCAAAACTGTCGCCGGAGTTCTTGGCAACGGTCGCCGAGACTCTGGATTGTCCTGCGTTGCGCTCACTGGGACTCAGGGTAAAGCAGCTGAAAAGCTGGGACAGTCACTGCTCCGACCACTTCCTTGAGGCCTAGCCAATGTCGGGCACAGGATACAGCCTGACCAGTCATCGGTAGAACTGGTACGCACCACTCCGACCACTCCCTTGAG
Source organism: Pleurodeles waltl (assembly GCF_031143425.1). Classification (NCBI taxonomy): domain Eukaryota; kingdom Metazoa; phylum Chordata; class Amphibia; order Caudata; family Salamandridae; genus Pleurodeles; species Pleurodeles waltl. The sequence goes on from NW_027149893.1 coordinate 17,315, forward strand.
GTCCAGCCAATGTCGGGCACCGCTCTCCTGCAGGTAAGGATCCGTGGGTTCTGGGTTGGTTTTACCTCGTCGCCAGTGTTAAGATGCTGAGACAATTGATTTCAATAAGGGAGTTTTATTCAAGGTAACCAACCCACAGCAGCATTCAACGGCCATGGAACCCACCCAGCTTCACGTCAATACCTGGAACACCAGTGTCATCGAGGTTCCAGGCTCCCCATGCTGGAACACCAGTGCCAACGAGGTTCCAGGCTCTCTAACATTCCCAGAACAACACAACATACTTTTTCTCTTTTTTTGCAGCGCGATCTCGCTGGGCAGATGTCAAGCGTTTTGCATGACATCGACCCTGTTACATAGTTTGCCGGTTACATACCTAATTGCACTTTTGCTGATAGGTTTCGCTATGAGTGAACTGTAGCAGCGCGATTGCGCTCTTTTTTTCTATTTAATGATGCAAGAAAAATCCAGTTGGGAGTTTACAACTGCTAATAGCTCTTACTCAGAGAAATTCGAGACCCATTGCATTGCAAATGCTTGTTTCTTTTCATACTGGAACTGATTCCAAACAGGCGTAAAGATTTGTGGATCTTCCATGTTTCGTTGTTGGCAAGAGCTGTCGATAAGTCTTTTTGATGTTGAAGTTATCCAGGAGGATCATGTCCAGAACTGTTCATCTGAGAGTGGTATTGGACTTTGCAAAGAAAGAGGAAGTCAGATGGTGCCTTTCTAGTTTATAGACTGTGTTGGACTACTATTGGTGCGTTATGCGAGGGGCGTGGTTCAAACCCTCATACTAGTGTGTTTAAGGGGATCGCCGACCCGCCGCGCAGAAGAGGAGAAACCTCACGCTCGTGAGAATGCAAGGAAAAAGGCGCACCGCGTGATCGGGAAAGGGAAAAGGTCCTTGACCCCGCGGGTGGCTTAACTGCACAAGAGCAGGACCCCAAGCGTGTCCAAAATCACAGGCCCAGAAACCGAGCGCCGTTCAGCCCTGCTCCCGCTCCGCTGTCCTAGTACACACAATAAAAAACAATACAAGATAATTGTTTTAATGAGAGAAAAATGTGACTTAACTCCGGCTGTGCAGCAGCAAATAAAGAGAAAGGACAATTGTTATGGTGACTCTTACAGTGAGGGGCTAACCTGGGATGTGTCAGGCTGGACTACAGGTGTTCATGGGAGTTGTAGTTTTTCATTTTCTGTAAACATATTGGCTGCTGTTTTTATTGAATGTAAAGAAAGAGAAGCATAATCCTCGCCTCCGTGTCCTTAATAGAATTGAAAATTCTTGATGTGGTAGCTACAAATTTTTTGTATTCCTGTCGCAAAGCTAGAACATTTTGTATCCTCTGCATTACTTTATGATGAGTCTAAATTGCCATTAAACAAAATTCCGATCCTCACCAGCAGGGACATTAATCACCAGTTCTCTTGAGATTTTGATAGTTTCATGAAAATTGCTGGACGCACAAGGAAGTTCGCCCACTTTTAAGGTATTTTTAAACACAGCGCCCCCACCAAAGTCAGCGCCAGGTGCGGCTGCACCGGTCGCACAGCCCAAAAGCCAGCCCCGGCATTGGTATTGCCCTGTTTGTATTACTCGTCATTCTACGAAGCCACTGGAACATAGGCATCCTTATTTAAACAACTGGTTGTTTGCTGTGAGATTTAACCATCCAGGCAGTTAGAATTAATTTGCCCCTTTCAGGGTTTATTTTTAGGGATGGGAGGATTTGCAAACAGTTTACATATGGAATAGGTGTAATTTATATGAGAATTATGCCTATTCCGCCAAGTAAGCTTGTGGGGTTGTCTCTGACCAGGAGCCATGCTCTAGTACTGAATGTCACGCGAGATACATGCTCAGTGCATCTCCCTGTGTATTTTTAAATTTACAAGATGAGCATCTCTAGCACAAGTCACGTGGCAGCAGCAATATTCTAGGCTCTCAGATCCGCAAAATATTTCTCCAAACCAGTTTCCTGAAAGCAAAAATTACACGAACTGGAAGCACAATTTAAAAATACTCATGAGTACACCTCAAAAAGTCTGTCTCTGTGCACTGTTCAGCATCAGTCACACATCACCTCTTGCAGGTTCACCGCGGGCTCTAAGATGAACTCCTGACCCCCGCCCGGTTGTCCTCTAGGGCAGGATCTAAACAGCTGCTCACGTTTGTGGATTTAAAGATCTGTAAACATTCCTCACGCTCCTCTCCGCCTGTGGATATAAATGCTCAACAGCTCTTGAGATTGAGGGGCTTCTCCTCCTCTCCGCCCCTTCTGGGGGCTGATCTTGGAAGCTCCGCGGTCCCCCTCAGCAGCTCCGCGGTCCCCCTCAGCAGCTCCGCGGTTCCCTCTAACACCGACACTGCGGTACCCCGGGGGTCCCCGGGCTGCTGTGATCGACGCGACCACAGAAGAGGGTAAATCTCACTGAGTGAGAAGATATCTTTAGTTCTAAGTTAAAACCAGGCTCATGTGTACTTCGTTATCAAAGCAACATTGTTTTTCCACCAAGATAAAAAAAATCCTAAACGTATAATTTAAAAGAAACTTATTTAGGTGTTAAAAATATCTAAGTCATGAATAAAATATGTGCGCCAGCCGGGAATCGAACCCGGGTCGCAAGAATGGGAATCTTGCATGATACCCCTACACTACTGGCGCGAATGGTCATGGAGTAGCACTGGCAGTGTGTCAGCTGTGGCAGGAAACTGCCGTATCTGAGTGTTTTTTGGGTACAATTATTGACTTGCACATGGATTGAAGTCTCTGACACTCTACTAGGCGCTAGGAAACTACTTACAATTAATACCTTTTTTAAGTGAAACAAGGAAGCAGATTATTTATTTATTTAATTAAGTGACTATGAAAGTGGATGAAAACATATAAGTAACAGAGGACAGTGCACTTAAGGACACATTGAAGATGTACACCTCACGTAGCAAGACAAGGCGACGCTCTGCCTTTACAGTGTACATAAACTCCGTGCACCCGAATTTCAAATGTGGATCTTATAGAGGCGACGATAGAAAGCAGCAACTGTACATACGTCCGTATATTACACCACCCATCACACGCTGCAGATGTAATCTGCTCCTGAAGTTACATCCTACATCTCACAATGATGACAAGGACCAGTCACAGCATAGCGCCTCCCTTCACACAAGAATTGACAACAGTACAAACAATACAGCCAACGATAAAACATGTGACTGACTACTAGCCAAAAATAATATGTGTCCTCATTTCTCAGGCTAGTCCCGTGTCAGCCCCCTTCTCACTCCAGAGATTCACCCATCAGGGACCCAAACCTGGATTTCCATTTCAGCCATTAACAAAAATAATATTGGCAAAGCCAGTAAGTCACTCCTATGAGACAAAAGCTGTTGGCTTTGTCAGTGCTTATCCATGTTGTGCAGCAGTGTGGCTCCCTGCAGCGGGGTGTAGGAACCAAACCCCGCCCCCCCCAGTGTTCAGAGGCACCCCGGGGGCCACACACACAGGAGCAGGAAGGGAAAGACCGACGAGGATCACAACAACCACATATACCACAATTACTGTAGTAAGCACAGGATACATCAAACAGAAGGGAAGACAGAACAGGCAGAGCCATGCTTACCTGGCAGCAGCACACGTCAGCCTTTACGTCCATGTAATATTTAATATATTTCAGAGGAAGTTAATTTCCAAGGGGAGAAAGTAGGGAAGTCCCAACTACCATTCAATCCTTGGCCTCTCTTTCATGGACACTGCTTCAATTGGTTGATGCAAGATTTCAGTGTCTATGTCCATATTATTTATACCCTCTTTGCAATGTGCAACTGCCACATGTACTCGGTGTGCCCATTCCGTTCTTGGCCTCTTTGAATGTAGCGCACTGTGCGTGCCCTTCCCATTGTTACCTGAGGCAAAGTGCGACGCGTGCTCACGCTGCGCTGCCATGCCTACTGCGCGTTGTAGCAGGCGCTAAGCACCTCACTTAGAAGTTGGTTGAAGGTTACTCATCACAAACCTGACAGATATCCTGTCCACCCTATTACAAGTGCAGTACACATAGGGCCTGATTCTAACTTTGGAGGACGGTGTTAAACCGTCCCAAAAGTGGCGGATATACCACCTACCGTATTACGAGTCCATTATATCAGACCCATAGTGTTCACACTTAAGACAACTTGTCAGCCAGTGATCCCCGGGCATATGTGAAATTGGATAATTCATCAGGGCCGAAGGTGATAATTATTATAATCAATGGGAAGATGCAATCACTGAAGCCTTTCTCCCTCTTATTGCTGCTCACAGGTCGAGTAAAACATCAGGTGCAGCCCAGACCCTCTGCCAAGTGGTAATTTCAGAAGCCATTTATAGGTCACCAGGGGTCACAGCCGCGACCCCTGGCTTGCCCCTTGCGACACCTTGCAAAGAGGGGGCAGCTCTCCTGCAACACAGGGCAGCTCATCCTTTTGGGGTTGCTTGTGGCTCCCTCTCCTTGTTTTCTCTCATTCGTTTATTACTCCGATAGTGACAAGTATTCGTCTATTCACTGTTAATGTGACTGAGGTAAGTCTATGTGGCCGCTGCTTCCTCGTAAATAAGGTTTGTGAAAGGTTTGATTTTTTTTTTAAATACAGCATGTTTTTTTCTAGGAAAACAGGCTGCATTTATATGAAAAAGTATTGTGCTATTGAAAAGCAATCACAGACTTGTGGTCTGCTGACCTCAGCAGGCCACCATCCCTGTGCTGGTAGCAAATCGAAGTGCATTGTAATTTGGGGCCTGCAACATGCATATTAATGAAGTTGATTGCATTGTGAATCACTATGAATGATGTTCTTGCGAATCAACTTATTAATACACAAGTCGATTTTCAAAACCATAATCAATTCAGTGAAAGTCAGTGTGCAGTTTGTGACACTTTGACTGACTCAGCTCTTATGCATGTACCCGAGGTCCTATGTCTCCTAGCAGCAGGATCATGACTCAGCAGTCACCTCTGCGTGAGCTTCGATTCTGTGTGTGCTGATGACAGGTAGGATAATAATAGCTCTTGATAAAATCCAGCATCAACGTGTTCAGAATGTATTGGATGTGGTAATTACCGCACACCTACAGACTTTATCAGGGCCTCATACTTGAGACAGGGCGTCTTGTATGGAGAAGGGAGACTCGCAGCAGACCACAATGGCTACCTAGATCACAACTCCAGTTACATGAAAACACACAGTGGAGGTCCAAACTGGCACCGAGCACACCACCCTGCCTTTCAATCTGCCACGCACCCTAGCTCAGGAGTGTGTGTGTGTGTGTGTGTGTGTGTGTCTGTGTGTGAGACATGGAACCTGACTGGGGACTTGTGACATCCATGGGAGTGCGCAAGATATAACTTATCTCCCCTAATAGAAACAAAAATGCAGAATACAATTGTGGCACAGTTCATCGTCTAGGATTGGTGAGGCGTTAATCTATAGTGTCCTTCTCCCGATCCGGGAGGATCACCTTGGACATGGGAAGATTGGGTTGTGGGTGGGTCACTGGCCAGGATCACTCTCGGGGCGTTAGTCTATAGTGTCCTTCTCCCGATCCGAGAGGATCACCTTGGACATGGGAAGATTGGGTTGTGGGTGGGTCACTGGCCAGGGTCACTCTCGGGGCGTTAGTCTAGAGTGTCCATCTCCCAGTCCGGGAGGATCACCTTGGACATGTGAAGATTGGGTTGTGGGTGGGTCACTGGCCAGGGCGGCTCTCAGGGCAACAAAGAGCTGAGGTTACTGCCATTAGGTGCCAGCACTCAGTGTGATCTAGATGGGTTCATAATTCCAGGTTCAGTAACAATCCTCTTGAACTTTGAACTGTTCGTTGTCACACATTCCCCTTATTACTGTGCAGTTACCCCCATGCCCTTTCATTTGGTTAGAGTCCACAGAACACCTTCAAAAGTTGTGCAGAATTTTCTTCCATGGTGTCGGATACAGCTTTTTATTTTATTTCACATTCTTTGTTCCCAGACTTGAGGAAGGGTTGTAATCAGTAGCCATCCTTCAGTGGTGGGAATGGTGCAACTGAGTGCTTAGTTATTCAGCACAGAGGTAGGAGCACACCAAGGAGAGCAGCAAGGGGGGATTGTGTCACATGCACAAAAAGCTCCAGCTCTTCCTGTTGTTCTACTCTGGTTCTCATTGTCTTCTTGAGAGTTTGGACTAGCCTTGTATGTATGTATGTAGTATGTGCAAATCATTAAGTATGTAGTATGTGCAAATCATTAATCTGCCAAAGGCAGAGGAGCGTTGTACTGCAGTAACTGCAAGGACATAGCCAACAGTTGATTGAGAGGTAGCTGTTTTGTGGACTGTTACCGCATCCTGAGGTTGTGTTATTTAAAGAGGTGCGTCTTCAACCATTTCTGGAATCAGAGCATGGTTGAGGGGGTCCACATTGACACAGATGTATTGTTGCAGATCCTGGGTGCATAGATGGAAAAGGCTGGTTATCTTAGTTTTTACATCCTTACACTGATTCGTCTGCAGTCTGGTGGTGTCCTGGCTGTGGGCGCGCCAAGAACCGCCGGAGATGGTGAGTTTCTCAGCCAGAAAGACTGGGGTGCTGATCGCGATGCTTTGTAATTGATGCAACTGGTTTTGAAGATGGTCCAGGCCAGAAAGAGGATACAGTGGAGATCTATGATGATGGGGGTCATGTCATGATTTTTCTTCAGAGCCTGGATGAGATGTGTTGTGCCATCTTGGATGCCCTTGTGGGGTAGGCGGGAGCAGAGTGTTATCTGAGAGGCCCTGAGCAGGGTGTTTCCTCTTCCAGATACAAGAGTACAAGGGCTAACATTGGAGTTCTGAAATTACTTTCTGGGAGAGCTGTTTTCACTTTCTTCAGTAGAGAAAGCTGGTACCAGACCATATCTGACTTAACATTGGGTGTAAGATGGCATTTGAAGCTGTCAAGCTTCATGTTATTGAGCCAAATTTGTACTATTTTGTGTTAGCTATTTTTGCAAATAACAGAAATTCTGTCTTGGTGGGTTCAGCTCCAGATACATTCTGGACCTCCAGGTATAGATGAGGTGCAGTCAGTGTGTGAAACAGTGGATTTCTGGAACAGAGCAGACTTTCAGCTAGAGTTGTGTATTGTTTGCATATAGGTTACTTCTGATGCTATTATCAGTGAGTAGAGCCTCAAGGAGTGCCATGTACAGGTTTAAAATGACAGCGACTGTATGGTATGTTGCGGGACTCTGCCGGTGATAGGGATCTTCTGTGACCTGCAGGTGTCCCTGTGAGCTTATGGGTGTTGGTTGGAAAGGTAGGAGGAGAACCAGGAAAGCACATTGCTAGTGAATCTTATTCAAGGCTTCAGGGTGTAGGCGATGGTTGAGTGGTAGACAGTGTTGAAGGCGGCTGGGATGTCCAGAAATATGAGGAGGCAGGGTCATCTTCATCTCTGGTCACAAGGGTTTTGACTATGATGTGTATGGTGGCTGCCTCTGTGCTGCTGCATGTGCTGAAGCCTTTCCACCAGAAGTGGTAAATGTTTGGATCTATAAGTATTCAGCAATATCAGTGCCCTGGAAAGTTAGGCCATTGGCTGTTTTGACTTTGTGGGGCAGTTTATGCAAACCCCAGATTTTCTCCAATTTAAGGGCTACCTGTGCAAATCAGTGCAGTTCAACATTCTGCAGCTTTTGATCACCATCAGTAGCTGATGCTCATGTCTGGAGTTGTCTCCCTTGGCGTAGGTGCAGTGAGGGGTAGTTGTTTGCAGTTGATGCTCATGTCTGAGGTTGTCTCCCTGGCGTAGGTGCAGTGGGGAGTCATTTTTTGCAGTTGATGCTCATGTCTGGGGTTGCCTCCCTTGGCGTAGATGCAGTGAGTAGTTTTTTGCAGTTGATGCTCATGTCTGGGGTTGTCTCCCTTGGCGTATGTGCAGTGGGGAGTAGTTTTTTGCAGTTGATGCAGATGTCTGGAGTTGTATCCCTTGGCGTAGGTGCAGTGGGGACTAGTTGTTTGCAGTTGATGCTCATGTCTGAGGTTGCCTCCCTTGGAGTAGGTGCAGTGGGGTGCAGTGGGGAGTAGTTGTTTGCAGTTGATGTTCATGTCTGGGGTTGTATCCCTTGGCGTAGGTGCAGTTGGGAGTAGTTGTTTGCAGTTGATGCTCATGTCTGGGGGTGTCTCCCTTGGCTTAGGTGCAGTGGGGAGTAGTTGTTTGCAGTTGATGCTCATGTTTGGGGTTGTATCCCTTGGCGTAGGTGCAGTGGGGAGTAGTTGTTTGCAGTTGACGCTCATGTCTGGGGTTGTCTCCCTTGGCGTAGGTGCAGTGGGGTGCAGTGGGGCGTAGTTGTTTGCAGTTGATGCTCATGTCTGGGGTTGTCTCCCTTGGCTTAGGTGCAGTTAAGAGTAGTTGTTTGCAGTTGACGCTCATGTCTGGGGTTGTCTCCCTTGGCTTAGGTGCAGTGGGGAGTAGTTTTTTGCAGTTGACGCTCATGTCTGGGGTTGTCTCCCTTGGCGTAGGTGCAGTGAGGAGTAGTTGTTTGCAGTTGATGCTCATGTCTGGGATTGTCTCCCTTGGCGTAGGTGCAGTGGGGAGTAGTTTCTTGCAGTTGATGCAGATGTCTGCCGTTGTCTCCCTTGGCGTAGGTGCAGTAGGAGTAGTTGTTTGCAGTTGATGCTCATGTCTGGGGCTGTCTCCCTTGGCGTAGGTGCAGTGGGGAGTAGTTGTTTGCAGTTGACGCTCATGTCTGGGGTTGTCTCCCTTGGCGTAGGTGCAGTGGGGTGCAGTGGGGCGTAGTTGTTTGCAGTTGATGCTCATGTCTGGGGTTGTCTCCCTTGGCTTAGGTGCAGTTAAGAGTAGTTGTTTGCAGTTGACGCTCATGTCTGGGGTTGTCTCCCTTGGCTTAGGTGCAGTGGGGAGTAGTTTTTTGCAGTTGACGCTCATGTCTGGGGTTGTCTCCCTTGGCGTAGGTGCACAGGCTCCAATACCCACACCTTCTGTCCTGGTTGGTACTGAATCAGAACAGCCTTCTGGTCATGCCATTGCTTTTGGAGCTCTTGGCTGGCCTGAAGGTTTTTACTGGCCTTTTTCATGTACTCAGCCATTCTGGATCTTAGGCCAAGTACATAGTCCACTATGTCTTGTTTGGGAGCTTTTAAAGGTTGTTCCCAACCCTCCTTCACAAGTGTTAGGGGACCTCTTACAGGGTGCCCAAATAGGAGTTCAAACGGGCTGAAGCCCACTCCTTTCTGGGGTACCTCCCTGTAAGCAAAAAGGGGGCAAGGTAACAGGACATCCCATCTCCTCCTGAGTTTTTCAGGGAGTCCCATTATCATTCCTTTGAGAGTTTTATTAAACCTCTCTACCAGTCCATTAGTTTGTGGATGATAAGGTGTGGTGAATTTGTATGTTACACCACATTCCTTCCACATAGCCTTCAAGTATGCAGCCATAAAGTTGCTACCCCTGTCTGATACAACCTCTTTTGGGAAACCCACCCTGGAAAAGATTCCCAGGAGGGCTTTTGCCACTGCAGGTGCTGTAGTGGTCCTTAGAGGAATAGCTTCAGGATATCTTGTGGCATGGTCCACAACCACCAAGATAAACCTATTGCCTGAAGCAGTAGGAGGGTCAAGGGGGCCAACTATGTCAGCCCCTACCCTTTCAAAGGGAACCCCAACCACAGGTAGTGGAATAAGGGGAGCCTTTGGTGTGCCACCAGTCTCGCCACTGGCTTGGCAGGTCACGCAAGACTTACAAAAATCTTTTGTGTCCTCTGACATCCTAGGCCAGTGAAACAGGGGGGCAAGCCTTTCCCATGTTATGATCTGGCCCAAATGCCCAGCCAAAGGAATGTCATGTGCCAGGGTTAGGAGGAACTCTCTGTACTGCAGGGGAATGACAAATCTCCTGGCTGCTCCAGGTTTTGGGTCCCTTGCCTCTGTGTACAAGAGGTTGTCCTCTCAGTAAACTCTATGTGAGTCACTGACATCCCCATTTTGCTGCTTGACAGCTTGCTGTCTGAGACCCTCTAATGTGGGACAGGATTGCTGTGCCACACTCAGCTCTTCCCTGGCAGGCCCATCTCCACCCAAAAGCTCAGCAGTGTCTGCTGCCAGCTCATCTGGTGAAGGTTCTGCACAGGGAGGAAATTCTTCTTCCTCAGAAGGAGAATCATCTGTAGAGGGAGGGATAGTGGGCAAGGATTTACCCTTGCTACCCCTAGCTTTAGGGAACACTTGGTCCATTGTTCCAGGATCCAAGTTACCCTGTCCTTTTTGCTTTTTGGCCTGAGCCCTTGTCAAAGCAAAAATATGCCCAGTAATGCCCAGCATTGTTGCATGAGCCTCCAACTCCACTTCTGCCCAAGCTGAAGTCTCTCAATCATTTCCTAGTAGACAGTTTATAGGTAAATCTGAAGCAACCACAACTTTCTTTGAACCAGTAACCCCCCCCCCCCAAGTTGAGATTCACAACAGCCATGGGGTGGCTAAGAGTGTTGTTATGAGCGTCTGTCACTTGGTACTGGTGACCAAGTAGGTGTTGTTCAGGATGTACCAGTTTCTCTATTACCATGGTAACACTGGCACATGTGTCCCTGTAGGCCTGAACCTCAACACCATTTATTAGGGGAAGTTGCTTATACTTATCCATATTAAGGGGACAAGCAACCAAGGTGGCCAAATCAATGGCACCTTCAGAGACTAACACAGCCTCTGTGGTCTCCCTAACAAGACCAACCCCAACTAAATTACCAAAAGTGAGCCCAGCTTCTCCCTTGGATTGGCTATTAGTAGGTTTGCTCCCACCACCACTGCTATTACTAGGGACACTAGAGTTTGCAGTAGGGGTTGTGGTAGTGGGAGGTTTGGTGTTTTTCTTTGGACAACTGGCATCAGTTGTCCAATGGCCTTTGACTTTACACAAATAACACCAAGGCTTTTTAACTTGATTTGAAGAGGATTTGGACCCACCACCCCCACCAGAGGATTTTTGTGGGCCTGATGAAGACTCATTTTTAGATTTGTCCCCACCCTTGTCAGAAGACTTACCATCCTTCTTCTTGCCTTCCTTGTCACCCCCTGTATGAATGTTTCTGTTCACTCTTGTTCTGACCCATTTGTCTGCCTTCTTTCCTAATTCTTGGGGAGAGGTCAGATCTGAGTCTACTAGATATTGGTGTAACAAGTCAGACACACAGTTATTCAGAATATGCTCTTTCAGAATAAGATTATATAGGCTTTCATAGTCAGAAGCTGTACTGCCATGTAACCACCCCTCCAAGGCCTTCAATGAACAGTCAACAAAGTCTATCCAGTCTTGTGAAGACTCTTTTCTGGTGTCTCTGAACTTAATCCTGTATTGTTCAGTGGTTAAGCCAAATCCATCCAAGACTGCATCCTTCAAAACTGCAAAATTGTTAGCATACCTTTCTCTAACAGTAAGGAGCCTATCCCCACCCTTTCCATTGAAAGATAGCCACAATCTAGCAGCCCACTGCCTTTGAGGGACCCCCTGTACCATACAGGCCCGCTCAAGTGCAGCAAACCACTTGTTAACGTCATCCCCCTCCTTGTAAGGGGGAACTATCTTGTGCAGATTCCTGGAATCATGCTCTCTCACTGGATTACTATCAGGAATACTGCTGCTGCCACCATGGGGTCCTAACCCCAATCTCTGTCCTTCTCCAGGTCTAGGGATTCCCTGTCTAGAGCCAGCTGTTGCTGTTTAAGCTTCAGTCTGGTCTCTTCCACTCTCAACTTTTTGAGTTCCCTTTCTAACATGTTGTCTTCGGGTGGGTGGATTGGGAATGCTTGGACACTGAGGACAAATGGGAAACAACAGAGGGAGATCTGTCCCTAACAGCTTGGACTCTAACAACCTGGCCTCCAGGAAAAAAAACATCCCTACTATGATGGGAGCTTCTATTACCACCAGCATTGCTCTGAGGTCTGCTGAGGGGCAGATTTGGAATAGAACCCTCCACACCTCCCTCAAGGGGTTCCCCTGAGTCAGAATGGGAGCTATCTACTAACTTCCCAGTTGAAGTGCCTGCTAGGGACTTATCATTCTCAATGAGCATGTTAAATAGAAATTCTCTTGAAGGGTTCTTTCCTATCACTAAACCTCTATCAATGCAGAGACTCCCTAGGCTCTTGAAGTTTAAATTGTCAGAAGTTGTATTGACCATTTTAAGAGCAGTTCCTACATCAGACATGATAGAAGAAGGTTTAGAGACAGTGAGAAGAGAGAAAAAGTTTCAGGACTTTTAAAAGAACAGAAAAAAAACACTTTTTCAAACGTTTTAAAACTTTTTAGAGGTTTTGGAGTACTTTTCAGCACTTAGTAGAAAGTGTAAGAGAAGAAAGCAAAACTTTTTGGTTAGGTGTACATACACTGAACTTGTTTTGTATATTATTCTTTTATGAAAAGTACACAATGACAATGTGGTAAGTAGTTACAAGTACTTATCCCACCGCTGCACAACCAATGTAGGAGGCTGGCCTGGCTTGTAGTGGGTACCAGAGGTACTTACACCTTGTGCCAGGTCCAGTTATCCCTTATTAATGTAGAAGAGGTGTTTCTAGCAGCGTAGGCTGATAGAAGGTAGCTATGGCAAAGCAGCTTAGGCTGAACTAGGAGACATGTAAAGCTCCTACTATACCACTGGTGTCATATGCACAATATCATAAGAAAACACAATACACAGATATACTAAAAATAAAGGTACTTTATTTTTATGACAATATGCCAAAAGTATCTCAGTGAGTACCCTCAGTATGAGGATAAGTTATATACACAAGGTACATGTACACAAACCAAAATTATGCAGGTAATAGCAAAAGGAAGTAATGCAAGCAATGTAAAGTTACAGTAGATTGCAATAGGAGCACATAGGTATAGGGGCAACAAAAACCATATACTCCAAAAGTGGAATGCAAACCACAAATGGACCCAAAACCTATGTGAGCTTGTAGAGGGTCGCTGGGACTGTAAGAAAACAGTGAGGGTTAGAAAAATAGCCCACCCCAAGACCCTGAAAGGTAGGTGTAAAGTGCAACTACAACCCCCAGAGAGCACAGAAGTCGTGATAGGGGGATTCTGCAAGGAAAACAAACACCAGCAATGCAACAACAGTGGATTTCCGGACCTGAGTACCTGTAAGACAAGGGGACCAAGTCCAAGAGTCGCGACAGTGTCGAGAGTGGGCAGGAGCACAGGAAATGCCAGCTGACGGTGCAAGGAAGCCGCCACCGGATGGAAGAAGCTTGGTGTTTTGCAAGAACGAAGAGGACTAGGAACTTCCCCTTTGGAGGATGGATGTCCCACGTCGTGAAGAAGCTTGCAGAGGTGTTCCCACGCAGAAAGACTGCAAACAAGCTTTGCTAGCTGCAAGGGTCGCAGTTAGGGTTTTTGGTTGCTGCTGTGGCCCAGGAGGGACAAGGATGTCGCCACTTGGATGAGGAGACAGAGTGGGTGTCCAGCAAGTCAAGGAGCCCCCACAGAAGCAGGCAGCACCCGCAGAAGTACCGGAACAGGCACTTGGAAGAAGAGTGAACTGGAGTCCATGCGAAGTCACAAAAGGGAGTCCCACGACGCCGGGGGACAACTCAGAAGGTTGTGCACTGCAGGTTAGAGTATCGGGGATCCAGGCTTGGCTGTGCACAAAGGAAATCTTTGAAGAGTGCACAGGAGCAGGAGCAGCTGCAAATCACGCGGTACCCAGCACTGCAGTCTAGCGTTGGGAGGCAAGGACTTACCTCCACCAAACTTGGACTGAAGAGTCACTGGACTGTGGGAGTCACTTGGACAGAGTTGCTGAGTTCGAGGGACCACGCTCGTCGTGCTGAGAGGGGACCCAGAGGACCGGTGATGCAGTGTTTTGTTGCCTGTGGTTGCAGGGGGAAGATTCCGTCGACCCACTGGAGATTTCTTCAGAGCTCCTGGTGCAAGAAGGAGGCAGGCTACCCCCAGAGCATGTACCACCTGGAAACAGTCGAGAAAGCCAGCAGGATGAAGCCATACAAGGTTGCTAGTAGTCGTCTTGCTACTTTGTTGCGGTTTTGCAGGCGTCCTGAGCAGTCAGCGATCGATCCTTTGGCAGAAGGTGAAGAGGGAGATGCAGAGGAACTCTGGTGAGCTCTTGCATTCGTTATCTAAAGAATTCCCCAAAGCAGAGACCCTAAATAGCCAGAAAAGGAGGTTTAGCTACCTAGGTAGGAGGATTGGCTACTAAGAGAGGTAAGAGCCTATCAGAAGGAGTCTCTGACGTCACCTGCTGGCACTGGCCACTCAGAGCAGTCCAGTGTGCCAGCAACGCCTCTGAATCCAAGAGGGCAGAGGTCTGGGGCACACTGGAGGAGCTCTGAGCACCTCCCCTGGGAGGTGCAGGTCAGGGGAGTGGTCACTCCCCTTTCCTTTGTCCAGTTTCGCACCAGAGCAGGGCTGGGGGATCCCTGAACCAGTGTAGACTGGCTTATGCAGAGATGGGCAGCATCTGTGCCCATCAAAGCATTTCCAGAGGCTGGGGGAGGCTACTCCTCCCCAGCCATCACACCTATTTCCAAAGGGAGAGGGTGTTACACCCTCTCTCAGAGGAAGTCCTTTGTTCTGCCTTCCTGGGCCAGGGCTGCCTGGATCCCAGGAGGGCAGAAAACTGTCTGAGGGGTTGGCAGCAGCAGCAGCTGCAGTGGAGACCCCGGAAAGGCAGTTTGGCAGTACCCGGGTTCTGTGCTAGAGACTCGGGGGATCATGGAATTGTCTCCCCAATGCCAGAATGGCATTGGGGTGACAATTCCATAATCTTAGACATGTTAAATGGCCATGTTCGGAGTTACCATTGTGACGCTATACATATGTCGTGACATATGTATAGTGCACAAGTGTAATGGTGTCCCCGCACTCACAAAGTCCGAGGAATTTGCCCTGAACGATGTGGGGGCACCTTGGCTAGTGCCAGGGTGCCCACACACTAAGTAACTTTGCACCCAACCTTCACCAGGTGAAGGTTAGACATATAGGTGACTTATAAGTTACTTAAGTGCAGTGGTAAATGGCTGTGAAATAACGTGGATGTTATTTCACTCAGGCTGCACTGGCAGGCCTGTGTAAGAATTGTCAGATCTCCCTATGGGTGGCAAAAGAAATGCTGCAGCCCATAGGGATCTCCTGGAACCCCAATACCCTGGGTACCTCAGTACCATATACTAGCGAATTATATGGGTGTATCAGTATGCCAATGTGAATTGGTGAAATTGGTCACTAGCCTGTTAGTGACAATTTGGAAAGCAGAGAGAGCAGAACCACTGAGTTTCTGGTTAGCAGAGCTTCAGTGAGACAGTTAGCCATCACACAGGGAACACATACAGGGCACATACTTATGAGTACTGAGGCCCTGCCTGGCAGGTTCCCAGTGACACATAGACTAAAACAACATATATACAGTGAAATATGGGGGTAACATGCCAGGCAAGATGGTACTTTCCTACAGGTGCCCCAAAGTTAGGATGTGCACTTGGGATCTCAAATTATCACTTCCACACGAACAATAGCGCTGCGTCCAGCCACGGCTCTCTTGCCCCTCAGTCCTCTAGGATATTCTGAATTCTACCTCTCTGCACGTCCCTGTTATACAGAGAAAGGGAGACCAAAGCACTGCTACTAACCCCTTAAGCAAATCACAAAGTAATAGTTGTTTGTTAAAGCGCAAGACCGGAAATAATAAAAATGAATAAAAACAGTACTTACCCATGCTTCCTTGTCCTCCGCCCCATGTTTCTTCTTGGATGCAGTCAGCGCGAGTCCTCCTGGAGTCTCAGCCGACTCCCCTCCGCAAATCCCAATGCTGCTCTCATGCTGCTGATAATGTTAGCAGCATGAGGGAAGTGCCAGGATAGGTTGAAGTGAGCTGCTTTGGCCTGGGCCTGCTCTCCACCCAGCTGTCTAAGAGAGCTGAGTAGAGAGGTTTAAACTGTGCATATCAGGCTGACCGTTGCAAGACAGTCGACCAAAGTGACATGCGCAGTGTAAACTGGAGAAGCCAGCAGCGTTGCTCCCTGCAGCCAATCAGCAGCTATAGCCCCGCCCAGCGCTGTCGCTCAGCTCGGCTGAAATAAAAAATTAAATGGCAATGAAATCTCTTCATTACAGTTTTATTTTTCATGGTTACTGTGCTGTCAGCAGGGGGGATGATGTTCTTCTGCCCTAAGGGAGGAACTGCCCCTGGGCAGGGGGTGAGGAGCAGTGCATGGCACAGGTGTTTCAGCAACTTATGATTTGTGGTACCGTGAAAACAGAGGCCAAGCGCGCCAAGCTTTCTTTAAATGGGCCACATAGGCTGGGCCTGGCTCGAGTGAGATGTGTGTGTGTTGATGCCTGACTGGTGACGTCAGGTGTCAGTGTGTTTGCACAAGACATGGCACCTGATATCCAAGAGCATCATCTAAGAACCTGTTCATCGAGGACCTGGGGGAATGGGTCAGTCAGGACAGAATGGAATGTAAAGTGATTGTCAGGCGTGCCTCACCTAGGTATGCCACCTGGGGTGCCAATCCTGAGGGAATTATTTTTCCCCTCCCACCGCTTGGCTGCTCCAGAGTAAGAAAATGTAAACAAATATCTTGCATTTTATTTGGAAGAAAGACAGCCCCGTTGGTATCCCGGGGTTCAATTATATTTTGAAGTGCCATAACATACAGATGTCACACACGAATCAGCACACACTGGCATATCAGTATTAGTAATCTTGGTGAACAGGTGATGTGTGTCAGGATGGCCGAGTGGTCTAAGGCGCTGCGTTCAGGTCGCAGTCTCCTCTGGAGGCGTGGGTTCGAATCCCACTTCTGACATCACCTTTTGATTAAAACGTCTTCTTCTTTGTTTTAGCAAAACAAACTTTGCATTAACAAATACTAGCAACGTGAAACCAGTAGCAGAACTTTTAATCTCCATTGACGAAGCTATAAAATCTTTTTAAACAAAAGTTGCTTTTTCCGATTTTTTTGCCATATATGTAAAAACGTGTACAGTGCGTCATTTGCCTCCAAGGAAACAAAACTTCACGGTAAGATTTCGAATTTCCTTTATTTACCCTTCACATGTTGGTGGTTTTTTTTGTTTTACAAAGTTGGCGCCATTCACATCACACCCCGTCAGCTCCCTTCATGATCATGTCCCTGACCAGCCACAAGATGGCGCTCGATGATAAAATACTTCACCGAAAGGTCCCTCTCACTGCATAGTCCGGACTGAGTGACCGCGGGTGATCTATCACTGGAACTGACGTGAAGCGGACACACCTTAGACGTGCTGTGCAGGCCGCAGGTCCTGAACAAAGCAGGGGACTGATTACCATAGATCACCTGAAACGACTTCACATAAGTGCCTGCGCGAATGTCACAGGGAGTGATCTCACGCTCAGGGGCGTAGGAAGTGTGGGGGACGCGGGGGATTTGTCCCCCCCAGATGTTGGAGTGGGGGGGACACGGAGGACAAGGGTGGGGGGGACGAGGGGACAGAAGGATTTTCCCTTCTCTTCTGTAATTCGCAGGGCCATTAGCACTTGAAAGCGCTCCCTACACTGGCCCTGCACTTGGCCTGTGACCTGCCCCCAGGACACTCGCCCTCTGCCCTTTTGTTGTGCTGCAGCACAAGGGATTCTTTCTCACCTTGCTGCCACAGCTGCCTGCAGTCTGCACTTCTGAGAGCAGAGGGAGAGGAGAGGCCCTTTGTTGATTGCTGTCTGCATCCCGGCCCTCCTGCGCCCTTCCCTTCCCTTCCCTTGAAAATCTATCCCTGAAGACAGCAGCAAGATTTGAGAAGGTAAGGAGGTTTGGGTAATTCAATAAAGTATTGCCAAGTAACTCCCTTTCTTTTTAAGTCCAGTGCTGTGTTGCAGAGTACCTCCCTTTCTAAAAACAGCATTGTTGAGTTACTGTGAGATATGAGCAGGGCAGGCTTTAGCGCGCTAGTGGCACCCTGTGCGCCAGTGTTTGTAAGGGCCCCCGTTTCTGTCGCCTCTCTCTCACTCTCTTCTCTCCTCTGTCTCCAGCTTGCCTGCCCCAGTGCTAATTATTGTCCCCTAAGTTGACATCGTGCCCCCCCAACATTTCGGTCCCCTGTCTCTCCCTCAGCCTTCCTGGTATTTGTGAAAGCCCGCTCTAAAGGCCAAGGGCCGTCTGTAAATCTCATTTCCTGCCAATGGCCTGTGGATGCGAAGCCAGCACTGTGGCAGCTCACAGGCTTTACAGGACTTCACAGGCTGTGGTGGAACAGAGCCTGGCACTGCTGGATAGACGGCGGAGAGACCAGCACACAGCACGGGTCCCAGGAAGAACCAGATGGCCTGAGAGATGGACAGGGCTAGGTAAGGCAGCAGGGCCGGCTCTAGGGCGATGCAACCGGTGCCGCTGCACCAGGTGCTGACTTAGGGTGGGACACTGTGTTTGCAAGTATATTGTGACTTTAAAAGCACCTGCTTGGTGTTCCTTGCCACCAACAGTTTTCAGGCAACAATAAAAATCTCAAGATAATTCAGGTGATTAATGGTCTTCCTGGAGAGAGATTGAAGTTTTGTCTAGTCGGAGTTTTGAATCATCATAACGTACAGGGTTACTATGCCTGCTACAAAGAACATCTACATGCAGATCACAAAGTCTATATAATGTGAATAGGTCACTGGGTTACTGCTTTTGTCAGATGCAGGAAAGTACCATCTTTTTGACATGGTTACCCCCACTTTTTGCCTGTTGTCAGTATGTTTTGACTGTGTTCACTGGGATCCTGCTAACCAGGACCCCAGTGCTCTCTCCCATTAAATTTGTTTGCTTGGACCACACACACCCCACTTTTGGCATATTGGTGCCTCTTATAAATCCCTAGTATTTGGTACCCAGGGCATTGGGGGACAAGGGATCCCCCATGGGCTCCAGCATGTATTATGCCACCCATAGGAGCCCATGTAAACTGTGTCTGCACGCCTGCCATTGCAGCCCGCGTGAAAAGGTGCATGCACCCTTTCACTTCAGGTCACTGCACCATGTCATTGGTAGGCCCTCCTAGCCCAGAGGGCAGGGTGAAAGTACCTGTGTGTGAGGGCACCCCTGCATGAGCGGAGGTGCCCCCACGAACTCCAGTTCCATTTTCCTGGATCTCGTGAGTGCGGGGACGCCATTTTACGTGTGTACTGGACATAGGTCCCTACCTATGTCCAGCTACATAATGGTAGCTCCGAACCTGGGCATGTTTGGTAACAAACATGTCAGAATCATACCCCAATCCTATTGTCAGTATTGTTTGTATGATTCCATGCACTTTGGGGGCTCCTTAGAGGATCCCCAGCATTGCTCCTATCAGCTTTCTAGGGTTTTCCGGGCAGCCCACGCTGCTGCCACCCCTCAGACAGATTTCTGCCCTCCTTCTGCTGCTTGAGCAGCTCATGCCCAGGAAGTCAGAACAAAGGATTTCCTTTGGAAGAGGGAGGCAACACCCTCTCCATTTGGAAATAGGTTTTACAAGGCTTAGGAGGGGTAGCTTCGTCAAGCTAATGGTATGCTCTCAAGGGCACATTTGGAGCCCTCCTTGCATAAACCAGTCTGTACCAGTTCAGGGACCTCAGCCCCTACTCTGGTGCGAAACTAGAAAATGGAAATGGGCGTAACCACTCCCCTGCCCATCACCACCCCAGGGGTGGCCACTTGATTCTGCCATCTTGAATCCAAGGTGGGCAGAGGCCTCTGTGAGCATCTGAGTGGCCTGGCAGACGACGTCACAGCCCCCTCCTAGGTGGTCACCCTGCTAGGTGACCAATCCCTGTTTCTGGGCTATTTAGGGTTTTCCTCTTGGATGGGTCCTCAGATTCAATGTGCAAGATTCCAGCAGGACTCCTCTGCAACGTTTACTTTGACTTCTGGCCACTGGAACCGCAACTGGACTTCACAGGAACCTACAATCTGCAGCTCCAGCAGCGACCTCACCCTTCAACATTGTTTCTCCAGCTCCTTCCAGCAACTGCAACATTAGCCCAGCTGTGCTTCCTCTGAGGGCAGCAAGTCTTCAGTCTGCATGAGAAGAAGGAAGGAACATTTCTTGGAGTGAAGGAGTCACTTACCTGCA
The DNA here is from genome assembly GCF_031143425.1 of Pleurodeles waltl. Taxonomy (NCBI): domain Eukaryota; kingdom Metazoa; phylum Chordata; class Amphibia; order Caudata; family Salamandridae; genus Pleurodeles; species Pleurodeles waltl. Next base: position 37,429 of record NW_027149893.1, read on the forward strand.
TCCGCGGGCACCCACTGCAACAACGACCGGGTGCGTGGATCTCCTCTCCTCCTGAGCTGCGTGGATCCTTCATAAGGGGTGATAGTCTGGAGTGGTCTCCTTGGTCCTCTCTACCAGCTGTCCAACTTTGGAGTAGGTAGGTCCTTGCCTTCCCATGCAGGACAGTACCCCCATGCACCGCGTCTCTTGCAGCTACCAAGGCCTGTTGTTATCTCCTCCAAGGGATCTTCAGGCTCCATGTAGCCCCAGTCCCCAGCACTCTTATCTGTGAAGCACAGACCTCAACGTGCTTCGCCTGCGACGTGGGACCTCTCTTCAGGTGTGCTCCGTGGGCCTCTCTGCAGCTCGTGGGCTCCTTGCCTGTAGGTCTTCTGTGGGGGCTGCCTCTCCTTCTCCAGACTCTCTGCCTTGCTGAGGGTCGCCTGGGACTCCCCTCCATGGGTTGAGTCCCCCTGGACCTTGCTGGTCCCCGGCAGCTCCACTTTTGTCCTACTGCGACATTTGCCTTTGCCAAGGCTTGCTGTTAGGTTTTCCACACCACAGACTGGCTGCAATTCTTCATCCGGCCTGGGACATCACCTTGTAATCCTTCATCTGCTCCAGTGCTGCATTGCTGACCATCTTCGTCTCCCCATCGACCAACTCCTGCATCTACAGATGGGTGAGTAGTGGCTCCTACCACGACCGGACACTCCTACGTAAACTGGATTTGGTCCCCTTCTTTTCCAGGTCTTCCTCTTCCAGGATCCACCTCTAGTTTCTTCCAGTCTTGCCTGCGTTTTGCAATATCCTTCTCTGAAGTCCTTTTGGTGGGTTGGGAAAAAACCAGTAGCTTACCTCTTTTCTCCTGGTCACTGGGGGGCATTCTGGTACTTACCTTTGGGGTTTCCTAGTTCCTGCAGCTCCCCTCAACTGATTCCACTTACTTGCGTGGGGAACCGGCTTTCGCATTGCACTTTTAAGTATATGGTCTGGTCCCCTCTAGGCCTTCAGTATTTCCTGTTGCTTTTCACTGTTTTCTATTGCTTTTTATGGCAATTTCTGATTGCCACTGTACATATAATAGTGTGCTACTTACATCCTATTGGAGTATTGCCTATCTAGTGTTTTAGTGTTTGTGTTACTGTAATAAGGAACCTTAATTTTCGTTACACATGTTTCTTTCATGTGCTGTGTGACTACAGTGGTATTGCATGATCTTTGCATGTGTCCTAGATAAGTCTTGGCTACTAATCCACAGCTACAGACACTGTCTACACTTCACTAGGAGGGCATACCTGGACCTGGTATAAGGTGATAATACCATAGGTACTCACCACACACCGGGCCAGCTTTCTACATCAGAGAGCTCCTTTTTTGTCCCCTGCAATATATAAATTAAAAGTGAATATAGAACAGTGAGCAATGAACTCATCAAAGAGCTGCATGCAAACATCAAGGTATAGATTAGAGCGTTATGATTTCCCCCCACTTTTTCATTAACTTAATGTTGCAAAACAAGTTAATTTGAGCGCAAATCAATTCTTATTATTAAAGAGAGCCCCCAACCATGGCGTTATGTTTTAAATTCTGAGTTTGCGCTTCTCCAGATAAAGCACTCTGAATCTATACCTGCTACCAGTATGGATGACCTGTGACACCTACACCTTGTAGTCTTGTCTTATGTAACATTTCATATACATTGATTTACACATATATGATGATTGTCTCTGCGTAATGTCTGTGTGATGTAAAGTGCTTTGACACCCTAGACTGGTGTGAGGGATGAATGATGGAACAACACGTGCGTATATCATGCATACCTTAACATCGACCGTGTCTTTACTACTCATGCCTTTACAACGAATTTCGCTGTAAAAGAATGTTTGGTAAAGGAACATGCGTGGTAAATTCTCCCCGCCCTGCCCTCTTACACCTGATACCATACTTCACCCTGCCCAATCAGTTAAAACTGCCCCTGCCCTGAATCCTAAACCCCCCCGCCCTGAGCCCTAAAAGCAACTCTGCCCTGTCCTAAAAACTACCCACCCCACACTCTGAACCCTAAAACCTACCCTGAACTGCGCTAAAAACTACCTTGACGCCCCTGCCCCTCGGAACCCTAAAACCTACCCCGCTCTGTCCTAAATACTACATGACCCCCACCCTGTACCCTAAAACCTACCCCCACCCTGTCCTAAAAACTACCCCGACGCTACCCTGTCCTAAAAATGAACCCAACCTCCCACCCTAAATCTGGCCACAGCCCTACTTACCTCTCTCTCCTCTGCTTCTTCCTGTTCCACCCGGACAGCTAGACCGCTCTCTATGCTGTAACCACGCATATGCATGGAAAAGACATGTGTGGTAATGGCATCCATGCTAGCCCCATATTTGTGGTAATGGCAGCGTGGTCAAGGCATTGCATTGCATTGATCACATTGTAAGTGATGTTTCCTGGTATGAGTGGTGCTAAAAAACTAATGAAATGCATCTGAGAGTGGTTATGGATAGTAGTGAGGGAATCCGTGGCGGAGGTGGTCACTGGGGGGCGGCAACAAACAATGTCGCACAGGGCGCCACCAGAACTAAGGCCACCCCGTCAGACAGCACAGCAGGTCACAGGAAGGCGGCAGCACAGAGACTGCCACTTGACAGTCAGACAAGGGCCTAGAAGCAATCATAGGCCTTACTGGCCTTCACAGGCAGGCGGGGGGCCAGAGACTGACACCGCCTGACTGGAAAGAAAGCTCCCAACAGGCAGCACAGTGCATGGCAGGCAGCACAGGAATCGACAGGAAGCACCGCGCCCAGCAGGCAGTGCAGGCCTCTTAGGACTTTACACAGGCGAACAGCAGCACAGAGATTGTCGCTGCCTAATAGGCAGCCAAGGGCCCAGCAGACAGGGAATTGCAGGCTGCACAGGACTCGACTGGAGGCAACGCCTCCCCCATCGCTCCTCCCGCGGCAACCCTTATGGGTGCAAACTGTGCAGGGGGCCCACCTCAGGGTTGTCCCTGTCCCCCCTAGAAATTTTGTGTCTCCTACGCCCCTGATCCTCAGGTCGCTGCTTCAAATCCGCCTCCAAGGACTTTTCCAAACTGCTCTGTTTCTTCCGCTTTCCAGTCCCAAGCAGCTCCTTTCTCAGCCCCGCAGACACCTTGGCTTATCCCGCCTCCTCTCTTCCCCTTCCCAGTCCAGCTCCCCCCTCCAGCTGGGGGGGGGAGTGTCCCCTCAGTCCCTTTGTGCAACCCCCCCTGATGAGACAGAGCCGGGGGCCCTGGGCTGGAGAGCGAGGCCGGTGCCCCCCACCCCCGGCTGAAGCAGCCCCGGAGCTGCTTGTTGTGAGTGTGGAAGGTGATGCTGCTGGGAGCTGCTGAGAGCGTCTGCTGGGAGGTGAGAAGGTTGTTGTGAAGCGTTGAGGGGCAGCAGGTTTGTGTGTGTGTTTTGTGCAGTGTGAGTGTGTGTGTTTGTTGAGCCTGTTACACACTGTGTTGGTGTGAAGGAGCTGGGAAATGTGAAGAGTCAGACACTAGGTCAGGACAGAGCAGATTGACGGAAATGTCGAGGAGTTACAGAGGAGTCACCTTTCTACCAGTTCCTCGTTAGTATAGTGGTCAGTATCCCCGCCTGTCACGCGGGAGACCGGGGTTCCCCGACGGGGAGGATGGATTTTTTTTGTTTTACATTTATGACGTCACAATGACACTTTAGGGGGCTGATATTTTGTAATTATGGCCACAGCTCCCACCAGCTGAAATATTTACTAATGCAGCTTTTAAAATCTATCACGGGCAATAAGTAAGGGCTTCATCTTTTGGGACTCTGTGTACTTTCTTGAAAATGGAAAGGTGTAATGAAAGTTTATTATTGAGATAAAAATCAAAGTACCAAATAATAAATACCATGCGTTTTAACTAGTATATTGTCACGCGAAATAAATGAAATATAATGGAGGGCTATTTTAGATGGAAATTATAAAGTATTTCGTGACAAATAAATGAAATGCTGGGCGGGCTCTGAATGGGGAATCGTTTAACCCGAAGGTAAACGATTTTTCTTTATTTACGTGCAATAATTCAGAATTTATAGACACATTGTGAGAGCAAAAGAAACACTGACCTCCGACGTGGCCGTCCCACCATCCTCATGAGCTCCAGGTGTTTCCACTGCATTCTGGGACTTGTAGTCCTGTTTATAACACTCTCACGTTAGGGCCACGGGTCCCAGCATCCAGTGAGGGGCTCTAGCCAGGGGGAGCTGCTCGTGCACCTGGAAACCTAAGAGATGCCCTTAGGGAGCCCTGAGAAGAAACACTGACCCCGAGGTGCACGTCCCACCATCCTCATGAGCTCCAGGTGTTTACACTGCATTCTGGGACTTGTAGTCCTGTTTATAACACTCTCACGTTAGGGCCACGGGTTCCAGCATCCAGTGAGGGGCTCTAGCCAGGGGGAGCTGCTCGTGCACCTGGAAACCTAAGAGCTGCCCTTAGGGAGCCCTGAGAAGAAGCACTGACCCCTTTTAATTGCACTTACTATGTATTTTGATGGTTAATTGGTGACTGATGGTTTCATTCTCCAGTATGTGATATGTGAGCCTCATACACCTTGGAGACTGGGAACTCTCAGCAGATTTCAGTCCATTTAAGGTGCAGTCTTTTTTTTCCTCACATTCTTCCTTAGTGTAGTGTGTTTTCTTTGTCTACTGCTATTTCCCCCCCTTTAATTACCACCAGTGTTTTCTACCTTATTTAGTTCCTGATATAAAAGTGGACACACAACATACCTGTCCACAGCACATTATTAGAGAGGTTTAGGCAACATTCTCACACAGTCCCTGGTGGTCTAGTGGTTAGCATTCGGCGCTCTCACCGCCGCGGCCCGGGTTCGATTCCCGGTCAGGGAAGGTTTCATTTTATTTTTTCAATTCTATTAGCGCGCACTTTATTACTTTTGAAATTGGAACTGTTTCATTACATGTACTTCTTCTTCACTTGAGTTGTCACCAGTAACTAAACATTTTATGGACAGTCACAAACCACTGCCAGAGGAGTGAGTGACTGCTGGTTCACAAAGCTTATCAGTGGCTTAGTACATCCAGGAGACCTTTTCTGAAGTCTTTTCCTGCTTACTGGTGTGAAACTATTAAAGTTTATTTTAGAAGAGAAATCAATATTAATATCACGTGACACAGGATGGCGTTTAAACAACATGAAGGACAGTGTAAGCAGGTTTAAATATTAGCAATAGCTCACGTGAGTGATTTTTATTAATAGAAAATTAGCGCCCCCCCAATGATTTCATCATCACTTCAATTCTTTATTAAAGTGCATCTTTCATTCACTTCGGTTCTTCTGTTTGGTCTCTTGCAAATCCCTCAAGTTATCATAAAGTTCACTTTGCATCTCCTCGACTTTGACATCCGTCTCTTTCGGTTTCTTCCTCTCGTTGCTGCCATCATCTTAGTCCCACAAGTTTTCCCTTCAATGATGAAAGTCCTTTGCAACATTTCAAGAAAATAAACACACGTACAATACCGACTAATGTGGCAAACATTGGTGATAACAGCAGTTTCTAAACTCCACCATCTGCACCCCCAGCCATTGGCCCATCTACCCAAACCTGTGACCGACCGATCCCAAAAATGACCTGGATTCTTCCCATGCACCTCTCTCTTCTGCTTCAGTTAATTCATGCTTTATGTGTGTAATATTAACAATATAGCCATTAAGCTTATAATTTATGAGAGGAATGTAAGCACAGCACTCTCGAGCATCAGTGGCGGCTGCCTCAAATCTCAAAAGGGGGGTAAAGGTGAGGGGGAAATACTAAAATATATATTTTGTTAAACATACCTATCTTCGGTCTCTGGCTGCCCTGCTCCTCTCTCGATGGAGTTGGTGTCCCAGCACTCCCTGGGACACCAGCACAGACTCCCACTCAATCCTGGAGCTGCTCTCATTCTTTACCTTGCATGAGAGCAGCGTCAGGATTGGTCTGAGCGGTGCCTGTGTTGTTTCTCCAACCCGGCTGCACAACACAGCCAGGGTGAAGAAACCCAATTGTGCATGTCAGTTTGCCGGGCTAAGACAGCTGGCCAAACTGACATACGCACTTTTAAGTGCACTCACTCCCCTCCTCCTCCCTCCTCCCATGGCCCAGCCCCCCCCTGCCGATGCTGGCTCAGCCAGCAGCTGAAAATTAAAACAATAATTAAATATTGTTTTATTTTTGAGCTGCTTGCTCTGAGCCAGTGGGCGACGCTTCTGCGCCATTGCGAAGGAGCCGCCCCTATCGAGAATTAAAGGCTTTGCAAACTCCGTATTTGTTTGGGAGGAGCAAATCCAACATAAGACGGTTTTGTGTAATCATAGCCCGTATTGCAAGCACCCCTTTATTAATCAGTGTGCGTACAGTGTGAGTAGCAAGCTGTCAACCAAGGCAGACATTTTTCTAATCTTTATATCATTCAGCGCTACTCCTACAGATGGTATTAATGCTCCAAAAATATCAATAAGAATCTACTTAAAGCTTCCTCTACTTATTTTAATATAATTATCAAGAGGAGAATCTAATTAATTAATTTTGTAAATTTGAAGAAAACCTAATGCAGCATAGAAACTTCCTACTTAATTAGGTGGTCACTGAAAATAAGCTGATTGACCAAATACATAACATAGGTCTTTAATGCTAGCTTCTACAGTGGAAAGGGTCTTTCCTTTTACTAAATAGCTGTGTCCACACTCACTGCATCCTAATTTCTTGCCTGTCTCAATTCCCTCTGGCTGACATACTGTATACAGTGCTCCTTTTCTTATTCACTTCAAGACTCAATTCAGGAGGAGTTTCCTTTAAAATCTCCTCTCCTTTCCCAGTAATATGGACAGCATTCATTTTCTCTTCTCTTTCTTTATCTACTCTTATCCTTTCATTCAATTCATCTTTGAATATTCTTTTGTCTGGGTTAATTTTACAGGCTACATCATGCACGTTATGATCAGTAATGATCTTGTTAGTTAAAGGAGTAAAGAATGTCATTATTAGAAATGGGGTCTCTAGTTGGCGGTGGTTTTCACCTTGTCCAAGTAGGGACCCTCACTGTAGTCAGGGTAAGGGAGTCACACAGCTAAGATAACCCCTGCTCACCCCTTTGGTAGCTTGGCTCAAACAGTCTGACTTATCTCAGAGGCATTGTATAAAGTATTTGTACACACACACATAGTAACACAGTGAAAACACCACCAAAGTACTCCACACTAGCTTAGAAAAATAGCCAATATTTATCTGAGTAAAACAAGACCAGATCAGCAAAATCCAACATTCACAAGTAAAGATACACATTTTTAAAGATTAAATGTAGTATAGCACTGAGAAACACAATAGCTCCAACTGGGGCTATCACAACGTCTTGACAGGGTCATCTCCAGTCTGACGCCACTCACGAGGGCGGGCCGGTCAAAGAGTCCCACGGACTCCGGTTACTGTACCTTGGAAAACTATGAGGAAACAAAGATGTTTCAGAGTATGGGAAGTGAGGCTTTGCTGGAGCTGGTGCGACATTGGTTCCTTACCACCACCGGGGAGTTGAGGCTTCGGTTCCTTACGGTTGTAGGGGAGGTGATGCGGCATTGGTGGTAAGGCATCAGTTCCTTATGACATGGTCGATGAATCAAGCAGCTAAGACGTGAGGTGTTGACTTTGTGTGCCACGATCACACCACAGGCCACATTTGCTGCGGCAGAGTCGGAGTCGGGTGCCATGAATGTCAGTGACGTGGCGCTTGAGACTCATGTTGTGGCAAGACTTTGAAGGTGCTGCAGCAGCGTCGGGCCTGCGGTGAAGGTCGCAGTCATTGCACTGAGCGAGGAACATGGCTCTGGTGCAGGCAGTGGCACAGAGTCACAGAGCGGTGCCGATCCTGATGTCATTCTGGACATCGATGCACTAGTTTGTTTTTGGTTGCACCAGAACTCTTTTGCAAGGGCCCAGGAACTGGTTTTAGCACCACTTGTCAAGTCACGACATTCAACAAGAGAGCACATGTCCTGGTAAGTGAAGTCTTTGAGGGCCCTGAGACTCCCTAACAGGAGGCAAGCTCAGTTCAAGTGCTTGGAGATCTTTGGAATGCAGGATGTAGAAAGCAAAGTCCAGTCCTTTCACTCCCAGGACAGAAGCAGCAAGAAGCAGGCCAACACAACAAAGCAACAAGCAGAGTGACAGCATCATGCTCTTCTTCTTGGCAGAATGTCCTCAGTTCAAAAGTGTTCTAGCTATGTGGTGTCAGAGGTCCAGTACTTATACCCATTTCTGTCTTTGAAGTTGGCAAACTTCAAAGTGAAGTTTTTGTAGTGCACAAGTCCCTGTCTTTCCCTACCCTGTCCCCAGGCACACTCCAGAGGGTTGGAGACTGCTTTGTGTGAGGACAGGCCCAGCCCTATATAGGTGCAAGTGTCAGCTCCTCCCACAACTCTAGCACAGGAAGACCTATCATCCTGGTAATGGGCCATCAAGATAAGCACGGCACACCCCAACTCCATCTGTGTGACTTTCTAGAGTGAATGCACAAATATGATTTTTTTTTATATCTTTTAGTCATCGAGTGCATGCCTCTTTCATTCCATGTGAGGAATTTATATGAATTTAATGTCGTCATATTGGTGTTTCCCTCTCCCCACCTGGCCAAGTACCCCATTCACTAGCACTGCCACTCGTTCCTCCCAGTTTAGTAGATATCCATGTTAGCGCCTTGTTTGTAGAAATTCTTATCAGAAGCTCAGTTGTCCCCACCCCTAAACCCCTATAACTAACATCCAAACTCCCCATCCCCAGGACAAAAGTAGGAACGTCTCTCGCCCAAACCAAAGAAAAGCTATAATCCAATGTGTCAAATAGGGGGGGGGTGCTCTTATCTCAAATCTAAGGTGCACTGTGACACCATCTCCCCGTCCCGGGGCAGGTAATATACTGGATCAACATTGTTCCTGTGTTTTTGCAAGTTCAGTTATTGTTACACAGTAGGGCCCAGAGATGATCTCAGATTAGCTCTTCAACGTCTCATTGCTTGTAACATCCTCTCAATTTTGGCCTTGCTATTTTCAATAATCAAGTTCAGACAACGTCTCCTCAAGTGATGCAGTCTGAGGTGCCAGGTGTCACACTGGGGCCAAATTTATCCGGCGAGCGTGATAGATCCGATTCTAGCTCAGATCCTGACAATTCGGGTTCCTCTTGTGTCGGTTTATAGGAGTCCGGGTCTGGGCTCCCAAAGGAGGCAGGTGCCTCCATCGCCTTTTGTCTCTCTTTCAATATTTCGGATGGAGACGGGCTACCCATTCTGCTGGTTCTACTGCGGTTGACTTTCTTCCGCCGTTCTGACTGAGAGATCTCAGAGCTCTGTAACTGTTCTTCCTGGGATTGTGTGTCAATCCATTGCCTGGTTTCTTCGGCTGTGTTGAAAAATTGTATGCCCGCTTTGGTCACCCCTCTCAGTCTGGCCGGGAACATCATTCCATATTGAATCCCCATTTTATGTAGTCTCTGTTTGGCATCCCTAAAGGAAGCTCTTTGTTTCTGTACCTCTTTGGAGAAGTCTGGGAAGATGCGGACCACTTGGTTATCTATCATGTTGTCTCCTCTCTTCCTGCTCTGGTTCAGTATGAAGTCTCGATCCCTGTAGTGAACCAATTTAGCTATTATTGGTCGCGGTGAGGGCCCCAGAGGGGTGGGGCAAGCCGGAACTCGATGTGCTCTCTCAATTGCAAAAAAGGAGGAGAAACCATTCTCAGCCACCTCCTCCCTCAGCCAGCGCTCAAGGAACTCCACCAAGTTAGGTTTTTCTGCCCGCTCAGGTAATCCAATTACCCGAATATTGTTCCGGCGAGAGCGGTTTTCTGCATCTGCTCGTAGTTCTAGTATTTGGATCCTTTTTTCCATTTGCAGCGTTGTTTTGATGTTGTCTTTGATCTCGGACCGTAGTTCCTCAAGTTGTTTGTCTGTGGCATTCACTCTCTCAGCCAGGCGACGATGATCATCCCTAAGTACCGTAAAATCAGAGGCCAGCGCGTCGATTTTCCCTTCCAGGGTGACCAGGGATGCCGAGATAGCTAGTAGGACATCTTGAAGAGTGGGGTCTCCTCCCCTCCCCTCTGGAGCGGGAACTAATGGATCTCCCAGATCTGCCATCTCTCTCGGAAAGGGTCCACTTTTTGTTTCTAGTTCTTTTTTCTTGCCCGTCCTACCCATCCTGTTCATTTTTCAAGATAGACACTGTGTTAGGTTCTGTTCCAGATCAGTGGGGGTCCTTTCACATAAGGGGTCAGGCTTGTTCTGTTTGTGGGATTGTTTCTCTCCTTATAGCCCCTTCTTTCTTCCCAAGCGCCTAGCAGTGGTCTCCACCAACTTTCGTCCTAACTCACCGCTCAGGTGTTCAGTATTTCGTTCTGCTCCAATGGGGCTTCAGGTCTGCCCCGCTCGATCCCTCCCACGGTCATCAACAAGGCCGCTCTTTTCCTTTCCTTTCCTGCAGGAAGATGCGGTCCTGGGGGGTGGGGGGAACCAGGTTTTAATAGTTCTAGTGGCTTTCTCCTCGTATCTCCAAAGGGGTGAGGTCTTTTGTGCGCCTCTTATTGGAAGTTTTTGAACAATTTACCAGGTGGTCGATGCTATACCTGGGGTTCCCGCGGTTGAGCGCCTCTTGGAATGTTGCTTTTACACTCCGTTCAACTCAGTTTGTGTCCCCCTGGCCTTCGTTCCATTTGGGTTCAGATCAAATCAAAGTAGGGGGTTTTCAAGTTTGGTTGCGCTCTTCGAATTTGGGCTCGGCAAGTCCTCGGGCGTCCATCTGCCCCCACGCCGCTCCCACTGGCCGATCCTGCGGCTCGGGCGGTCCCTGAACTGACAGTTTCCTAGCCGGGTCGTCCGGGCGATCTCCGCCGCGTCAGCGGGGTTTCAGCACGGTGCCAGAGATGGCAGCTGCCATCTTGGATCACTCGCGGCTCCACGACGATCGAAATATCAGCCTCAAAAAATGGTCCCTGGGGCTAAAAGCGCTCCCGCAGTGCTTTCGCTGGACACTCCATATCTTCAGCCCCACTGCCAGCTGGTTTGTAGGGCCCATGCAGGTCAGGATCTCCTGGGACAGGGAGAGAAGGACGGGAGCCTTATAGGGAGGCTGCTACCGTCATGGCGCCCAGCCACGCCCCCCCGTTGGGGGTCTTTTAGATTCTATAATCCAAGCTATCTTTCCTGGCCCTTTGCATTATTGGGCTTTACAGAGTTTGAAGGCGAAACATTTAAAAGATGGTTTACACTATTCAAAATCTGCATGTCTGACTTTAAAAGCAAAAGAGGAATTGACATGGTGGTTGAGGAATATCGAGGTATGGAATGGATGCACAATTATTGGAGAGAATACGGACTTGATTGTGGAATCAGATGTAATTTTGGGATGTTGGGGTGCGAGATGAGGATCAAAATGCACTGGGGGGTCATTGGACAGAACAGGAAAAGAATTTGCATATAAACTGTTTAGAACTTTTAGCAAGATCCTTCTATGTGAGATGTTTTGCAGACAAAATTGTCAAGTGTTCTGTACTGCTGAGAATTGACAATGTCTCAGCAGTGAGATATGTCAACAAACTAGGAGGTGCACGTTGAAGGGGCTTAGCAGATTTGGCAAAGATATTTTGGGACTATTGTCTTCAGTGAGGTCTGAAAGTTCAGGCGGAACATATTCCAGGTCTACGGAAAGCAGAGGCAGATTGTCAAGGAATTTACTAGATTCAAGCGATTAAATGGTGGATCGGAATGTTTTAAGAGAGCTAGAGAGGTTTAGAGGTCCATTTCTGGTAGATGTTTTTGCAAACAGAGTAAAAGCTCCTTTGAAAAGATTTTCAGTTGGAGGCCAGATCCGGAGGCAGAAGAGGTAGATCCCTTCCTTCAGGATTGGAGAGGTCTTCGCCCATAAGCTTTTCCACTTTTTGCATTGATAAGCAGGGTAATGGGCATGATACGCAGATGGAAAGAGAAAGTTGTGGTAGTGACTCCATTGTGGAGGTCCCACGCTTGGGACCCGATCATGTTGTAGATGAGTGTAGATTATCCTCTGTTGCTCCCTCAGTTTCCAGAAATCTTACAAGGGCCAGAGGGAGCCATTCACTATCTAGTAATTTCCGACCAGTTAATACTGGTGGGGTGGGATCTTTCAGGAGAGTTTGGAGGAAGCCAGGCCTTTCATCAGAGGCTTCTGGACTTATCAAAGAATTGTGGGCAACAGAAACTAGAAAGAGGAATAGATTGGCAATGGACAAATGGGTTTGCTGTTGAATGGACAGAGATCTGGATCCCGTTTCAGTGGATGTAGCTGAGATAATACATTTTCTATCTCAGTTATTTGAGAAAGGCTTGGCTTACAGAACAGTAAACATGTCTAAGTCGGCAATTGCTGCCGGACATTTTTTGGTCAAAGGGTTATCGGTAGGTCAGGATATTATGGTTAGGAGACTTTTGTGCAGTATTAGAATTGCTAAGCCACCAGGGCTGAGATAAACTTCACTTTGTGATGTTGCCAAAGTTCTGAGGTTCAATGAAAGTTGGAAATGTAAGGAGAAATTAAGTGTAAGAGATTTGTCTTTCAAGCTAGCAATGTTGCTGTGTTTGGTCTTTTTAGAAGAATGTCTGATGTACAAGCCTTGGAAATATCTCAAAGATCTTATACTCCAGAAGTAATATGTTTTCATTTAAGGCAGATAACTAAGACGTATTCAATTTGAATTTGTTATTCATATTTTGAAGAAAGAAAGGACTTGTGTGTGGTTAATTGTGTGAAAGAGTATGAAAATAGAACTGAATGTTTGAGACAGGCTGGAGTGACTCAGATTCTCATTTCACTTAAACAACCACACAAAGGGGTGTCTGCACCTAGTCTAGCTAGATGGGTGACAGAATTAATGTACAGAGCTGGTGTAGACGTGAATGTGTTTGGTGCCCATTCGGTGAGAGGAGCTGCAGCTTCCAAGGCTTGTTTGTTGGAGGCAAGCTTGCAAGATATCCTATATTGTGCTGACTGGTCTTCTGTTTCTACTTTTCAACACTTTTATTTCATACTAATAGATAATGCAGCAAAGTCATTGATTGCAAAGCTTTGAACTTGCATACTGTCAGCCTCTGGGTCCTGACATAAAATGTAGATTTTCATCAGCTTTGGTGAACAGAAAATCTGGATTTTATTAAAGACACGGCGTATTATCCCTCCCTGTTGTCTATCCCTCTCTAATTTGTTTGCTTTTTCTCGCAGGTCAAGATTAAGCGGACGTGGACATATACAGGATTTTGACGTGTGAGGAGGATTCCGTTTGGAACAAGTTCTGCTTCATGAAGTAACCTCGCAGCTTCAATAAAAGAAGGAGGTGGACCGGGTGCCAAGGAGTTTGATAGTCTTTGGAATATTTAGAATGTTGTGAGTTCTGGTGACTTCATAATGGCTGCTGGGTGGTAGCAGTAAATGAATTACTACATAATATTAGCCTCTGTGTCTTTAACAAAATCCAGATTTTCTGTTTACCAAAGCGGATGAAAAGCTTCATTTCATTTTAAGGACTGTCTCTATTCGTTCATGAGACACTTGTTGCGCTCCTTTTGATATTTGGTGACCTAGGTACGTGACTACCTCCTGACAGTGCTGAAACGTCTCAGGCAAAACCTAATGTCCATTCAGAGCTAACTGATTAGGTAAAGCCGTGGTGTCTTGTCTGCAAGCTTCCTTTGTCATTGACACAATCAGTAGACCATGTATTGGATTAGAGTCGAGCTACAAGATAACTGCAAAGTCACTAAATTATTTTTAAGAATTTGAAGGACTCTCTGTATAGCCTTGTGGGGCGCAGCACCACACAAGGTTTTTCACTTGGGACTGAAACGCGAGGAGATACTGGCTCTCTTCAAGCCACAAACAGAGAAAAATGCCTGGCAAAGATTAATTACCATAAACTACTCTGTACCTGAGGGAATATGAAACAATATCACAGCAGGGTTTGGTACCCCAGGAAAGCATGGAATGACAATCTGATTAATCTTTCGGGGGTCTTGTACAATCCTTCATTTCTTATTTGATTTTTGTAAGGGCAATATAGGTGAATTACACAGACCTCCAATTACTTCTTTCAAGATTCCTTTTCTCTATGATAATCTCAATAACAGGGGTGATTCCTCAATGGCGTCTGGGGTCATTTTACATGGGCAAATTTGAGGGTAAACAGCATTAGGATTGAACATTGCCTGGACTGACTGTTCTGTGGAACCGCTTCTCTGCTTTGCTCCTCTGCTCGGCTGCCTGCCGGTCTCTGCCCTGCTGAGGACAAGGACTTGACCCCGAAGTGACTCCAAGGACTTGCTAGCTTGCCTCCTGTTTACTGAAGTCTCCGGAACACAAAATACTTTTTGCAACTCTGCTGGTGCTGCTGGACACTGTCATCTGTGAATCCTACCCTTACCTGAGGTGCCACAGAAGTGGGCTCTGTAGCTGCTTTCTGCAAAAACGGATGCATCGTCACCACTATGCCTGTCGGAACAGATGCATCGTCCTTCGACGCAGAGGCCGTTCAGCGACAGTTGATTAACAGCTTGCACGACTTAATGACGACGCTCTGCTCTGCTCGATGATGGCGCATTGTCTGGATTCCAATGGAGCCAAAGATGCAGACCCGTCTGCATGGAACAGGTCAATGCATCGTGTCCTCGACGTTGATGCTTTGCTCCATCTGAGGTACTTTCTTCAGTGGACCCTGCTTGGGTTCTTCGGGTGGCCTTCCCTCCATCGCGGTCGGCCTGAACTCCAGATTAGCAGCAGTCCCCCGTGACCTGAAGTAACCTTTTGACAGCTAGTGACCTCTAAGCACTATTTTCAGTTTATTCTTTAAAAATATCATATCTCGACTTCTATTTATTGGGGTTTTGTCATTTTGGTCTTGTGTTGCTCAGATAAACATTCTCTATTTTTCCAAACCCTTGTGGAGTATTTTTCTGGTGTGTTTTCGTTGTGTTACTGTGTGTGTTGCCCAAATACTTTACACATTGCCTCTTAAGTTAAGCCTGCCTGCTTTATGCCAGGGTACCAGAGTGTGAGCACAGGATAATTTAAAGTGTGTGTCTGACTTACCCTGACTAGAGTGGTGGTTCCTGCTTGTATAGGGTGCACACTCTGACAACCAGAAACCCCATTTCTAACAACAAACATACTGCTAATATCGAAAGTTGGGATCATAAGTGGGGCTTATGTTACTCTTAGCTATTGCTCTTTACTGCTGTCGCACAATTTGGAAATGGGAGCAGCAATTTTAACGAAGTGAGTTATTGTGCTAGTAAGAAATGAAGTTAGCCTGATAATGTTAGTACTGATGAGATTGGTTTTAACTTTGAGTTTTTTACATAATTTGCAACCCAAAGTGATTGTGGCCTGTTTCTGCTTTTTTAACTCTGTCTCTATGATCCAAGACTACAAATTCTCTCTGCACCTGCACTTTTATTGTTTAAGTGGAACCCCTCCTCTAAGCATTTGCACTTATTAATGAGGCTGTTGTAGTTTTTAGTATGCATTGCATAACTTACCCTAAAACTTTCAAGGGAAGGCTGGTGGTATCTTCTGAAACAACAATAGTCATCAAGTATAGCAACCGACTTGTTAATTTGATTCTGTGCATAATTGATTTGATTTTATAATTAATTTTAATCCCGGCGCCCTCTATTCATAGCTCCAAGCAATTATGTTGTAGTACTACTCGAGCAAGATTTGTGAAGAATTACGTGTTACTGACCTTTGAGTTATGTTTTTTGTTTATGTGTGCACTACTGTGATCATTTTTTGCTTTGTTTGTACTTTTATGATCTTGGTGATTGAAATAAAGTTATTATGATGATGACACAGCACAATCATATACCCTTAGCGCCAAGAAACAACCACACCGCACATCAAGGCTGGGATCAGAAAACAACAAACACAACATCCTGTCATGAGCCGGATCAGACTCTGACCCAGCGGCGCCCGGTGCGCTGCACAAATGCCCGGAACAGACGGTCACCGCTTTTTACATCCAGAAGGATGAAGGGTCAGGGCTTGTGTGACTGTCTTAAAGACGAGAGCCCTGAACGTAAATCATGTAAATCTAGAGAATTGACATGGAAATTCCACACAGGTAAATCTACACATGACTAGGTTGAAAGTGCAAACCACGAAGGTTTATTTAAACATAAAAAATCAATGCAGAATAGAAAGAAGGGAATTCAAAACGTGCAACGTGCAAATAAATGTAAGATATCATTGGCAGCGGGAATTGAACCCTTCTGTGATCAGTTGTCAGGCCTGGTCACGGTCTAGCATGAGGCAAATGAGAGCCACGGCGCATGCGTCATGCTGCTCAGTATAAGCCAGAATAAAACATTTGAAACATGTTCCAGTTGCAGATTGATAAACAGACTAACCTGGAGTCTGCTCTCTAAGCGGGATGTGAAAGAACGTGGCTCATTTCCGACACTGTGAGTTTGTTTACACTTTTGAACAGAGAAACTGAACAGGTTGTGTGGTTTGATGAAGGAAGTTGCATTATATAACCCAACAGTACAACAGAAACCACATCACATGGTCACATGACCTTCCCTCTACATCTAATGAGTAACTCTGCATTTGTCCTACAGAGAGAACAATTCCACATTCAAAACTATACACAGTACCTCAGTCCGGCCTCAGTAACCGGCCTTCAGTTGTGTACAGTTGTAAATCTGTCCTCTCCAGTAACATCATGAACATAAAAATAATACAACATAATAATGTTGCAGTGCAAACAAGGCCTTAGAGCTACTGAATTTTGTGCAATTAATGAAGTAATGAAGGTCACATTTGAGGCTTTTCATGCACTGTCGGGGGGAGAAAAGAATGAGCGTCAGGCACTGAGTCTCGCACATTTGAAATGTGCAGTTTGAACACACGCGTAGGGCAAGGCCAAGGTTAACATATCTGTTATATTAAACACAGTAAAAAGACTGCATTTGTGACTCTTTAGTATCAGTTAAAACACAGAATGATTAATTGTGGAGTCTGCTCCAACAACCGCATAACAACAGCAGAGTCAATATCACTGCATGACCACAGCAGAGATAATAACACTGCATGACCACAGCAGAGATAATAACACTGCATGACCACAGCAGAGATAATAACACTGCATAACCACAGCAGAGATAATAACACTGCATGACCACAGCAGAGTCAATAACACTGTATAACTACAGCAGAGATAATAACACTGCACAACCACAGCAGAGTCAATCTCACTGCGTGACCACAGCAGAGATAATAACACTGCACGACCACAGCAGAGTCAATAACACTGCATGACCACAGCAGAGTCAATAACACTGTA
The DNA here is from genome assembly GCF_031143425.1 of Pleurodeles waltl. NCBI lineage: Eukaryota > Metazoa > Chordata > Amphibia > Caudata > Salamandridae > Pleurodeles > Pleurodeles waltl. The sequence continues at coordinate 54,821 of NW_027149893.1, forward strand.
TAACTACAGGAGAGATAATAACACTGCATGACTACAGCAGAGATAATAACACTGCATGACCACAGCAGAGATAATAACACTGCATGACCACAGAAGAGTCAATAACACTGCATGACCACAGCAGAGTCAATAACACTGCACAACCACAGCAGAGTCAATAACACTGCATACATACAGCTGAGATAATAACACTGCATGACCACAGCAGAGATAATAACACTGCATGACTACAGCAGAGTCAATAACACTGCATGACCACAGCAGTCAATAACACTGCATGACCACAGCTGAGATAATAACACTGCATAACTACAGCAGAGTCAATAACACTGCATGACCACAGCAAAGAGAATAACACTGCATGACTACAGCAGAGATAATAACACTGCATAACCACAGCACAGTCAATAACACTGCACGACCACAGCAGAGATAATAACACTGCATGACCACAGCAGAGTCAATAACACTGTATAACCACAGCAGGGATAATAACACTGCATAACTACAGCTGAGATATTAACACTGCATGACCACAGCAGAGATAATAACACTGTATAACCACAGCAGAGTCAGTAACACTGCATGGCCACAGCAGTCAATAACACTGCATGACCACAGCAGAGTCAATAACACTGTATAACCACAGCAGAGATAACACTGTATAACCACAGCAAAGTCAGTAACACTGCACGACCACATCAGAGCTAATAATACTACATAACCACATTAAAGGGCTCCTTGGACTGATATCTCTAAGAGAGAACCGTGGTGGCCCCCGGACAGGAGACACCCCCGGGCAGGGAGAGGTGACTTCTATTTATAGGATGCTCTAGAGAGCCTGACAGACCAAAGATAACAGACACAGCAGAGAGTGAGCACACAACTAGGGAAGGGTGAGTGTGAATGATAATGCCCCAGATTAGTAGACGGCTCCCTGGTGGCAAAGTAGAATATTGCACCTGTCTATGCTCCATAAACCCTGATCCCCTTACACACTGCAGCAAACACCCTGACCCGCATCATCTCATATCAGTGTTACTGTGACATCACAACCATTGGTGTCTGTCTTCTTCTGACTGGTGTGGTCTTAACATGCAAAACGCAACACCCCTGCCGCGGGGCCATAAATAATGTGAAAAGATCCCGATAGGAGAAACACTTTTACTTATTTCCCCATTGAACCCCCCACCGTGGACTAAGGACTGGTCCTTTATAAGCTACACAGACGCAATGTGTGATCCTCGCACACAATCTGTGATGGATGTTTCCCTTTCAGTTTTCAGTTTTGAATAAATGAAGCAGATATTTTCTTTCATTTCTAAATTCAGATTATCTGTGTCAGAAGACCCTCTTATGAAGCCTCCTCCTGTTCTCTGGGATTCCCGGGCCATATCTAAGGTTGGTACAATAAAAAAACAATAATTGCTCCATGATAGACACAGCACATATCATGTTTCAGGAGCATCTGTCAGCTGGCTCGTTGGTCTAGGGGTATGATTCTCGCTTTGGGTGCGAGAGGTCCCGGGTTCAAATCCCGGACGAGCCCTCTTTTCTTTTCCTAAATTTACTCATTTTTAAAGGCACTTTTCAATAAATAGAAAGTAGACGATTCAGGAAGCAAACTACTTTGAAATAACCTCTAATGGTTGTGAATTTCAACCCAGGACCGGCTGCACTAGAATCAGAGCCCCAGACCAGCGGTGCAGCTGCAGAAACAGCTGGAGCAGGGGGGCTACCCAGCCACATCAGCATTGGAGGGGGACTGTATGTTACATGCGCAGAATCCTACAGCAGGGGATGCACATCTCGTGTTAAACCCACACTCTGGGGGCAGCAGGGTGAGCCGTGGGGGTGCACAGGAGAGTGAGACACTGGGAAGGGTGAGGGGATTGTGAGGACCCCAGCAGCCGGGCCCAGACCCCACCCAGCTGAGGGGTAAGAGGACGGTGTGTTCCATGGAGTGTCTGCTCGTGAGACGCACATATAATGCATGACCCTGTTCTGTCCTCCGGCCCCCCTCCCACCCCCCCTGCGAGTGTCTGTACCTATACACATTGGAGTACGGGGGAACAGAAGGGGCAGGAGAGAGTGCAGGAAGAGGTCAGACACCTGAGGCTGGTGACAACGGGAGGTGATGCTGGAGTCAGCCGTTGACTGATGTCTGACGGGCCAGACACCAAACTGACCCTGGTGAAAAGGGGGTCGAAGTGGAGGGATTGAGTGAGGTCTGACGGGTCAGACACCGAACGGAACCGGTGAGATGGGAGCGGTGTAGGGGTGGGCTGGTTTCTGATCTCACGTGATGCCTTCTCGGGAGTCTCTACTGGAGCCTTCCATAGGTCAGTCAGTGGAGCGGAGGACTGGAGTGGAAGAACTGACCTCCTCAGCTCACAAATCCGGCTCCAAGGACTTTTACAAACTCTGCTCTGTTTCCTCTGCTTTCCAGTCCAAAGCAGCTCCTTTCTCAGCCACTCGGACACCTTGACTTTTTCTGCCTCCTCTCTTCCTCTTCCCAGTCCAGCTCCCTCCTCCAGCTGGGGGGGGGGCGGGGCGGGGCAGTGTCCCCTCAGTCCCTCTGTGCAACCCCCCCTAATGAGACAGAGCCGTGGCCCAGGGTGAGCCGTGGGAGTGCACACGAGTGTGAAACGTGTGCACTCCCACGTGTGAGGGGATTGTGAGGACACCAGCAGCCGGGCCCAGACCCCACCCACCCTACACGTCTGTGCTTACACACATGGGAGGTAACAGCAAAGGTGGACCCAGAGCAGGAAGAGGTCAGACACCTGAGAGTGCTGTTTTTGGCGTCATGTTTAACGCCTACTCAAAGCAGGTATTAAATGGACGCACCCATTGAGCCCAATGGGCCTCCTTGCACTTTGCTACTCTAGCGTCAACATTTTTGACGCTAGTGCAACAAAGCGCCACAATAGCATTAAAAAATTGATTCTATTGTCCTAATGTGCGCCATGGTGCGCCACATGGTGTCGTTAGGTGCCGGTGGGAGGAGCACAAGAAAAGCGGCGCATCAATGCTGGTGCGCCACTTTCTTGTAAATCTGGCCCTTAGTTTTAGCGCCTTGTCACTGTTAGAACTCTCCAGACACTCTCTCACAGCCCTTTCCACCCCCAGGGGCAACAAAATGCCTCAAACGAGCTAACGCCACAATCTTTCTATGTAAAGAACCAGGACCACCAATCTGGGCCACTCTCAGACAGTTCATCCGTAACCAATCGATGAAGTTTCAATCCTTTCACTAACGTCTTCTGAGATGTATCATCCTTCAAACACCTGACCACCTCCACCAATATGAGGCCCCCTTGAACTTCTCTCTTCCACTCCTCCTCCTGCATCCCACATCAGTAACAGCGCACACTCCAACCTTAGGGCAGTGGCCGCTCCTCCGCTATGGGCGCAGGAGCGTCGCCCCCCTGCCAGCAGCAACCACTGCAAATCCTTTAACAACGAAAGGATAATAAACTAGAGTTTATTATCCTTCGTACAGTTTATTATCCTTCGTTGTTAAAGGGGCGGGGCATTGGGGATGACGAGTACTGAGGGGAGTGCACTGTGCACTCTCCTCTGCGCATGTGTGTTTGGCCGGACGTCTTGAGCCGGCCAAACACACATGCGCACGGTGCTCTCTCCAGCCCAGCAGTGTGTTGCCGGTGTGGAGAGAGCAGACACAGGCCCCGTCTGCCTGGGATTGCCTGGGTGCTCCCAGCCAATCCCAATGCTGCTCTGAGCAGCATCAGGATTGGCCGCAGGGCAGGCTGGGAGCCTGTGCCTGCTGAGGAGACAGAGGAGCGGCAGAGTGGCATGGCATGCAGCAAAGTATTTTTAAAAAACATTTTGATATCCCCCCCTGCGTGCCGCCCCGCCCCCCTGTAACCCCAGCGAGCTGTGACTTACCTTCAACTCCAGCCCAACATGTGCCTCAGCAGAGTCCACAGACAGCTAGCCTCTTGTTGCTATGGTGTGTGTATTTGTAAAGCACACTATCACCCACGAGGGTACCCTGGCATTGAGTAGCTGTGTGTGCTTAGCCCTGCCAATGGTAGGTTGGATGATTGAAAAGCCAGGTCTTCAGCTTTTTGCAGAAAAGAAGAGAGGAGGCTCTGACATGGAGTGGGAGGCCGTTCCATACTCTAGGAGTGATGTAAGTGAAGTCCGTCCTCCTGATTTGGTTCTGTGGATGCATTGGATGTGTACAAGTCGGAGTCCTGCATAGCGGAGATGTCTGGGTGGTTGTAGAAGAAGATGCAACTGTTTAGGTAGGTGGGGCCTAATCTGTGTAGTGCCTGGAATGTGTGAAGAGTTTGAAATAAGCACATTTGTATATTATAAGCCAGCCAAGCTCCCTTAGGTGTGATGTGAGTTCTGTGTTGAAGGTTGAGGATGAGTCTGTCTGCAGAGGTTTGAATGGTTTGTAGTCTTCTGGTAAGTTGGTTGGTGATCCCGGTGTAGAGGTTGTTCCCGTACTCCAACTTGCTTATAACTAGGGCGTGGGTGAACGTTTTTCTAGTATTGCTTGGGAGCCATTTGAAGATCATACCCAGAATCTTCTTGGTGTGGAAGCAGGATGCAGTGATGCCGTTGACTTGTGCTTTCATGTCCAGTTTGCTGTGAATGATTATTCCAAGGTTCCTGGCGTGGGTGCTGGTTGTGGGTCCGCATTCAGCTAGCCTCAGGTCGAGTCCCATGCTGAGGTGTTATTACCAAAGATCACTATTTACATCCTGTTGGTGCTGAGCTTGAGGCCGATGGCTTTCATCCAGTTAGTGACTTTGGTATGACTTTGGTGATGCAGGGTGTGAACTGGCTTTTTGTGCTTGGGGTCTTGTCCGAGAAGAAGAGTATGAGGTGCATGTTGTCGGCAGACAAGAGGATGTTGATGTCACGAGCATGGTTATGTTGGCAAGAGGGAATCATGTATGCATTGAAAAGGGTGGAGATGTGCAATGAACTTTGAGGCACCCCTTAGGTAAGTTTGCAGGCTTCCGAGGAATAAAGTGCCAGGCTGACCGCTTGTGTTCTATCTGTTAAGAAAGAGCAGTGTCAGCAGATAACGGGTCTTGATGCCATCTCATGCGGGTGCCTGATGAGGATGGGGTGTAAAATTCTGCAGAGAAGTCCAGGAGAATGAGGCCTGCCATCTCCCCCTTTCAAGGATCGTCTGGCTGTTGTCTGTGTAAATGATGAGTGTTGTTTCTGTACAGTGGTTGGGCCTGAATTTGGACTACGTGACATTGAGGAGACGGTGGTTGCTGTGGTGGTCAGTGAGATTTTGTATAAGTCCTTTGCCTGGTATGGTATGAGGCAGAGGGGTCTATAGTTGGAAAGCATGGCTGGGTCAATGGGTGGTTTCTTGAGCAGGGGAATGATGGTGTTATTTTTCCAGGTGTCCGGAAATGTGACTGAGTCCATGGAGAAGTTGAGGATGGGTGTTAGTGCTTCGCTGTTTGGTAGGAGTCCTTTGGTGAAGATGTGGTGAGGGCAAGGGACAGATGGGGCCACAGAGTGGATGATCTTAACTGGAGCAGTCATTTTGACAGTGTTGATGACGAGCCATGAGGTCAGAATTTATTCTTTTTCCATGCTGGAAGATTAAGTTGCGATGGTGACGGTGTCCAGTAGAGGGCTGCATTGCTGTATATGGAGGTGATTTTGAAAAATTCTGAGAGCTGCTTCCATGGGTCTTGTTAGGGGGCGATGTTATTGGAGACAATGGAAAGAGCAGTGAAATCTTTGATGGTGGCAAAGATTTCTTTGCTGTTGTTAGGGCTGGCATCAATGCGATCTGCAAGAGCTGTGTGCTTGGTCTTTCATATCTGCTGGTGGTGGCATCTTAGATCCGATTTGTCTTTATCTGTGGTGTCTTGACTTGCTCTCCAATTGCACCTAAGTTGCTTGCAGTGGTATTTCAACAGCCTCAGTTCCTGTGAGCACCAAGTGGCCTGTAAGTTGCACTTGAGAGGAGTCAGAGTGTGACACATGCAGTGATCCAGCTGTTGAGGTTCTTGGTACCTTTCAGCACATTGCTGGTGTGCTCAGGCAGATGAGTGAGAGGACAGAAGCCCACTCCTCTTCTGTGATGCTTTTCCAGCTGTGGCTGGTAGTTCTGATGGTGGTAGGTCTGACCTGGTCTGGGATGGGTATGCTGAAACTCACAAGGACATTTTTTTGTCCAGATCATGGTTGCTGGCTTGATGACTGAGATGTTGCTGATCCAGGAGAAAATTGGTTCCAATAGGTGTGTAGTTGCGTGGGTCAGTGGTAACATGCAGGGTGATGCCAAGGTTTTCCAGAAGAGTCAGAGGGTTTGGGAGAGTTCGGTCTTTTAGGTGAAAGTTAAGGTTTCCTCAGATGATGAAGGAGCTGCCATTGATAATTAGGGGGTGCCACGTAGTCGTGATGTTGCTGGTGATATTGGTGGTCTGTATACAAGGATTAGGCCCAGGGAGATGTGGACTGTGACGCATATCTTGAGCATGAGGTGTTTCTTGTAGCTGGTTGGGATGTCAGCAGAAGGTCCATACACAGTGGAAGGAAGATCACAAGGTATGGCTTCCACCAGGCCCAGTGCCCTCCCCTCTACAGCTGGGCAATCCCTTCATTGCACACAGCTTTAGGAGATGATCAACCCACAAGCGTTTCTACTTGATGTCGCTTTCCCTTGAAAGCTAATTTGCTGATGGAGGTCCTGCAGCACTAAACCCTCTGGAGACCGATTTGCATGAGCTTCACCTGTCATCTGGCAAATGAGTTGCCCCCTTGATAAGTGAAAACTGATTCCAAAGCAAGACCAACGCCTTGAGTGTGTGGAAGTATTTGTGTTCCTCTGGCAGGATGAACATATGGGCTTGTTGCACCTGGCCCTTTTTGCAGGGTCATCCCCAGTCTTTTTGCCTCTTTCCTCCTAATTTTTCTGAACAGTTTTTGTTGGCTTTAGGACTCTGGGCACTTTACCACTGCTAATCAGTACTAAAATGCACAGGCTGTCTGTGTAAATTGTATTGTTGATTGGTTTATTTCTTATTGGCATTTTTGATTTACTAGTAAGTCCCTAGTAAAGTGCACTAGAGGTGCCTAGGGCCTGTAAATCAAATGCTACTAGTGGGCCTGCAGCACTGGTTGTGCCACCCACATTAGTAGTCCTGTAAACATGGCTCAGACCTGCCACTGTAATGTCTGTGTGTGCAGTTTTAAACTGCCAATCCGACCTGGCAAGTGGGTACACTTGCCATGTCCAAACGTTCCCTTATGGTACATGTAAGGCACCCCTAAGGGAGGCCCTAAGTAGCCCCATGGGCAGGGTGCAGTGTATTTAAAAGGTAGGACATGTACTGGTGTGTTTTTCATGTCCTAACAGTGAAATACTGCCAAATTCAGGTTTTACTGTTGCAAGGCCTATCTCCCTCATAGGTTAACATGGGGTTGCCTTTAAATAACTTTAAAGCGCAGATTCCCTTTGAGGGCAGATAGAAATATGGAGTTTGGGGTCTCTGAATTCACAATTAAAAAAATCATCTTTTACTGAAGTTGGTTTTTAGATTGTGAGTTTGAAAATGCCACTTTTAGAAAGTAGGCATTTTCCTTGCTTAAACCATTCTGTGACTCTGCCTGTTTGTGGTTTCCCTGTCTGGGTCAGTTTGACAGTTGGGCTGTTCACACCTCTCCTTTAGACAGTGACATAAAGGGGTTGGGAGTGTAGCCTGCATATCTTGATGAGCCATCTGAGCTAGAGTGGAGGGAGGAGTGGTCGCTTGCACCTGAAAGGACTGTGCCTGCCCTCACACAATGCAGCCTCCAACCCCCTGGTGTGCGCCTGGGGCCTGTCCCAGACAAGGAAGGACCTTGCAAACACTTGCCAACTTCAAAGGCAGAAAGGGGCATAAGAAGAAGACCCAAAACCACAGACTTTTAGAATCTTTCTGGAATCAAGAGGGACCTCTGCCAAGGAGAAGAGCTGAAGAGCTGGAGGATGAGTACTGTCTCTTTGCTGTGCTGCTTTGCTGGACTGGCCTGCAGTTGCTGTTTCTGCTTGAAAAGAGTGCTAAGGGTGAACTTTGCTGTGTGTCCTGCTTGAGAAAGTTCTCCAAGGGCATGGAATAGAGCTTGCCTCCTGTTGGAAGTCTCAGGGACACCAAAGACTTAAGTTTCCTCGACCTACAGCACTGGGAACTGTGTGTTTTGTGAGTACTAGCCCTTTGCTGTGCTGCTTTGCTGGACTGGCCTGCAGTTGCTGTTTCTGCCTGAAAAGAGTGCAAAGGGTGAACTTTGCTGTGTGTCCTGCTTGAGAAAGTTCTCCAAGGGCATGGAATAGAGCTTGCCTCCTGTTGGAAGTCTCAGGGACACCAAAGACTTAAGTTTCCTCGACCTGCAGCACTGGGAACTTTGTGTTTTGTGCTGTTCAAGAAGAATAATCACTGCAAAGCCGTCAATGAGGTTGCTTACCTGTACCGTGACCTGCCCCGCTTTGCACCGCAATGCACCACGACCCTGGTCTCACTGATGCCGTCATCAGACAATTTTACTGACCCTCTGCTTGCACCGGAACCTGTGGGCCCCGCACTCCAGCATCGTCTGCTCACACCGCAGCCTGTGCCTCCTCGACGACGACGCTCCTGCTGACACCAGTGCCGCTGCCTGCACCGTGGCCTTTGGACACCGTTCGTGAGGAGCAAAAAGCACCATCCCGTCCCCACCGCAGCCGCGGTCCACCAACGCCAGCACCATCCACTCCAGTGCCGTCACTTGGCATCCCTGCCTGCACCGTGGCCTGTGGACACCGCTCGTGAGGGTCACAAAGCACCGTCCCATCCCGCACTGCCGGCTTGGGCCTACCGATGACAGCGCTTCAGCACAGCCCTGGTCTCACTAACGCCGCTGGACGGCATCAGCGAGCCACTGCCTGCCCCGTGACCTGCGGGCACCGCATGTCGCATCATCCCACTTCGCACCGCAGCCCTGACGCCATCCACACCAGTGCTCCTGACTTCATCAGCCCAGAGTTCAATCTGCAATGCGTGTGACTTCAAGGGCCGGATGACTCCTGCACCGATTCTGGAACCGACAGCACGACGTCAGTGACGCTGCTCTCTGGAGCTTACCGCGAGGTTCACGACTCCCTACAAATCCAAGGTACTGTTTGTGGGTCTTCCCGACACCGTAGCTGGCCTGGCCTGAACTGTTGGTTTTGTTGATTACGACGCGTGATAGCCCCAGGTGGAGCTATTAATTTCAAGGAACTGTATTTTTGAGTAAGTCTCATATTTTTATTACTGTATGTTGGATTTTTATCGTATCTTGTCTAGTTTTAAATAGATAAATATTGGCTATTTTTCTAAAACTGGTGGGGTGTCCTTTTGTAGTGTTTTCACTGTGTTACTGTGTGTTATGTGCAAATGCTTTACACATTGCTTCTGAGATAAGCCTGGCTGCTCATGCCTAGCTACCAAGGGGGTGAGCAGGGGTTATCTGAGCGGGTATCTCCCTTATCCTGACTAAAGTGAGGGTCCCTACTTGGACAGGGAGCAAACCAACTGCCAACTAGAGACCCCATTTCTAGCAGGGCTGTTTCCAGGAGTGTGATTAACTTCAAGGGGCCTCACCTGTTACAGGCAGATCTTACCTGAGGGGCAGTGTGAAACTGTTTACTGTAAGGCAGACAGGAACTGCTGCAGACGTGGGTAGGATTACTGTCCCGTGGAAGACAAGACAGAAGAAGGACTGCATCTGCTGTCGAGATATGTGAGGGGACCTGGAGGGCTAGATCCACTCTCACTTGTACCCAGGACTTGCACTAGACACTTTCTTTACCTGTGTCCTTCTTTTTTGTTCATTGGTCGGGCGGTTGGATCTTATGAGGACCTATAACAAGGCATCTGTTAGGACGGAAAGGTTCCCTGCATAGTTAAAGATGTGTAACCCTGCCCCGAGGGCCCACTTCTATAATGCTGTAGAGGGTAAGATGGAACTGTGCCTATTGGGCCCTGGGGGACTCGCTGCTAATGGTGCTGCAGCACCACAGACACTTTTAACTAATAACTAGAGAGTCAAATGGGAGCTCTTGAGTACAGGTTACTAGTACGTATTCCCTGGATGCAGCCACCAGTGAATTAGGAATAAACCTGAGCACGTTACAAGGTAGAGGGCGAGACAGAGATTTGCCTGACAAGTACTAGAGCCCGACCTCAAGGGGAGTGTGTTTTTTCATATAAGTATGAGTAGTATTTTGCCTGTGTAGAATTAGACATAAAATACTTCTTATTATAATTGTTAGTATTGGACTGGACATGGAGTTATTGTTCCAACAGTCTGCACTTTGGGTTATGAGTCGTGTTCACTTACCTGTTTTTACACTGCTGCTCCTGAGGGAGCTTGTGACTGCTCGTCCACAGATACCACTGAGAGTCAAGTGCAAAAGAAGAACTTGGCCCAGTTTCTCAGGACCCATAGTAGGTCGGACACCGGTACATCAGAAGTAAAAGGCCTCAGCAACCATTGTTGGACCCAGAAGCCCCTGTGTGCCTGTGACCTTCTGAAATGGGTTCTGACAGTATCTAATAACGCGTCTGTTTTCGATACCAAGAATACAACCCCATGCAATAACTTAAATATTGCTAATGAGTGTCTTCGGGTTATTTATTTATTATGAGAAGATCAATTGGCAGGAACTTGTATGTTGTTCCACTTTAATGTTTGAAGGGAGTGTGAGGAACATTAATTCGGATGTATTAGGACATACACAAACAAGATCTAACTAGTGATTGATAGTAGTCGCTACTGGTTTGAGTGGAGCCATCATTTGATATCACACACGAGTATAGAAGGGTTTAATGACTTTCATAGGAGAATGCTGTATGTGGACTCACCACTTGGGGTGTACAATATGGCTTTGGTACATTTTACCCGTTCTTCCTCTTGTTTTGTGTTATTTGTTGAAAAAGAGGTTCTTGAGACGGCACATCCCTATATGTCCAAATTGGCGCCTATGTTGAATGCCAATAGTACTAACCCATGAGCGTGCACACTATATTTTGGATAGATTCCAATAATCCATTTAACATGAGAATCTATTATAACTAACTGTGCATGTTACCATATTCTACAATGGCCTCTAGTTTACATTAGATACGAGGGCTGTAGGGTGGATTCCTTCCCTTTTGCTATTGTTATCAGTTGGAGGAGTTTCGTTTTTTTAAACAGCGTTTCCTTATATATCCAAGATGGTGCTCACACTGAACGTTGAGAGTAGAAACCGACTAATGTACACACTTTATTCTTCATATATCGATTTGATAGTTGTGGGACGTGAACCCCAATAATCACCTGAATGCCAATATTTCAAACACCTCAATTTTCACTCAATTAATTTTGCTCCAGAATCTCCAATAGATCTAGCTGTTAGAGACTGCGCTCCTCATGGAGAATATACATTTCAGCCGAATAAAACAAAATAAACTAGGAAGCATTATTAACTGAGTTCTAAGTCAAAAATGAGGCAAAAATAGATTTATTACAGAATTATTAGTAAATACAGTACAGGGGAAACTGCACGAATTGCCTTGAAGGCCCAAATGCACTAATACAGAGTCACACAACTTAACACCAATTGGACAAATCTAAGCAAAATCCCAAGGCAAACACATAAAGAGGGCTGATACCATCCCCACAAGAAAATCTAAGTTAAAATGACATAAAAAATGAAAAATCTCCACAGCAGCAACAGTCCTAGAGACAACTATAAAAATGCCCCCCCCACAGGATCCAAAAGCCCACAAGTTTCTCTGCACAAATCACACATTCATTACTAGATTCTGTACATTCAGCTTGGGATGGTCATGGTTTGGCCACTCTGTCAAATCAGGAGCAGCTGCGCTATATTTTAACCCTTTAGGATTCACCCATTTCTTAAGGTAAGAGGAATCTTCCACCTGCTCTCGCAGCACCTGCACTCCGGGAATGTTCAGCACAGAATGAAACATTTCTTAAACAATGGGTCATACCATTAGCAGCCTTCACCGGACTTCCAGCCAAAGCCCTTGGATATGATACTTTGGGTTCATGATGGAAACTTAATTCACAATACACACTTCCTAACACAACTGTTCGTCTTTGAGTCCGTGACGTCATTCTTCGGATGCTCTGCGGAAACGAGAGGAAAGATGGTTTGCAGCAGGACTCTGATCCGGAGGAGGGGTGAACAGGAGCAAGATGAGCTGACACCAGGAACGTCATCCATATTAACATAAATGGAAGAACGTCTCACGCGAAAATGTGGATAACTTCTTCACACTATTAATTATACTTCAAAGTGACTCAGTAAATGTGTTTTAAGTGCATCATTAATTCATCAATTAGGACTCTATGCATCACTAAAACCATCAAATTTCAAATGTAATCTTTACCCGATATTACACATTTGCACATTTCAAAAAAGCTACTACAACCCCCTGATAATTTTTTTTAATAATCACTTAACCCCATTTGACCTATTTAAAACTGCTGCAAGTCTCTGTACACATTGCTGCTATCGTTGTGAACCGGGGTCCACCCCATAATATTGATATTGAATTGGGGATAATCGCTAGGGTGGATCTCGTGCTGACAGTGTTTTGGCACTGCATGAGGATGCTGGGAGGGAAAGTATTATTTTTCTCATGTGTACGTACTGCTAATGTCCTTTTAACACCTCTGGGCCTAGTACTGCCAGTGATATTTCTAAATGTGATCTAGGCTCGGATTTACATGATGTTCATGTTGTGTTAACTAATGTGTGTGCTTAATACAAACTTTATTTGCATACACCTTGTGTGAAGTCTCTCTTGGGACACACAGCGTAATTGTTGTGTGGTAGTGCTGTGCCAATGCTTTACCCACTGCCCCTGTGATAAGCCTGGCTGCTGTGTGCCAAGGTTCCCAAGGGTGAGCGCAGGTTATGCAGTGAGTGTAAACATCCAGCCCTGATGGGAGTGGTAGGTTCTGCCTGGCTGGGGCCTCAGCCAGTCAGAATGTGCCCCCCTAACAGTCATCTTTGTCTGTTCCTATCAAAGTGTCAGTCCATGACGTCAGAGCCATGGGTTTTAAACAGCGTGCAAGGTTATGTTATAGAACTCTACTCTGTACCTTTTCAAACAGTGTTTCCTACTCTTCTAAAATTTTCTAAAGAAATGTCCAGTCTGATTTCCCTGGAAATAAAATTGCTTCTTCTCAAACAAGCAATACAGGTTACATCTCCCAACCCATCTTGGTTTTTCAGTTCTCTCTTCTTAGTTCAAAAGAAGAACAAGAAATGAGACCTGTGATCAACCTCAAATAATTCAACCAGTTTGAAATTTACCGTCATTTCAAGATGGAAACTGTTGTTCATCTCAGGGATTCTTTACTACAGCACAACTGGATGGTCCAACTGAACCTTCAGGACACTTATCGTTCTGTGCCCATTCATCCAGATCACAGGAAATTTCTTCAATTCCAATGCAATCAATCAGAAATTTGTAGAGCGCTTACTCAGCTGTAAGGGTCTCAAGACGCTGTGGGGGGTCGGTCCTCCATGCGTCAGTCAAAGAGCCAGGTATTAAGGTCCTTCCTAAATTGGGGTAACGATCCTGACTGCCTGAGGTGAAGAGGCAAAGTGTTCCAGCTCTTTGCCGCAAGGTAGGTGAAGGATCTTCCTTCAGCCGAGGTCGTCCATATGTGCAGTACGGTGGCTAGTGCCTGTTGAGTTGAGCGGAGCGGTCTGGCGGGGGAGTAGAAGGTGATGTGATGGTTGAGGTAGGTGGGTCCTAGGTCATGGAGAGTCTTGTATGCGTGGATGAGGAGTTTGAAGTTGATCCTTTTCTCGACGGGGAGCCAGTGGAGGACTCTCAGGTGTCTGGTGATGTGTTCGGGCACAGGACGTTCAGGATGAGTCTGGTGGAGGCATTCTGGGTGTGCTGTAGTTTCTTCAAATTTTTCTAGGTGATGCCTGCGTAGAGGGCGTTGACACAGTCGAGCCTGCTGGTGACTAGGGCGTGGGTTACTGTCTAGCAGCAGTCGTTTGTGATCCATTTGAAGATCTTATGGAGAAGTTTGAGTGAGTAGAAACAGGAGGATGCAACAGAATTGACCTAGCGGGTCATGGTGAGAAATGAATCCAGGATGGAGCTGAGGTTGTGTGCGTGGTTTATTGGGGTGGGAGGGGGTGCCGAGTGTTACAGGCCACCAGGAGTCATTCCAGGGCGATGGTCCCTGGATGAGGATCTCAGTCTTCTCTGAGTTGAGCTCGAGGCAGCTCTCCTTCATCCAGGTGGCGAAGTTCATACCATTGTGGAAGTTCTTGGCAGTTGTAGGGTTTTCGGTCAGAGAGATGATCACCTGGGTTTCGTCAGCATAGTAGATGATGTTCAGTGCATGGTTGATGATGGAAATGAGTGGGGCCCTTTAGATGTTGAAAAGTGTGGGTCTCAGGAAAGAGCCCTGGGACACTCTGCAGCTGATCTCTGTAGGTTCCAACAGGTATGACAGGAGGCTGACTCTCTGTGTTCTGCCGGTCAGGAAGGAGCGTATCCACTGTAGGGCCTTGCCGCGGATACCAGCTGCTTGGAGTCTGGAGCAGAGAGTGAGATGGGAGACCATGTCGAAAGCAGCCGACACGTCCAGAAGGATGAGGGCTACTGTTTGGCCAAGGTCGAGGAGTGAGCGGATGTCATCTGTGGCGGCGAGGAGTGCGGTCTATGTGGTGTGGTTGCTCCTGAAGCCTAATTCGGAGATGTCCAGGATGTTGTTGTCCTCAATGTGTTTGTGGACCTGTGCGTTGATGGACTTTTCAATGACTTTGGCTAGGAAAGGCAGCAGAGAGATGGGGCGGTAGTTCTTGAGATCCAGGGGGTCAGCCTTGTGTTTCTTCAGGAGCGGGCGGATTTCGGCATGCTTCCAGTCCTCAGGGTAGCTGTCTCCATGGAGCAGTTGAGAGTGTGGCAGAGCTGTGGTACGATGGAGGTGTTGGCTTTGTTGAAACTGTGGTGGGGACAGGGATCAGTAGGTGCTCCGGAGTAGATGCTGCTCATGATGGAGCGGGTCTCGTTCGTGGTGAGGGTGACCTAGCAGTGCAAGATCTGTAAAGGTTCGGATGAGCTGAGCTGGAGGGTTGTTGGTGGGCTCAAAGGTTCTTGCGGTTTCAAGTTATCGTAGATGTCCTTGATTTTTTGATGAAAGACGGTGTCTAGTCTGTTGGAGAGGTTCTGAGGTGGAGGAATGTTTTCAGTTTCCAAATGAGGTTTGACAAACTCTTTAACCACGGTGAAGAGCTCTTTGATATTGTGTGCAGTGGTGCCAATACAGTCCTGCAGGGCGGCGTTCCTAGTGGATCTGATGAGGAGGTGGTGACATTTGATGGTGGATTTGAAGGCCGCGAGGTCCTCCGGGAACTTGCTGTTTCCTTTTTTCAAGCAGGTGCGTCTGGAGTCCTTGAGTGTGGGGGAGAACCATCTGGCCTTCTTGAGGTTGTGTTTACCTGAGGTCATTCGGAGCAGCACTAGGTTGTTGGCACATTCTGAGATCCATTGGTTGAAGTTCCATGCAGAGATGTCTGCGTCTGTGGCGAGGGGAGGTGGTGACTTGCTGAGGGTTTTGGTGAGCTGCTCCTCGGTGATCTGGTTCCATTTCCTACGTGGGAAGCGGAGGGTGCAGAGGTGGACGGTAGGTGTGGTGATGTAGAAATGAGTGCAGTGGTGATCGTCCAGTGTAGCGTGGAGGTGTTGTTGATGGTGATGTGGTGGTTGGCAGAAAAAATCTGGTCGGCTGTGTGTCCGGCGATGTGTTTTTGGCGAGGTGACCAGTTTCTTGAGGCTGATAGTGGCGAGGTTCTCGAGCAGGGAAATGGTGTTCACGTCATTGAAGTTGTCGATGTGATAATTGGGGTCGCTGAGGAGAAAGTAGTTTGTGGAGGTGTGGGTGTGGGTGTGGGGAGCTATTATGTTGACCATGGAGTTGCTGAAGGCTGGGTGGGGGCCAGTTGGCCTGTAGATGAGGGTGCCGCGGAAGGTGGACTTAAGGGTGACATGGATCTGGAAATGGAGGTGCTCCATGAGGGGGGAGTTTTCTTCTGCTTTGGTTGTCAGGTGGCAGGTGGATTTGTGTACGATGGCCAGGCCACCGCCAGGCCAGGAGGGCCGGTCTTTGCGGAGAAGTTTGTAGTCACTGGGGATGGTGATGGCGATGTCCGGTGCTTACGCTGGGTTTGTCCATGTTTCAGTGAGAATAGCGCTGTCCAGGTGGATGGAGTCTAGCAGGTCCCAGAGTTCTACGGTGTGTTTCTGGAGGGAGTGTATGTTGAGGAGGATGCAGTTGAGGCCTTGTGGGTGGGTGTTCGATGATCCTGTGGTGAAAGGGTCTGCCGATTGGTGTAGGGTGAGGGTGCTGTGGCAGTTGAAGCAGGAGAAAGGTCCCTGGGTGTCTCTCGGTGATGCGAGATGGCAGGTGGTGGATTGTCCTGTGTTCATTGCATGGAGGATCTTTGTGTTGTAATGATGGATGGTCGGAAGACCTGGGTCTGTGGCGGTGGGCGCGATCCAGGCACGGGCTAAGCATGGACGTGCGCAGACGGGCTTGCCTTTGGCGCGGCTGCCATTAACAAGGCAAGGGAGGCAAGAGGGTCCGGTCAGCTGGGAGACAGAAGGGCAGTAAAGTGCTTTGCAGAGTGGGGGACGGTGTTGCAGGGGCAGCAGGGATGGAGCATGGGGAAAGGGAAAGACGCAAAAAGTAAAAAATAGGGAAAAATTAGATAGAAAAAGAGACAGGAACAAATATAGATGACAAAAAGCAAAAGGCACACTCAGACAGATGGCCACTAGCCCAAAAAGGATGAGGCATAGGCGGTTGCCTGCAGGTGGAGGTGAGCATCGAACTGAGAGTCAGGTACGCTCTCATTCCTATTCGCAGTAGCAGCAACAGGTGGAGCTGTGCAGAGGGGAGTGAGCAGACACTGACCAGGAGGTCTGAGAAATCACCCTCTCACTGTGCAGGAGCCACCATTATAAAGGGGAGAGAGGTGGGAGGGTCCAGTCAGCTGGGAGTTCAGGAAATTGCTTCGCAGGGAGTGGGGGCCCACAGGCCATGGACAGCAGCAGCAGGAAGAGAGCACAGGGAGAGGGAAAGGCACAAAAAGTAAAAAATTGAGAAAAACCAGAAAAACAAGACAGTAAAAGACACAGAAAGAAAATATAGATGACAGAAAGCAAAAGACACACCCAGACAGATGGCCACTAGGACACCAGGGATGAGGCGCAGGTGGGTGCCTGTGGGTGGAGGTGGACCTCAAACTAAGAGTCAGGCAGGCTCTCATTCTGATTCGCAGCAGCAGCAGCAACAGCAACAGTGGAGCTTTGCAGAGGGGACAAACATCATTTTTTCCTCTCTCCCTTTTGGTCTTTCCTCAGCCTCGTGGTGTTTTACCAAACTGATGAAACTGGTTGTCGCTTTCCTCAGAGCTCAAAGCATCAGATTGATAATCTACCTAGACAACATTCTCCTAATGGATCAGTGTATTCATACACTTCAATCCCAAATCCAAATTATGTGCTCTCTTCTTTTAGGTCTTGGATTTCTCATCAATGCAGAAAAGTCCATGCTAATTCTGTCAAATCAGATACAATTTTGGGGTTCCTTAATACACTCCTCCACCACCACTCTTCATCTTCCCTCTCCAAAAATGAAGACCGTCAAATCAGAAATTCATCAAACTCTGTGCAAGTCCTCCATCTCTCTCAGAACTCTGGTGAGATTCAGAACAGTTTCCCAGGTCCGCTTCATTATTGGGCCCTTCAAAGGTTAAAGATTTGCCACTTACACAGGGGCCTAGAGTACTCCGATTCCATCAGCTTAGATCCAGAGTCTCATTTGAAACTTCAAAGGTGGATAGACCCTTTATATCCCTGGAATGGCAGGACATGTTTTGCGTTAGCCCAACATCTTGTATTAGAATCAAATGCAAGCCTGACAGGTTGGGGCAACGGTTATGAACAAATCTCGACTGGAGGTACATGGTCATGCAAGGACTCCAAATTGCACATCAGTTGTTTAGAGATGGTTGCAGGCTCCTTTGCAATCAAAAGAGCAAGATCTATTGTTCCATTATTTTCGCATGGACAACATATCTGCAGTTCGGTATAACAATCTTTAGGTAGCACAAAGTCCAAATTGCTAGCAGAACTAGCAAAACGTTTCTGGGAATTCTGTCTCCTCAACAGAAGTTCAGTACACCTAGAATACTTACACAGAGATCTAAATTATGTGGCAAACTGGCACTCCCAGTACCTTCAAAATTCAAGTGATTTGAAACTTAGGGGGTCATTCCGACCCCGGCGGGCGGCGGCCGCCAGAAGACCGCACTGCGGTCAAATGACCGCGGCGGTCATTCTGACTTTCCCGCTGGGCCGGCGGGCGACCGCCAAAAGGCCGCCCGCCGGCCCAGCGGGAAAGACCCAGCAACGATGAAGCCGGCTCCGAATGGAGCCGGCGGAGTTGCTGGGGTGCGATGGGTGCAGTGGCACCCGTCGCGATTTTCAGTGTCTGCAAAGCAGACACTGAAAATCATAATGGGGCCCTGTTAGGGGGCCCCTGCACTGCCCATGCCAGTGGCATGGGCAGTGCAGGGGCCCCCAGGGGCCCCACGACACCCGTTCCCGCCATCCTGGCCAGGAACAGGGTGGCGGGAAGGGGGTCGGAATCCCCATGGCGGTGCTGCAAGCAGCGCCGCCACGGAGAATTCCCTGGGCCAGGGTAAAACCGGCGGGAAACCGCTGGTTCCCCTTTTCTGACCGCGGCGTCAGAATGGCCCAGGAAGCACCGCCAGCCTGTTGGCGTTGCTTCCGCGGTCGTTGGCCCTGGCGGTCGGTGACCGCCAGGGTCAGAATGACCCTCTTAATCCTTTGGTGTTCAAGTCTTTACTTTGCAAATGGAGCCTATCCATATAGATCTTTTCACCTCCAGATTGAACCATCAACTTCCTCAATTCTTCAGTTGGCGCTGAGATCCCTTAGCATTGGCTTCAGATGATTTTCTACAGGACTGGTCTCATTCAGTAAACTACGCCTTTCCTACTTTTTTCATGTGTTAGAAATGGGGACTGTAGTTGGCAGAGGTATGCACCTTGTCCAAATAGGGACCACAATCCTAGTCAGGATAAGTCACAACATAAACTAAATTATCCCGTGCTCACCCTCCTGTAACTTGGCACAAGGCAGGCAGGCTTAACTAAGAAGGCAATGTGTAAAATATTGCTGAAAAAGCTCAAACAAAGACCACAAAAAGTACTCCACACCAGTTTAGGGAAATAGATCATATTTTCTGGATAAATTAAGACCAAAACGACAATAATCCAATATGCACAAGGCAAGATATCACTTTTTAAATTTTTTAATGATTCTCAATCCGTAAGAATCAGTGGTTGTATCCTTTTAACACTCAGTACCTGGGACGTGTCAAAAATAACAAAGCAGAGGGCCTGCGGACGAGGAGATGTATTGACAAGTAAAAGATTGCGTCAATTTTTCCAGCACAGCAAAGGTGGGGCATTGTTTCATTCCATGCTACAAGGCAATGTGTCGGTTTCCAGGAGAGCAGCCTTGGTTCCTCACTGCAATTCAGAGATATTTTGACACCCAGTGATAATGCGTTGAAAACCCAGAACGCATTGAACAGAGGCAACAGACTCTGCATCAGTCCATCAGGCGATGCAGTGATTTTTCAGCCGAAGAGCTGGCGCTGCGTCGATTCGGAAGGCGTTGTGTGAAATTTTGCAGGTGTTGTGTCCGTTTTCCAATGCGCTGGATTTTCTTCTCTTTGGAGAAGTCTTTGATACCCCTGAGACATCAGCTCAATCCAAGCCCTTGGAGAGCACTTGAGGAGGAAGGCAGAGTCATTCCAGCAGAGTCAGGGGTCAGCAGGTCAAAAAGCAGGCCAGTAGTCCTTCATGCAAAGCAGTCCAGATGAGTCTTTTGTGCAGCCAGGCAGTCCCTCTGACACAGTGCACTTGTAGGTCCAGAAGTGTCTGATTTAGTGGGGTCACAGACCCAGTATATATACCTAAAAGTGTCTTTGAGTGGTGGAAACTTCAAAGATTGGTTTACAAGTTTCAACCCAGCCTTGTCTGCCAGGAGCCCTTTGGGGGTTATCATTCCTTTGTATGAGGGCAGACCTCTGGCCTTTGAAGTGTAAGAGAGAGCCCCTCCACTCTTCCTGCCCAGGGGAACCCATCTGTAAGCAGCTGAATGCAGATGCAGCTGAGTGTCCTGTGTTTATGTCTGTCTGGGTGGTATGCACAAGGGGAGCTCCCAACCATCACAGACCAGACATGGATTGGAAACAGGCTGTAAGGCACCGATGGCAATGAGGGCAGAGAAATGCCCACTTTCTAAAAGTGGCATTTCTAAAATTGTAATGTAAAATGCAACTTCACCAGTAAGTAGGATTTATCCCTACCATTCCAAGTGTATCAGATATGACGAGGCTACTCTTCTTAGATCAGAAATGACCACTTAAATGCATATAAGGGAATTTTTAATGCTGGCATATGAAAGGAGCAGGCATGACCATAGTGAAAAATGACTTTGGGAGTTTTTCACTATCAGGACATGTAAAACGTATAGGTACTTGTCCTGCCTTTTACTTACATAGCACCCTGCCCACTGGGTAACTGGGGCCTACCTTAAGGGTGACATATTTATGAAAAGGGGAATTTACGGCCTGGCAAGTAGTTTTAAGTGGCAAATCAAAGTGGAAGTGACACTGCAAACAAAGGCCTGGCAATGGCAGACCTGAGAGATGGTTAAGGGGCTACTTAGGTGGGTGGTGCAATCAGAGCTGCAGGCCCAGTAGTAGCATTTAATTTACTTGCCCTGGGCACATCTAGTGCACTTCACTAGGGATGTATAGGTAAATTAAATATGTCAACTGAATATGAGCCAATGTTACCAGGTTTTAGGCAGAGAGCACATGCACTTTAGCACTGGTTAGCAGTGGCAAAGTGCCAAGAGTCCTAAAGCCAAGAAAAACTAGGTCAGAAAAAGAGGAGGAAGGCAAAACGTATAGGGTGACATTCAGAGAGGGCCATTTAGCAACACAATGATAAATAGGATACTTGCTCAAGTCAGACATCAACAAGCCACCCTTTTCCTTGTGGCTCCCTTTTGGCAGTCTCAAGTTTGGTTCTCTTTGCTTCTGGAGCTGACCATAGACTTCCCAGTTCTTCTCCCGTCTTCTCCCAACCTCCTTCTAATCCTTCTGGCAGTCCTCACAATCTGGTGTTGGACAATTCCCTCTGGCTTTCAGCTTGGACACTGGCAGGTCTGCTGAATCTGAACCTTGCATTCCTCCAGAGGCTTCACAATACATTAACAAATCATGGGCCCCAGGAACGACGAATGCTGACAGATCAGCTTGGTCTTACTGGGAAGCTGGTGTGTGGGATGATGTATCAATCCCCTTTCAGCGGATATAGCGTATGTTGTTACTTTTTCCGTAGCTGAGGCCTGCAGTGGAAAAACATACCGTACCATCAATCATCACAGATCGGCCATTTCTATCAACCATCTTTCATCAGTGGGCAACCAGTAGGAGAACACCCACTGCTCTGTCGCCTATTAAAGGGAGTAACATTTTGTAATCTTCCTACTCCAAAATACGATACTTTTAGGGTTGTGAATGTTGTTTTGAAATGTTTCTGTCATGGCCAGATAATGATGCCCTCTCTCTCAAAATCTTACAATGTTGTTGTGTCTTATTTCTATGAAACGATTGTCAGATGTTAGAGCATTGGATATTACTTCTCTACAGTTTTCTCCTACAGGTTTACTTCTCACAGTCCACAAACGTACAAAAACAAACCTCACTTCTGTATTTCCTGATAAGCCTAATCTCTCTGTGGCACAATGTTTGTAAGAATATGAACAGCATGTAGACAATCTCAGAACATCCTCTGACTCCCGGCTGCCCTTTTCCTCCCCGACGCTTGCTCGCTGGGTTAAGTGGGTCATGTCCCTTGCGGGTATTGGTGCTTCCATTTCTGGAGCCCACGCTGCGAGGGGTCCTATGGCTTCCAAAGCTTTTTGGGCGGGCTCCCGTTTACAGGGTATACTGCGATCGGCTGATTGGTCTAATGATTCTGTTTTCCACACTTTCTGCTGTAAACCGGTTCATACTGCATCTTCAGTAGTAATTAATATGCTTTAAAGAAGCATAATAGGAGTCTCCAGTCTGTCCATAAAATGTAGATTTTCCTAGTAATTTATGAGAGAAAGTCTTCATTTTATTAAAGACACAGAGACAAGTATTATCTCACCGCAACTCAAACTTAACTCGTTCTCTGTTTCCCACCCTAACAGCGGGTCCTGCACAACCACAGTTGGCTACCTGAGGATCTGTCATCTGATCCTGGAGCTTCGGCCTTTTTCTTCTTCAGCTTCAGTCTCGCCTGGACTCCAAGATTCTCCTTCATCCAGCTTGTTGGGACCTACGTTTATAAACTTTTGCCAAGATGTATTCACGTTTTCTTGAACCGTTGCTATTGTGCTTTCAATTTTACCTTTGTTTAATGTTTCTATTCAACTTCTCGCACAAGAAAAGAGGATTGTTTGCAGTCAAGCTAGATGCTATACTTAGTGTTTGAATGCTATTGGTCCTTATGGTGACTGTGTTTTTTCATCCAATTGGCTACTCTTCTCGTTGCCTGATGGGATTTGTAGTTTATTCTGTTATCTTGACTGCTGCTATGAAACTAAAGCAAGATTAGTAAGCATAATACTCGCCTCCTTGTCTTTAATAAAATTAAGACTTTCTGTCATAAGTTACTAAGAAAATCTACATTCG
Source organism: Pleurodeles waltl (assembly GCF_031143425.1). NCBI lineage: Eukaryota > Metazoa > Chordata > Amphibia > Caudata > Salamandridae > Pleurodeles > Pleurodeles waltl. The sequence goes on from NW_027149893.1 coordinate 77,672, forward strand.
TAAGTAGTCCTAGAGACTTCACAATGTGTGTATTTATAAGCAGTCCTGGAGACTACACAATGTGTGTGGATTTGTAAGCAGTGCCGGAGACTACACACTGTGTGTGTATTTGTAATCAGTCCTAGAGACTACACAATGTGTGTGTATTTGTAATCAGTGCTGTCCCCTGAAACCCCTGCTCACAGGGTAGAGAGAGTGGCAAATTTAAATCATGGAGGACATTCCAGTTAACCAGTAACAAGTGGTTTCTACTAGATTCATTTGCTGCAGTAGGAGATTCTTCACTTTTTATGAAGTATATACTATGTGATTCCTGTTGCAGTGGAACTGGCTAATTGTGTCTCTAGAGATTTTTCTAGAACCATAAAATGTTGCTTAATCATTTAGGTAAGTGTCCTAGTGATCTTATGCTGATCAGGATCCAGTAGAAACCACTTGCAACTGGTGAACTGGGGCTTCCAAGGAATGAAGGAAGGAGCTTGTATGATGTAAGACCAGTGCGTGCACATTATATTTAGATGCATTTATTAGAAATCCCTCCATCTCTCTTCGCTCTGCAGGTGTAACAGGCTCCATTTCTTTACCTCTATATCACTTTTCTGAGCCTGTCTCTCACTGTCTCACACTCTCTTAACTCACTCCCAGTGACTGTATCTCTCACTCTCTCTTAACTCATTCCCAATGGACCAGTCTCTCACCCTGTCATACTCTCCTAAGTCACTTTTGGGGCATATTTATACTTGATTTCCACCAAATTTGCGTCCTTTTTTCACTCAAATTCAGCGCAAAACTAACTCCATATTTATATTTTGACGTGAGACCTGTCTAAGGTAAAAATAATGGAGTTTGCCCCATTTTGTAGATGTGTGAACCTACCTTGCGTTAATGAGATGCGAGGTAGGCGGTACCATCTAAAAAATGGTGCAACCCCCATACCCCCATTTTTATCCCTGTGCTAAAATGACGCACGGGTGGGAAGAGAGGCTAATTAATGGTTCAAAGCTTGCTTTGCACCATTATTTAATGCCTGGCTCAGACCAGGCGTTAGGGGACCTGTGGACCCATTTCCATGGTTAAACACCATGGAATGGGTCCACAGGTGTCCTCCTCAAGCCCCAGGAACACCCCCACCCACACCAGAGGGACACCGGAGGATGGGGGACCCCATCCCAGGTAAGTAGGGTGAGTAAAGCTAGGTATTTTTCTTTTGTTATTAAAGTGCCATTGGGGGCCCAACTTGGGGTCCCCTGCATGGCACAGGGTGCAATGGCCTTGCCCAGGGGACCCTGGCCCCCTCTGCTGGACGTTGGGGTGGTGTGCATGACTCCTCTCTTTTCTAAGACAGGAGTCATGTAGTATGGATGGTTTTCCATCAGAAAATGAAGCTAGGCTGGTTAGAGGCATTTTTTTTGCCTCTAACCAGCCTAACGTTATTTTTTGGTGCAAAACTCCCTTCTCCTGTATACCGCCACCCCCACCCGGCTAACGTCATTTTTTTATGCTAGCCCACCCTTTGCACCGACTTGCACCATTCCATAAACATGGCGCCGGGCTGGTACTCAGGAATGGGGCAAGCCGGTCCAAAACCTTTTGATGCAAAACTGCATTAGTGCAATTTTGCATCAAAAAGTATAGATATACCCTTCAGTGCCTGAGTTTCTCAGTTTCTCACACTCTCTTAACTCACTCTCAGTGTTTGAGTCTCTCACCCTCTCTTAACTCACTCCTAGTACCTAAGTCTCTCAGTCTCTCACACCCTCTTAACTCACTCTCAGTGCTTGAGTCTCTCACCCTCTCACACTTTCATACCTCACTCCTGGTGTCTAAGTCTCTCACTCTAACTCACTCCCAGTGCCTGACTTTCCCTGATGGTCCCTCAGTTGTTGTCGCTTTTGCTTTAGGATTCTATGCTCAGAGTCTGGACATTTCCTGCCTGTGTTTGTGTAAAGACTGGTGCCTGCCTGTGTCAGTGCCTGCAGCATGTGCAGTGCCTGTGAGTGATGGAAGCAGCTGTCCTGCTGTCTGACTGTAAAGGGACAGAGCCCGATGTCTGTCTGTCCTTGATGCAGCTGAATGTATAAAGAGATTGTAAATAGAAATGATGTTATATGTGGGTCCTATGGAGTCCTAGAGCGCATTAGAAGAATAAAAGGAGCAGCTGTTGTGAGTTAGAGGAGAAAAGAAAAGTGTGTTTCCGCCCGGTCTCGAACCGGGGACCTTTCGCGTGTTAGGCGAACGTGATAACCACTACACTACGGAAACCCATGTGAGTTACTTAAAAGCAGCTTCTACTCTGATGAGTGGCTGGAAATAAATGCAGTGCGGTATACGCAGTGCACTGAATGCTGTAGAGTCAGGAGGGCTCAGTGCATATAACTGAATGCCGCACAGATAGGCCTCTCGCTGATCACTCAGCAGTGACTGATGCACAGATAAGAGGTCTCAGGGAAGGGGTCTCTCACTGATCACTCAGCAGTGACTGATGCACATATAGGTCTCAGGGAAGGGATCTCTCACTGATCACCCAGCAGTGACTGATGCACAGATAGGTCTCAGGGAAGGGATCTCTCACTGATCACCCAGCAGTGACTGATGCACAGATAAGAGGTCTCAGGGAAGGGATCTCTCACTGATCACTCAGCAGTGACTGATGCACAGATAGGTCTCAGGGAAGGGATCTCTCACTGATCACTCAGCAGTGACTGATGCACAGATATGAGGTCTCAGGAAAGGGATCTCTCACTGATCACCCAGCAGTGACTGATGCACAGATAAGAGGTCTCAGGGAAGGGATCTCTCACTGATCACTCAGCAGTGACTGATGCACAGATAAGAGGTCTCAGGGAAGGGATCTCTCACTGATCACTCAGCAGTGACTGATGCACAGATAGGTCTCAGGGAAGGGATCTCTCACTGATCACTCAGCAGTGACTGATGCACAGATAGGTCTCAGGGAAGGGATCTCTCACTGATCACTCAGCAGTGCACAGATAGGTCTCAGGGAAGGGATCTCTCACTGATCACTCAGCAGTGACTGATGCACAGATAAGAGGTCTCAGGGAAGGGATCTCTCACTGATCACTCAGCAGTGACGGATGCACAGATAGGTCTCAGGGAAGGGATCTCTCACTGATCACTCAGCAGTGACTGATGCACAGATAGGTCTCAGGGAAGGGATCTCTCACTGATCACTCAGTAGTGACTGATTTACAGATAGGTCTCAGGGAAGGGATCTCTCACTGATCACTCAGCAGTGACTGATGCACAGATAGGTCTCAGGGAAGGGATCTCTCACTGATCACTCAGCAGTGACTGATGCACAGATAAGAGGTCTCATGAAAGGGATCTCTCACTGAGCTCCATCACTAACCAGTGTCTGCACGGCTGAGAGGTCTTCGCTCTGCACACTCACAAGTAGATTCTGTATAAACCATTTGTGACTGGTGAACTGGAATGTGCAGGGATCAAGGCTTCCTGTCTGGCGTGAGAACAATGCAATCCTGTATCACGAAGTCCCTCAGTAGAGACATCAGTCTTCCCCTCACAGCTGTGACATGCTCACTGCTTCACTCTCACACGTCTCTGTGTCAGTCTCACACTCCCTCACACTCTCCACGGGGGTCTCACTCTGATGCCCACGGCAGTCACTCGGTTCTCTTCTCTCACTTGCACTGTTGGGACATCCCAGCCGCGTTTCCAGCATCAGATTGTTTCCTGTGAGGGTGAAAGGTCGCACAGTCGAGTCAAGGTGGCTTTTTAAATCCATCTGGGGCTGAAGCCCCCCGGTTTGTTCTTTCTCTGCGCGGATTCCCACACAATGTATGTGATGTGCTGCGATGACGTCACCATTGCGTCACATGTAAGTGCTCCAACGTCTAGTGATGGGGTTAATATGCAAATGAGTGGTTGTAAGACTTGAGAACCGCCCGACCTCCCACAAGAGAGGCCACGTGTTGAATGAGATCGGTGGGGCGCCAGCAGCTGTTAAAGTGGGATTCTAGGCGCTGGCTTCAGTGAGGCTGACTCTGGCTGTGCGTGTTGTGATTGGATGACAGCTCAGGTGCACCCAGGGGTAGGAGGTGGACCCCAGATATGAATAAAACAGGAGCACCATGTCTGCTGAAATAGGTACAGAAAGAGGGGAGGGGGGGTCCACATCAGTCAGTCTGCAGCCCGGATAGCTCAGTCGGTAGAGCATCAGACTTTTAATCTGAGGGTCTAGGGTTCAAGTCCCTATTCGGGCGGAACATTATTTATTTATTTTTTTCAACATTTACCTGTTATTAAACAGTATTAAAATGATCAATGATTTTTTCCTGCTTTTCACTCTTTCATCTCTCGCTAACATTTAATCTGTTATCACTCCGGTTTCTTAAACCCAGCAGCGCCCCCTGCTGACATTATAGCAGTTTTCAGTGACGTTTCATAGTCAGACACTGGTTTGTGCCACGTGGCCCTTCCTTGCCTCCACTAACCACGGTGAGAGAGTGAGTCTGGTGCAGCCACAAGCACAGCACCAGATTACCCCACAAACCACAGACGCCCTCAGAGTTACTCACAAACCACAGACCGCTTCCCCGGGAGACACAAGCACAGCACCAGATTACCCCCCACAGACCCCTCAGAGTTACTCACAAACCACAGACCGCTTCCCCAGGAGACACAAGCACAGCACCAGATTACCCCCCACAGACGCCCTCAGAGTTACTCACAAACCACAGACCGCTTCCCCAGGAGACACAAGCACAGCACCAGATTACCCCCCCACAGACCCCTCAGAGTTACTCACAAACCACAGACCGCTTCCCCGGGAGACACAAGCACAGCACCAGATTACCCCCCCACAGACGCCCCCCAGAGTTACTCACAAACCACAGACCGCTTCCCCGGGAGACACAAGCACAGCACCAGATTACCCCCCACAGACGCCCCCCAGAGTTACTCACAAACCACAGACCGCTTCCCCAGGAGACACAAGCACGGCACCAGATTACCCCCCACAGACCCCTCAGAGTTACTCACAAACCACAGACCGCTTCCCCAGGAGACACAAGCAGAGCACCAGATTACCCCCCACAGACGCCCTCAGAGTTACTCACAAACCACAGACCGCTTCCCCGGGAGACACAAGCACAGCACCAGATTACCCCCCACAGACGCCCTCAGAATTACTCACAAACCACAGACCGCTTCCCCGGGAGACACAAGCACAGCACCAGATTACCCCCCCACAGACCCCTCAGAGTTACTCACAAACCACAGACCGCTTCCCCAGGAGACACAAGTACAGCGCCAGATTACCCCCCACAGACCCCTCAGAGTTACTCACAAACCACAGACCGCTTCCCCAGGAGACACAAGCACAGCACCAGATTACCCCCCACAGACCCCTCAGAGTTACTCACAAACCACAGACCGCTTCCCCAGGAGACACAAGCACAGCGCCAGATTACCCCCCACAGACCCCTCAGAGTTACTCACAAACCACAGACCGCTTCCCCAGGAGACACAAGCACAGCGCCAGATTACCCCCCACAGACCCCTCAGAGTTACTCACAAACCACAGACCGCTTCCCCAGGAGACACAAGCACAGCGCCAGATTACCCCCCACAGACCCCTCAGAGTTACTCACAAACCACAGACCGCTTCCCCAGGAGACACAAGCACAGCACCAGATTACCCCCCACAGACGCCCTCAGAGTTACTCACAAACCACAGACCGCTTCCCCGGGAGACACAAGCACAGCACCAGATTACCCCCCACCGATGCCCTCAGAGTTACTCACAAACCACAGACCGCTTCCCCAGGAGACACAAGCACAGCACCAGATTACCCCCACAGACCCCTCAGAGTTACTCACAAACCACAGACCGCTTCCCCAGGAGACACAAGCACAGCACCAGATTACCCCCAACAGACGCCCTCAGAGTTAATCACAAACCACAGACCGCTTCCCCGGCCGCACAGATGCGGCTCTGAGCCCAGATCCAGCAGTGGGTCCAGATGGGAGGGGGTGCAGCACTGTGGTATCAGGCTGTGTGGCGCTGTGGGGCAGAGCAGCAGACCCTGCCACAGCAGAGAGGGCTCTGCAGCGCTTTCTCCACAGTGAAGCAACACTGCTCGCTGCGCTGTTTGTGCAACTTTATGGAAAACTGTCCCAAAGAATCACCAACCTCGGTGCAAGAAGAGGGTGCAGGTCCCCCTGGGAGCTCTGTGGCCTTGTAGACACACTCGGCTTGTGGCCTCCTCCCTCCATCGAGTCACGTGCCTGGATGACGTGTAACACCTTATAATGCTCGGTTGGGGGACTTTATCCCATGTATGCAATGTGGGGGTCACTCGTGTAAGTGACAATTGAAAAAGTTGCTTCACAATCCTTTGTTATCACTAACATAGGTAGATTGGGCAGTGAAATAGCACAGTGTTATATGGCTGCCACTGACACCTCTTGTGATCTGCAGCTTATGATCTGCAGCTCGAGAGTTTAAATCCTGGGAAGGGTAACTCAGCTTTCCATCCTTTCAAACCTAGTACACTGAGCGTTTAAATTATAGAAACACCCGTTATTTACAGTGCTTAGAAACAGCAAGCAGAGCTGCAATAATTAACATCTTTATTAGTGCTTGGTAATCAGTGAATCAGTGCTTAATTTGTAAATATGTAAGTGCCAGGAGGCCTCTGGAGGCTACTGAAGAGCCTCAGGCGTCTGTGCCTCTCTAAGGGTCCTCTCTGGCATTTTTCAGGGGGACAATAAATATGACAGACATTGGTGACATTGGGTGCATGTCAGTGCTTAATTTGAGCCGGTGGCTGCCGGTGCGGGTCAGACAAGCATTTTTAGGGACTGGGACTTATTTTATCGCATCGGATATTTCCTGAGAGCGCGAGAGAGAAAAAGAAATAAAGAGGAAAGAAGGAGGAAGAGAAAGATGGAAAACCCGTCACAGAGAGAGAAAGCAGGAACCTGGAAGAGTGAGATCAAGGAGCAGGGAGTGCCTGGTAGTGGATTAAAGAGGCATGAAGAGGGTTGAAGATTGCACACCTTGGTTTTCAGTGCACTGACATTCAATAGTGCCGGCTGCAGTCTTCTGAGCAGAGCTTTGGGCACCAGCGCTGATTATTTTACAGATTAAGCACAGGTGCACATGCACACACGCATGCACGCATGCACGCACACACACACACACATACACACACACACATGCGCACACATGTGCGCACACACACACACATGCACACACACACACACAAGCACACACATGTGCACACGCACACATGCACACACACACACCCACGCACACACGCGCGCACACACACACACACACACTTACAATTTCTGTAGTTTTACCATATTTTTCGATTCTGTGCTTTGAATAATACTGAGTACTGTATCGCAGCGGTACTCAACATTTTGACTTTTGTGGACCCCAATGAATCATGACTGGAAAGACCAAGCTCTCTTCATGCTGCTGCATCCCTCCTGTCTTCTTGCTTTTCCCTCATTTTCATTGCTTTATCCATGCTTTTTCCCATTTTTAAGTCCATACTCCTTGCTTTTCCCTCATTTTCAGCCTGCTCCTTGCCTTTTTTGAGTGCCTTCTCCTTGCTTTTCCCACATTTTCACTGCTTTCTCCTTCTGTCGCCCGTTTTTTGAGTGCCTTCCCCTTGCTCTTCTCTTATTTTCACAGCTTTCTCCCTTCTTTTCCCCATTTTTTTGACTGCCTTCTCATTGCTTTTCTCACATTTTCACTGCTTTCGCCTTCCGTTGCCCCAATTTTTGTGTGCCTTCCCCTTGCTCTTCCCTCATTTTCACTGCTTTCTCCTTTCCTTTTCCCCCTGTTGTTTTGTGTGTCTTCTCCTTGCTTTTCCCTCGTTTTCACTGCATTCTCCTTGTTTTTTCCCCTGTTGTTTGAGTGCCTTCTCCATTCTCTTCTATCGTTTTCACTGCTTTCTCCTTGCTTTTCTGCCCGTTTTTTGAGTGCCTTCTTCTTGTTTTTCCTTTATCGCCAATTGGTGTCTGCAGCCCGTTCCTGGGTTACATAACTAGGTGTAGTTAGCCATTCGACTTTGTTTATTCCTCCTAGACAGCTACTTAATAGATGGATGAGGTGTGCTTGGATGGACCACTAACTGGATGAGGGGGGCAGAGCGGGGCATAGCCCCACTTGCAATGGAATAGGCTGTGCTGCGCCTTCACACAAAGGACTTGCCACCACTGCATTGTTCATGCAGCCAGCTTGGAGCCAGAGCAGAGGAGGCAGGAGACTTCAAGATCTTCAAAAGGAAACCTGCAGAACCTTCTCCTACTTCAAAGTGGGCACCAGATACAGATATTGAACCCTCAGACCCAACTCATCAGATGCTTGTGAACGTGTGCATGCTACAGAAGAATGACTGCGGTGCTGCTTTGCTGCCAGGATTGCCACTTTGCTGCCCTGCTACTCTGCTGCCTGATGCTGCTTGCTGAGAAGGAAGACTGGACCTGCACCCTTCATCTCAGGCTTAAGTGACTCCAAAGGTCAGCTGACACCTGTTTTGAGCTACAGTGACATCACAAGCTCCAAAGGCTACCTGCAAATGCCCAGCTGACCTGCTGCCTGGACCTCCAACTAGACCTGCTTGAGCTTTGCTGGCCTTTGCAGGAGTGAATTCCTGATGCCTAGGAGGTGCTCCTCAGGTCCTGGAACCTCGATGTGGCCCCGGTTGAGCTCCACTTCAAAGAAAAGGAGAAATTCTGAAGATTTGGACTCTTCATAAACACAAACCCGTGCCATCTGTCACTGTGAGGTTCCAGTGAACCCGACTCTTCATGCCACTGCAACTGCCAGCAACGCCTGACAACTCGTGATGACCACCACCACGAAGCTCCAGCAAAGCCTGTTCGTGACACCTGACAGAATCATCGTGCTACAATGGCGACCATGCGCAACGCCCCTTTCACTGCAAATGGAATTATTTGCACTGCACCTTGAAGGTGACTCTTTCAGCTGGGTTAACCTGGCCTATCTATCCAGCCAACGCGCTCCATCGCGGTAAGCCTGAACTTGTGATTTGCACCTGGTTTCGCACGACCAGATAACTGCAAGTGGTAGTTTGCGCTTTTGGACACTTTACTAACCTGAAATCTTTAAAATTGCATGTCCCCGGGTCTACTGATCAGACTTTTGTTGTTTTGGTATCAAACAATTTATTAAAAGTTTACTCTACTTTGCTAAATTGGTGTGACATTTATCTGGTGTTGTGTTTTCACTTTATTATTGTTTGAAATGTTGCATAAATACTTTGAGCGTTGCCTTTAAATAAGCCTGACTGTTTATGTGCCAAGCTACCAGTGGGTTAAGCATAGATTAATTTGGGGTTTGCTTGTATTTCATCCTGACAGAGATTGTGGGTGCTGCTTGGTTAGGGTTTCAGCCCACCCCCCAACCAGGAAACCAATTTCCAACATATTCCAACTTAATTTTTAGTCCCCAATTTCAAATTCCTTCACATTTACGAAACAATTTAACATTTTCAATTTTACATCCAACATTCTTATTTCTAAATACTTTACTGTTCTGCTAACATAAATTCATTTTCCAAGCAGTTGTGGACCCCCTGAGTGGGTGTTGAGGACACCCAGGGGTCCGGTACCCATGGAAAAGAACAGCTAGTGTCTTGAGTACCATTAATATGTCTAACACCTGACACTGACAGCACTTACAAATGGCAGAATCAAGGGTTGAAGCACTGTATAAAAAAGTTATTCTGATTACTATTAATTATAAAATAAACTAAGGGGCGCATTCAACATGTTCTCAAAGACCCCAACCAATCCATCACTAGTGTATATTTATTAATGCAATTAAACATCATGTTCAGAACCACTTGATCACTCACCTATGCAGATTTGAAAATTGTTATTAAGCATGTCTTTTATTTGTGCCCAAGGTTTCGGAATTATGATGACTCGCTCATGGATTGTTTTAGCTAAGCTAGCTATTGGTTTCTGTCTGATGTACAACACAAACAGTTCTATGTATTTGATCCTCAGGTTTGTACCAATAATCTACAAACATTACCATGGTATCCTCCTCTGAAAAGCAGACCCAAAAGTGTTAACCAATTACTAAACACTAAACATAGGATGCTCCACTGTATCTGCATTCATCTGCATACTGATGGGTCTTCCTGAGGAGGAGGTTGGGAAGGGCTCGCACTTACTCTTCAAAGGGTAGTGGTCTGAGCTCACACAAAGGGGGCTGATTACCTCCCGCTGATTGTCTGGAGCCGGTGCTGGGTGAAACGGGACCTGTGCATTTTAGAGAAACCTTCTGAAGTCACCCGACATCAATGGCACATTTTGGTATAAGTTCTGGGTCTCTAAACCCCCAAAATCAGCACACTTCTGGACCTAAGACAGAACCCTGCTGGAGTGAAGGCTGCTATGCTGAAGGATTGTCACTTTGCTGTGCCTGACAGTTTCAAGGCACTGCTGCTTTGCTGAGCTGCCATGATGCTTGCTGACCTCTGCCTTGCAGAAAAAGAACACAGAACTGCTTCCAGAGTGACCCAAGGACTTGCTGACTTGCCCCCAGTTCTACCAAAGGTCTCCAGGACATCAAAGACCTCAGAGCAACTTCATTTCAGCCTACAGCCCTCTTTTCCAGGACTTCAGAGTAGCCTCATTGCTGCCAACCGTTAGCGTTACAAGGACTTCAGAGCGGCTTCATTCCAGCCTACCACCCGCTTTGCCAGGACTTTGGAGCAGCATTGTTGAAGCCCGCCGCCTGCTTTTGCAAGGACTTTGAGGTGGCCTCCTCTTAGCCTGTTGCTCGTGTTGCCAGGTAACCGAGACACGCTGCATGCGCTTGCACTTCCCAGGCTGGCAAGCTGCGGTCTGATGCAAACGTGCTTCCTGCCACAGTGCCAGCCACCTTGATACCGCCTTATCTTTAACCCACAGTTGCAGTGGTGCATTCTCTGACAGCGGAGGCCAGAGTGGCCTTAGAGCTTCTTCTGCCCTCCCTGCAGTAAAGAGCCAAACACATTTTAAGTTTGAAGTCAATAGTGGGCTGGTACGGCCCGACAAGTCCTTGCTGCGCTTTTTGCAGAGGAATACACATACTCTTCTAAAATACCATAAAGGCTCTAAAATGAGCCCCACACAAAGTGTGCTTATACTTGACATCTTTTTAAAGTGAATGTTCATTATATTTTTGTTTTTTTGGTCTTGATCTACTCAGATAAATAATCTCTATTTTCCATATACTGGTGTGGAGTCTTTTTCTGGTGCTTCACTGTGGTTGCTACAAGTGTGTTTCACAAATACTTTACACATTGTCTTCTAAGTTAAGCCGCCTGCTCTGTGCCAAGTTACCAGAGAGTCAGCACAGGTTAAATTAGTTAGTTTATCTGACGTAACATGGCTATGATTATGGTCCCTACTTGGACAGGGGTACTTCCCTCCACTAACTAGAGACCCAATTTCTAACGTAGTCTGTTAAAAATTGCGTCTCTAGTTGGCAGAGGTGTGCACCCTGTCCAAGTAGGGACCACAATCCTAGTCAGGGTAAGTCACACGCAACCTAAATTACCCTGCGCTCACCGTCCGGTAGCTTTGCACAGAGCAGTCAAGCTTAACTTAGAAGGCAATGTGTAAAGTATTTGTGAAATAACTCATACAGTAGCACAGTGAAAATACTACAAAAAGTACTCCACAGCAGTTTAGAAAAATAGATAATATTTATCTGAATAAAATAAGACCAAAATGACAAAAATCCAATGTGCACATGACAAAATATCATTTTTTAAAGGTTTAACTGAATCCCATTCCTTAAGAATCAGTGGTTGTATCCTTTTAACACACAGTACCTGGGATACATCAAAAATAGCAATGCAGAGGGACAGCAGAGGAGGAGATGCATTGACAAGTAAAGCGATGTGTAAATTTTTATGGCACAGCAAAGATGATACATTTTGGCCCATATTTATACTTGTTTAGCGCCGCATTTGTGCCACTTTTTGACGCAAAAGCGGCGCAAACTTACAAAATACAATTGTATTTTGTAAGTTTGCGCCGTTTTTGAGTCAAAAAGCGGCGCAAAAATGGTGCTAAAAAAGTATAAATATGGGCCTTTGTCTTTCCATGTTGCAAGGCGCTTCGTCGGGTTCCAGGAGCGCACCCTCGGTTCCTCACTGCAATGCAGGGATATTTTGACAGTCAGGGATGATGTGTGGAGAGCTCAGAACGTGTTGAGCAGCAGCAACAGGCGCTGTATCGATGCGGCGGGTGATGTGGTGATTTTTTATTCTTGAGGCAAGCAGTGCGTCGATCCGGCAGTCATTGTGTCAGATTTTGCACGTGTTGCGTTAATTTTCCAATGCACTGGATTTTCTCTTCTTTAGTGAAGTTTTAGCTAGCCCGGAGACCTCAGAACACGATGCAAGCTCAATCCAAGCCCTTGGGGAGCACTGGAGGAGGAAGGCAGAGTCCTTCCAGCAGAGTCAGGGGTCAGCAGGCAGCAGGGTAACAAGCAGGTCAGAAGTCCTTCCAGCAAAGCAGTCCAGATGAGTCCTTTGGGCAGCCAGGCAGTCCATCTGATAGAGTCTAGTTGTAGGTCCAGAAGTGTCGGATTTGGTGGGGTCACAGACCCAGTATATATCTTTAGCGCTGGTCACTGGTCAGCAGTGGTAAAGTGCAGAGAGTCCTAAAACCATCAAAAAGGAGATCAGAAAAATGGAGGAAGGCAGGCACAAAGGTTGGGGAAGACCACCCTAAGGCTGTCAGGTCTAACATAGTCTGAGTACAATCATTCTGATCCGGGTGTCTATTATACTACGGAGTCTCTCAAGGGACCTCCCTAACACCCTGGACGGTTTGCAGACAAGGACAATTGAGGAAACTGACCAGGATTGTACAGATGAGGATTTGCACAGCGGAGGGTGTAGAAGGAAGTCTGTTCTCTAGGTGTTCAGTTGGAGGTGATGGAGTGAGAAGCAGGACTGAAGACCACTAATGGTTTTTGATAGGTTTGCTTTATCCTCTGTAGAGGAGACTTTCACACATAGCTGAGTGTCATCCACATGCAGGTGAGATTTCTTCAAGAGGGAACATAGAGGCTCCATGTGCAGGATTATTAGTGTGGGGAGAGGAAGGAACCTTGGAGAACTCCTTGACCCAGAGGAGAGGGGATGGAGTGAAAGTTAGAAACCAGTTGTGAGTTAAAGTATGAGATAGGGCTTGAACCAGCTTAGAACCATGACTCTGGTTCCCATCTGATCTTCTAGAATTCTTAGACTGGAGGAGTGACTGACTGCATCAAATGCTGAGGAGAGGTTCAGGAGTCTGAGAAGAGAAGATTCTCCACTATCCAAGATGCACACTGCATTATCCACTAAGAAGCATCATTCCTAAAAAGAGAGGTGACCTGGCTGTTTTGAGGAAGACAGGCATGATTCCTTGGCTGAGGGAGGAATTGATTACTTTGATAAGTAGAGATGGGGTATGAAGCTGTGTTATTGACCGTAGAGGCTGGGATGGGGTCAACAAACAGTGACGATTCAGTGAACACTTGGAAGCTGGACCACTTTTCTGTAAATCTGCAAGATATGTTATCCTGTAGGAGAATAGGAATATCCTTTTGAAGAGAGAACTGGATTTTATTTATTTTGTCCATGAAGAAAAGGAAGACATTGTCACATCTTTCTTGGCTAATTTGGAGAGGGCAGATGGTTGGTGGACTTCTTGACAATGTCAAAGAGCACCCTGGGGTTATTTTTACCCACTCTGATTTCTCTTCTGAAGAATTCCACTTTTGCCTAAAAAACGTGGCGTTTGTATTCTTTACACTTGATTTGAAGTATTCCAGCGTTTGCTTTGATGACAGGTGTGTTCTATGACTCCGATCGTCTCATTCCCTTCATAAGTTCTTTGGAGAACCACTGTGATGCCTTGTTCTTACCCTCATTACCACAGCAGCCTCTGCTCTGATTGGTGTCTGCTTGGATTACAACAAAGCATCATACAACGGCCTTGCTAAGGCTGTGCTAGCGTGCATCCAGTATATAAGCAACATGGTACAACAAAGCATCATACAACGGCCTTGCTAAGGCTGTGCTAGCATGCATCCAGTATATAAGCAACATGGCTATTGTAGGAAGCTGGCCTGGTGTGTGGAGAGCATCTATGGTGTTATCACCCTATACCAGGTCCAGGTATCCCCTATTACTGAGATGTAGTCAGGGTCTTGGAAGACAGGTTCTCTAGAGGTAGCTGTGGATGAGCAGACAAGACTTATCTGGGAGACATGCAAAGCTTATGCAATACCACGTATAGTCACACAGTACTTACACACATGAAAGAACCACACAGTGTTACAAAAATAAAGGTACTTTATTTAGTGACACAAATACTAGAATATTTTTTAGGCAATACTCTACTAGCAGTGCCCCCAGTGACCAGGAGACATAAGGTAAGTACCTTGTTTTCCCAAACCCACAGAGAAACTTTGTAAAAGGACTGTGTAAGACCCAAACAAGACTGAAAGAAACAGAAGATGGATCACGACAGAAGAGGACCAGCAAATGAAGGAGTCCAAGTCCAGTTTCAGTTCCAGTTGGAGTGTCTGGTTGGGACAGGAGCCACTGCCCACCCTTATGGAGGTGCAGGACCAGGTCGACGGTGAAGACCAGGAGTCGGCTATGCAGCACAGAAGAAGAGGAAGAGTTCCAAGAGTGATGCAGTCAATGTCTCATGTCGGTAGAAGAGTTGCAGTCTGTCAGTGGTGTAAAAAAAACACCAACAAGCCTTGGGAAAGGCAGGAGTTGCAGAAGAGAAGTAACAGAGCTGCTGGGGACCAGGAAGGTCTGAGGGGACTCAACCCAGGAAAGGGAGTCCTAGGCGACCCTCAGCATTGAGGAGAGCCAGAAGTCCAGGATGCAGGCAACTCCGAGGCAACAGGCGCAGGATTCGCAGTAAGGCCCACTCAGTTGACTTGGAAATGGGTCCAACATCGCTGGAGCATTAGGCAGGAGACTACGCATTGCAGAGAAGGGTGCAGGAAGCAGGGGCTAAACAGAGCTTGATGATCCCTTGGAAGAAGAGCCAACAAGCCTTAGTACCTGCAATAGTCACGTGCACAGGGGTACTGCCCTGCAAGGAAAGACAAAGACTCACCACCTCCAAAGTTGGACAGCTAGTAGAGGGGAACGAGGGGACCACTCAAGACTACCATCTGTGTTGCAGGATCCAGACAGAGTTGCAGGAGAGAGGACCCATGCACCCGGTCGTCGTTACAGTTGGTAACTGCGGCTGCAGGGGAGTGACTTCTTCACTTCAAGAGAGATTCCTCCTTGCTTCTTGGTGAAGACTGAAGACTTGCCACCCTCAGAGGATGCACAGCCAGGGAAATGTTGCAGTTGCTGTAAGGAGCCGGAGAAACAATGTTGAAGAGCGAAGATTGTAGGTTCCTGTGAATTGCAGTTCCAGTGACCAGAAGTCAAAGTAAACACTGCAGAGGAGTCCCGCTGGAATCTTGCACATTGCATTTGAGGACCCACCCAAGAAGGAGATCCTATATAGCCTAAAGGGGGATTGGTCACCTAGCAGGGTGACCACTTATCAGGAAGGAGCTGTGATGCCACCTGCCTGACCTGACCATTCAAATGGCAGAATCAAGAGGCTACCTGGAGGAGCTCTCGGCACCACCCCTGGGGTGGTGATGGACAGTGGAGTGGCAACTCTCCTTTCCATTGTCCAGTTTCACACCACAGCAGGGACCTGGGATCCCTCGACTGGTGCAAACCAGTTATGGAAGGAGGACACCAAATGTGCCCTTCAAAGCATATCAGTGGCTTGGGGAGGCTAACCCTCCCAAACCATGTAACACCTATTTCCAAAGGAAGAGGGTGTTGCCTCCCTCTCCCAAAGGAAATCCTTTATTCTGCCTTCCTGGGTTTGAGCTGCTCAAGCAGCAGGAGGGCAGAAACCCGTCTGTAGGATGGCAGCAGCACGGGCTGCCTGGGAAAACTCTGCAAACTGGTAGGAGCAAAGCTGGGCATCCCCTAAGGAGCCTCGAGAGTGCATGGAATCATACAACCAATACTGGCAACAGTATCGGGTTATGGTTCCAACATGTTTGATACCAAACATGCCTAGGTTCGGAGTTATCATTATGTAGCTGGATATAGGTAGTGACCTATGTCCAGTACATGGCTAAAATGGCTTCCCCACACTCACGAAATCCAGGAAAAATAGAGCTGGAGTTCGTGGGGGCACCTCTGCTCATGCAGGGATGCCCTCATACACAGGTACTTGCACCCTACCCTGTGGGTTAGGAAGGCCTGCCATAGGGGTGACTTACAGTGACCCGGTGCAGTTACCTGTAGTGAAAGGGTGCAAGCACATTTTGCATGGGCTCCCATTAGTGGCATAATACATGCTGCAGCCCATGGGGAACCCCTGGTGCCACTATGCCGTGGGTACCTACGTACCATATACTAGGGACTTACATGGGGGCAAAGTGATGCCAATTGTGGGGTGTACAAAGTCAGGGAAAGCCAAATCTAGAGGGAGAGAGCACAGCCACTGGGGTGCTGGCTAGAAGGATCCCAGTGAACACAGTCAAAACACAATGACAGCAGGCAAAAACTTGTGGTAGCTATGCCAAAAAGAGGGTACTTTCCTACAGCTATCATATTACTATTGAAGGTCTATAAATACTGCACTACCACATCTGAAGGCACCTTGGCTACCAATCTTGGCCAAGTCTATCTTAGCACGGAGCAGGCCTTATCTTCATTAAGCACAAACTTCTTAAATACTCCTCAGCCTCACTGCATGGCCTTGTCAGTCATTTGGGGCACCAGAAGGGGCACATGTGTCAAACACCCTCAGACTAAAGTGAGCAACAGGTTACAATTCAAAGGAATAGGGGCAGATGTATTACTCTTTCGGGCAGCGCAACAAGCCACCTTGCTGCACGGCGTGAGAGGCCAGGAAAGCGCAGCATTTAACATTATACAGCGCATTCCTATCCTTTCCTACTGGTAGCACACTTTTTGCTGCCTAGCGTCAATGCAGGCACCCTCGCGTCATGTTGAAAAGGTATCTGCATTGTAGGACAGATTGTTTTGTGCAGGAAGAGACACCGTCCTGCAGAAAAACAATCCTGAGAGGCATTTTTTCTCTTCTATATGTGCTGCAGAACACAGGACACACAGAAAGGGGAAAAAACTTTGAGCAATAAAGATATTTCTCCTTGTTACGCCCCACCTGGGGAGGAGCAGCATTTTGACAAAATCCATGGGTAGATTCATACGAGCACCCATGCTCCATCCATGGAACGCCTCCCTGCTGCGCAGTAACGCAAGGCAGGGATTTGCGCGGCCTTGTGCTACTCTAGATTTATCAAGCCATGAAGGACCAAGGTGGCTTTGCACGGCATGATAAATCTTATTTAGGGTTTTATGTTTCTCTTGTGACCCCTTGCGAGGTGCAGGGGTGACACAAAACCTTAATCAATATGGGCCCTTGTACTGCTGACAAATGAAGACATGCCCTGTGTCTTGGGATGCACATTTCCAGCATAACATTTTTTTATTGTTTCGCACTTTTAGTTTTTTCTATTGTCATATTGCCAGGAAAAACCTGGCGAAAAGTGAAGGGTGAAAGGGGCTCGGAAAGAGGCGCATAATTGGAAAATTGGTGCTCATGCCACACATCAGGCCTCATAACTAGCGTAAGCATGTGTACGCCTGCAGCAATACTGCTGTACTGAGGAACCACCCCCTCCCCTGGTATTGGTCAGGGCCAGATTTAGAGTTGGTGGTGCCTGGTGCAACAGTCCTTTTTAGCACCCCCTTCCCCACACTCCCATGACCTACTTCTCCATGAATTCCCTCCGTACCACTCTCCAACAGTGCCCCTCATCTCTCCATAGTCCCTCTGTGACATACATTTCATTTTTTAAATCGAGCACGCAGGCGCTTTGACCTGTTGTAAGTATTGTGGGCTTTTAACCACTTCCACCTCACCCCCATCACTTAAACTCGTTTGTGGGCTTGCCTTTCAAAAATCCCTTGATGTCATAGGTAATTTCTTTACATTTGTCCTGCCTTCAGGCGGTTTTTATTACCACCTTGCAGACTGACCCTGTTACATGGATAATTGCATGATTGCCAATATAATTCAGCATAGGTGAACTTTTTTTTCTTTTGTCTCTTCCTTTCTTGCTCCGTGGCAACCATGGCCTGAACAGCGCCAACAGCGCAAACTTCATCAGTGGTATTAGAGCGCTGGCCACATTGTTCACACTGTTACTTAATCAGAATCATTTCTTTTGGTTCTCTTCTTCACCCTCCATAGCTTTCCCAAAAACACTTATAATTTATAAATGCTTTACTAAAAAACACAGAAATCTGCAATGCTGTTCTCCCAGCACAGCAGGAGAGCCGATTCTACAATATTCACTGCACTCAGGAAAAGTCGCCCCATAATGCTTTGCAAGCATGCTTTTTCAAAACATATTTGCCCATAACTCAGCCTATGGTGGTCCTAGGACAATGGGACCACCACCAAAATGTTCAGCATGATGCACTTTCTGTTTAGGCCATCTCTGGGAGCCCACAATAGGTTAGTGGGGACCCCAAAATAATAACCCCTTCCTCCAGGCAGTGGGTCATGGCTGGACCTTTTGTTTGACAGCTGAGATTAGTTTGTGTTTTAACGGTCTTGTTTGTAATAACATTACATTAGGTCTGTTGTCTCTGAAAATATATAATGCACTATGCCTTCCAGGTGCTAAATATATGGTAACATGAACATGTTTCTTACAAATGCTGTTTTTCATTGAAGTGTTTTCTAGGGGCTGTTCTGAACATTATAGTCCAATGCTAAATGTCTATTTCTGATAAAGATTTTTATTGGGTTAAGATGATAATTGTATATGTTTTATTAATCTTTTCTTATTGTAATTATGACCATGATTCAGGCCATACACTATGACTGTTTGAACAATCTTGATATGTCTGGGTGAGCCTTCTAGTTTATTTAAACTCTGATGGTGGGATGCTGAAGGTGGTATTCTCTTGGAATTACCATGGCCTATTTAAATTAGGATGGTAAGTGACAACATTTTCATTTTTGGCCGCAGATAGAGGAAGAAGGTAAATGGAAGTGCTTTAGTTATATGCAGGGCCACCGGAATTAAGTGGCAGGAAAATACCAAATCATGAGCAGGATTGACCAATGTATGTGGCAAGAGAAGTCCGGGTATGAACTCACAACACCAATAGCTCTAACTCAAGCAAATGTGAGACGCATTGCATTGCAAATGCAGGTTTATAGTGCTTCTCATAGCTCACTCACGCTCAGTTCTGTGATCTGCATGATACATGCTCTCTGCAGCAGGCACATTAATTCTATGTCAGGACCAGAGGCTCCTATCATGCTTCTCAATCTTTACTACTCAAAAAACAGCAGCCAATAAAAAAAATAGTAAACAGAGAAATCACACTAAATGGGGCTTTGAACCACGCCCCTCGCATAACCCACCGATAGCAGTCCAACACAGTCTATAAACTAGAAAGGCACCATCTGGCTTCCTCTTTCTTTGCTGCTCTGCAGTCAGATAAGTGCCTCTCCCTTTCATTAATGTGTACAGCTTTAACATGTCTGTGTAATTGCGCCGACCCAGTATTCCACCGTGCAAGGTGCCGTTCTGTAGCACGTGCCCCTTCATTCGTGTGAGTTTGTGGTGCATGTTGCGCCCACCCCAACTCCTTCCACAAAGCTTCTCCTCGGTTAGCTGCCTTGCGCAATTACCGACGGGAAACTGTATATTCCCCTTTCGGAGCGGGTTTCGCCTCCTCAGAGGCATTAGCTTTCTGCCTTGTTAGGTGGTGCACCCGGCAAGCCAGGCAGCTCTTTTCCTGACTTCCGGTACGCATTTGATGAAGTGCACTGTGAGACACGCAACATAGCCAATTGCCCATGGGAGGGGCAGTGACATTTGTCAGCTGCCCTCTCCATACGTCGGTTGATGCCAACCCCAGGCTCTTATTGGATCGTTCCCGTCTTAGAGCTTTTGGGAACCAGTTCCTGGTGCAGCTTCATTCTTGTTCTGACGCTCCTGACCAAGGAAGGCTCGGGCTGCAATAATTAAATTGGGTTTCCCAATAACTCTTTGGAACATCTTGAATATTGATGTGTCTTACTTGGGAATACCTTGCTTCCCTTGGGGACTGGGACTGTGATATTTATTATCATGTTGGATTATGAATCTTATGATCAAGGGCTGGAGATGTATAGTCCTTACGAGGACAAAGATTACTACTTTGAGCCCTGTTTTGAACAGGTCATTGACTCTTCAGTGAAAAAATCACTAGATAAAGTTATATCTTCAGCCCTACAACCTTTGTCCAAACGTCTTGAAGAATTAGCAGGACTTGCAGCGCCCTCTCTTCCTTCTGGAGATCTCTCTTCTCCATCTATCCCTCCCTCTGAGCAACCTTGGCCCCATTCCAGCCGGTCGGCCAACATTTCCCTTCCTTTTCTTCCTGAGCATACTTATGCGACTGCGTCTAACCCTCCTCAACCTATGCCTTTAACTTCCCCTCCCTCGGATTCTGGTTCCGACTCTTCTTCTTCTCATGAATCCCGTAAAGCTTGTAAGCACACTAAGAAGTGCAAACACTCTTCCCCTGCTGCTCCTTCTCCTTTCACTCATGAACCCTCTGATATGATTCACCCCAGATCATCTGACTGGGCCCGGCCCCTGCAGTGGCAGATTATATGCAGCTGCATATTAGGAAAAGGTTTGAGAAAGATGTCAAGTCCAGATTGAAGTCTGTGTGCCCTCACCATGATCTTTCCCCATAAAACCGTTGTCACCCCCTGAAATTGACAAAACTATGGTGACATTCCTTAAGAAATATAATAAAGATCTGACAAAAGGGATAGATAGAGCTCTGAGGGTTTGCCAGGACAAGCTCCTAGTTATTTCAGGACCACTAGCTAAGATTCTAGAATTAGCTCTTCAAGCTCAGGAAACAGGGGCCGCTATCCGCCCAGAGGTCCTGGCCGGATGGACTTAACAGGCCATTTGTTTTTTGGGGAATGCAAACTATGCTTTGACATCCGAAAGAAGGAAATATGTCTTATGTCGCATTGACCCTCGATTGGTGGATTTAGCTTCTGCCGTAGCGGGACCCCTGGATAAGGGCAATTATTTGGAGATCGCTTTGTAAAGGATATTGGGAAGTTCAGGAACACTTTCATCTTTCCTGATAAGTCTCAGTCCTCCCTCAAATGAATGTTCAACCCCCTTTTTGGAAGGGCCGGTCGTTTTCAAGGATATCAGCATGGTCCTTCAACTGGGAACCTTCTCAAAATGCAGGAGTTATACCTGCAAACGCAACTCCTGAGGCTCCGACAGAGGCTACAGAGCCATTGACAACACACCCCGGGTAATAAAGCTTTCTCATCCTTATATTCCTTTAGGAGGCAGACTCATACATTTTGTTTAAAATTGGGCCTCCTCTTTTTCAGATGTATGTGTACTGAATATAGTATAAGGTTACGCCATACAGCTAACTTCCACACCTCTACAACCTTCACTTTCTCATCCTATCCTTTTTTCCTAACTAGACAAATCCTTTATTGATTGCAAAATTTGAGTTGGAGGAGCAGTTAGTATGAATATCTGACACTCCCATTTGGCCTGTCTTCGTCCCCATGGGTGCTCACCAAACTGTTGAAACCAGTGGTGGAACACCTACACAGAAGGGTTATCAGCTTAATTCTCTATCTAGACTGTAGGAAAATGGCTCCTTGTAGCAGTTACCCCCCCCCCCACTTTTTGTCTGATATTCATGCTGACTTGACTGAGAGTGTGCTGGGACCCTGCTAACCAAGCCCCAGCACCAGTGTTCTTTCACAAAAAATGTGCCATTGTTTCCACAACTGGCACACCCCTTGCACACAGATAAGTCCCTTGTAAAAGGTACCAGTGGTACCAAGGGCCCTGTGACCAGGGAAGGTCCCTAAGGGCTGCAGCCTGTGTTGTGCCAACCTAAGGGACCCCTCACCCAACACATGCACATTGCCATTGCAGATTGTGTGTGTTTCTTGGGGAGAAAAAGGCAAAGTCGACATGGCAGCCCCCTCAGGATGCCATGCACACAAAATACTGCCTGTGGCATTGGTAAGTCACCCCTCTAGCAGGCCTTAAAGCCCTAAGGCATGGTACACTATACCAAAGGTGAGGGCATAGCTGGATGAGCAATATGCCCCTACAGTGTCTAAGTGCATTCTTAGACATTGTAAGTGCAGTGTTGCCATATTAAGTATATGGTCTGGAAGTTTGTCAAAACAAACTCCACAGTTCCATAATGGCTACACTGAACACAGGGAAGTTTGGTATCAAACTTCTCAGAATAATAAACCCACACTGAGGCCAGTGCAGGATTTATAAAACAAAATGAACACGGGCATCTGAGAGATGCCCCCTGTATTTTACCCAATCCTTCAGTGCAGGACTGACTGGTCTGTGCCAGCCTGCCACTGAGAGACGAGTTTCTGACCCTCTGGGGTGAGAGCCCTTGTGCTCTCTGAGGCCTGAAACAAAGTCTGCTCTGGGTGGAGGTGCTTCACACCCCCCCTGCAGGAACTGTAACACCTAGCAGTGAGCCTCAAAGGCTTAGGCTTTGTGTTACAATGCCCCAGGGCACTCCAGCTAGTGGAGATGCCCGGACACAGCCCCCACTTTTGGCGGCAAGTCCGGGGAGATAAGGAGAAAAACAAGGAGTCACCCCCTCAGCCAGGTCCACCCCTAAGGTGACCAGAGCTGAAGTGACCCCCTCCTTGGAAAATCATCCATCTTGCTTTGGAGTATTTAGCCCAATAGGATTAGGGATGTGCCTCCCTCCCCAAAGCGAGGAGGCACAAGGAGGGTGTAGCCACCCTCAGGGACAGTAGCCATTGTATACTTCCCTTTAGCCCTAACACACCCCTAAATGTAGTATTTAGGGGTGACCCTGAACCCAGGAAATCAGATTCCTGATCACCTAACAAGAAGAAGGACTCCTGACCTAAAAACCCTGCAGAGAAGGAGACGACAACTGCTTTGGCCCCAGCCCTACCGGCCTGTCTCCACATTCAAAGAACCTGCAACAGCGACGCATCCAGTGGGCCCAGCGACCTCTGCCTACTCAGAGGACTGCCCTGCAACCCAAAGGACCAAGAAACTCCAGTGGACAGCGGCTCTGTCCAAAACAACCAAGAAGAAACCACTTTAAAGGGACTCCCACCTCACTACTGAAGCGTGAGCCCCCAACACTCTGCACCTAATGCCCCTGGTCCTTGTCCAGCACCGCAGTGAGGACCCCCAGGTGACTCCCATGGCGTGTCCACCCTGAGATGATCTTCCTGCACCCCACGGCGACGCCTGCAGAGAGAAGCCAGAGGATTCCCCTGACCGCGACTGCCCAGTAACAAAGAACCTGACGCCTGGAAGAAGCACTGCACCCTCAGCCCCCAGGCCCAGGAGGAACGAACTACCAGTGCAGGAGTGACCAGAAGACAGCCCTCATCTTTGCCCTAATCTTGTGGTTCTAAAATAAATTAAGAAAGGAATATTTTTGTATATAAAAACCTATTGGCCTGGAGTTAAGTCTCTGAGTGCATGTTCTCATTTATTGCCTGTGTGTGTACAACAAATGCTTAACACTATCCTCTGATAAGCCTACTGCTCAACCACACTACCGCAAATAGAGCACTAGTATTATCTATTATTGCCACTATTAACCTCTAAGGGGAAACCTTGGACTCTGTGCACACTATCTCTTACTTTGAGATAGTATAAACAGAGCCAACTTCCTACATAGACAATGATTCTTTTGGCACAAGATCAGTCCCTGTTGTTAACTCATCTGTCATGGGCAGTTGCTCTTCTTCAGGATCTCAGGTTTGTGATCAGCCACAAAAAATCTTCCATGATTCTGTCACAGCAAATGTAGTTCTTAGGGTTCCAAGTAGATTCAGTCAAAGCTCAATTGCTACTTCCTTCCCAGAAAATGAAATCGATAAAGAGAGAACTGAGGGTGACATTATCGAAGATCCCTAGCTCAGATTGTGGGCCTACTTGCTTCTTCAATGCAAGCAGTTTTTCTGGGGCCTCTGCATTACAGAGCCTTACAGAGACTGAAGATTTGCTACCTTCAACAGGGCCTTTCGTACGATCATCTGGTTCCGTTACCTCTCGAAGCCCGAGAGGAACTCCAATGCCAGGGCCATTTTTGGAGTGTCACCAGAGATTGTGATAGAGTCTGATGCCAGTCGTTGGGGCTGGGGAGCGAGATGTGGACAGTTCTTGACAGGAGGGCGGTGGTCATCCTAGGAGCTTCGGCTCCACATCAATTTCCTGGAACTATTAGCATGTTTGTTCGCCATCAGATCCCTCTCCCCTCTCAAGAGCAATTGTTGCATTCTCTTGAGGATGGAGAATGTGTCCACGGAGCAGTACATCAGCCACTTGGGAGGGACAAGGTCCCACCTAGTGGTGAATATTGCCAGAGAATTTTTGCATCGCTGCCTATCACAAAAGATTATGGTGATAGCGGAATTACTTCAGAGGAAAGGCAATCAAGTGGCGGACTGGAACACCCGTCTGTCTTTCAGAAGATCATGTATTTGCTGGGTCAGTGTCAGGTGGATCTGTTTGCATCTCGTCTAAATTTTCAGATTCTGAAATTTTATAGCTGGAGAACAGATCCATTGGCGCTGGCAAAGGATGAATTTTTACAGAAATGGTCAACTCAAATAAATTATGCTTTTCCTCCGTTTGCCATGATCCTAAGAGAAGCAGCGCTCACGCAAAGCCAAGCAGCATCTTTGATTCTCATCACTCCTGTGTGGAAGAGTCAACTGTGGTTTCTATCTCTTCTGG
This sequence comes from Pleurodeles waltl, assembly GCF_031143425.1. Taxonomy (NCBI): domain Eukaryota; kingdom Metazoa; phylum Chordata; class Amphibia; order Caudata; family Salamandridae; genus Pleurodeles; species Pleurodeles waltl. The sequence continues at coordinate 102,600 of NW_027149893.1, forward strand.
AGCTGTCTATTGCTCTACCTCTTTAACTTCTGGTCTTCCCACAGGTCTTTCTGGACCCTGTGGGATCTCCTCATCCCCTTCTGCTGACAGGGCAGCTGACTCTTGTGGCCTGGAAGATATCAAGAGACATACACAAGTGCAAGGTCTTTCGTCTTCAGCTGCCTCCTTTATACAACAAGCTTGGGCTCCACCCACCCGCAAAAGATACTCTTTGGCATGCAGAAAAATGGGTGTGTTGGTGCCTTTAAGGTGAAGTTGATCCCGTGGGATCCGAGATCAAAGACATTATAAACTTTTTGTCAGAATGCACAGAAACAGGCTTATGTTACAGGTCAGTAAAAAATGTAGATCAGCTATTTCTGCAGGTCATGAATGGCTAAATAATAAACCAGTAGGTCGACATCCTTTGGTATGTAAATTGCTTAAAGTTATCAGGGTGGCGAATCCACCCAAACCATGTTATTCACAACTGTGGAATGTACATATTGGGGGTTATTACAACTTTGGAGGAGGTGTTAATCCGTCCCAAAAGTGACGATAAAGTGACGGATATACCACCAGCCGTATTACGAGTTCCATAGGATATAATGGACTCGTAATACGGCTGGTGGTATATCCGTCACTTTATCGTCACTTTTGGGACGGATTAACACCTCCTCCAAAGTTGTAATAACCCCCATTGTGTTATCCTTTTTGAGCGACTGACCTGACAATCATTTGTTAACAATGAAACAACTATCTGCAAAGTTGACCATGTTGTGTTTAATCTCATGTCGCAGTGTTTCTGATGTGAGAGCTTTAGATTTAGCAGGTAGGTTATTCTCTCATTCTGGAGTTTTGTTTCTTATTTCTAGACGTACAAATTACATGTCTAATTCTGTTGATTATCCGGCTTTTCCTCATAACGAAAATCTTTGCGTGGTTAAATGTTTAAAGGTTTATGAGGAACGCACAGTTAGCTATAGAATGGATACTTGGACCTCTGCTTATTTCTATTCAAAAACCTTTTTGACCGGTCTCAGCCGCCACTTTGGCCCGCTGGGTTCGGTGGGTAATATCAGAAGCAGGCATCGATGTATCTTTATATGGTGCTCATTCCACCCGAATTCTCCTGTGTTCTAGATCAGAAGACATTCTTCGAGCCGCCGATTGGTCCAGTGATTCCATGTTTAAAATGTTTTATTATAAGCCAGTAGTACATGTTTCTTCTTTAGTGGTGGATCAGCTTTGAACCAGCATAATCGGAGCCTCCGGTCCTGACATAGAATACAAAATTTTCTAGCTTTGCAACAAGAATTTTAGATTCTATTAAGGACATGGAGGCTACGATTATCCCACCCATTGGGTCAAATATACATATATATATATTATGGATGTTTATTGCTTGTATTGCATTATGATGTAGGTGTGTTTGCACTCCCTTGATTTTTTCTGTTGGAGTAGAATTGGATCTCATTTTTTCTTTTCTTACAGGAACTGATTCCAAACAGGCATAAAGATTTGTGGATCTTCCGTGTTTTGTTGTTGGCAAGAGCTGGCGGTAAGTCTTTTTGATGTTGAAGTTATCCAGGAGGATCATGTCCGGAACTGTTCATCTGAGAGTGGTATTGGACTTTGCAAAGAAAGAGGAAGTCAGATGGTGCCTTTCTAGTTTATAGACTGTGTTGGACTACTATTGGTGGGGTATGCGTGGGCGTGGTTCAAAGACTCATGGTAGTCTGTTTTCTGTGTTTACTGTTTTTTTATTGGCTGCTATTTTTTGAGTGGAAAAGATTGTGAAGCATAATCCTCGCCTACGTGTCCTTAATATAATCTACAATTCTTGTTGCAAAGCTAGAAAATGTTGTGTCCTCTGCACTACTTTATGGTGAGTTGAAACTGCCACTAAACAAAATTCCGATCCTCACCAGCAGGGACATTGATCACCAGAGTTATGTTGAGATTTTGATAGTTTCATGAAAATTGCTGGACGCACAAGGAAGTTCACCTGCTTTTAAGGTATTTTTAAACAGAGCTCCCCCACCAAACTTAGCACCAGGTGCAGCTGCACCGGTCGCACCACCCAAAAGCCAGCCCTGCTATTGGTAATGCCCGTTTGTATTACTCGTCATCCTACGAAGCCACTAAAACATAGGCATCCTTATTTAACCAGCTAGTTGTTTGCTGTGAGATTTAACCATCCAGGCAGTTAGAATTTGCCCCTTTTGGGGGTTATTTTTAGGGATGGGAGGATTTGCAAACAGTTTACATATGGAACAGGTGTAATTTACATGACAATGATGCCAAGTAAGCTTGTGGGGTTGTCTCTGTCCAGGAGCCATGCTCTAGTACTGAATGTCACGTGAGATACATGCTCAGTGCATCTCTGTGTGTATTTTTAAACTTAGAAGATGAGCATCTCTGGCACAAGTCACGTGGCAGCAGCAACATTCTAGACTCTCAGATCCGGAAAATATTTCTCCGCCAAACGAGTTTCCTGAAAGCAAAAATTACACTAACTGGAAGCGCAATTTAAAAATACTCAGCATTACACCTCAAAAAGTCTCCCTCTGTGCACTGTTCAGCATCAGTCACACATCACCTCTTGTAGGGTCACCGCGGGCTCTAAGATGAACTCCTGACACCCCCCGCCCGGTTGTCCTCTAGGGCAGGATCTAAACAGCTGCTCACGTTTGTTGATTTAAAGATCTGTAAACAGTCCTGATGCTCCTCTCCGCCTCCGAATGTAAACGCTCAGCAGCTCTTGAGATTGAGGGGCTTCTCCTCCTTTCCGCCCCTTCTGGGGGCTGATCTTGGAAGCTCTGCGGTTCCCTTCAGCAGCTCCGCGGTTCCCCTTAGCAGCTCTGCGGTTCCTCTCAACAGCTCTGCGGTCCCCCTCAGCAGCTCCGCGGTTCCTCTCAGCAGCTCCGTGGTTCCCTCTAACACCGACCCTGCGGTACCCCGGGGGTCCACGGGCTGCACTGATCGACGCAGCTGAGAGGGCGTAGTTTAAATAACACATATTAAAATAAAATGCTCATATCAATGCTTAACGATGTTGCATAGAAAACGACAATGATAGTGATTTTGCTTAAACGTGCATTTGAATTATGACTATAATGTGTGTGGCCACCAGTGTGTACGCAAACTAATAACTCATAAATAGAATCATTAATGCTATGGTTAGTCAAGTTATATTAACGATTATGATATTGCATTTATATTGACAAATCTTATAGGCCTTAAGTTAGCGTGAGCTGTGGGTTTTAGTCGCCTGGCTCTCATATTAAAAGCATTTTTCTGTTTTCCAGTGTGCTGACTCGCAAAGGGCCATGACCCTGCAAATGCTCTTTTTCTTCAACTTGGAAGATGAATGTATCAGTACAATCCGGCTCTTATCCGCATGCTTGCTGCTTTAGTATGAGTTTATACACAAGATTGAAACAAATGTAGATTAATGTAATGTACAAGGACGTTTAAACCATGAACAAAGGGACTCATGACCCGAGAAGACGTGCCAAGATGTGAAGTAACCCCCGGATGTGCCACCTCCGAAGACGTCAATTATGAAGACCAATCAAAGTATTATGAATAAATGTGGGGTGACAATTAGAATTACCTAATGTATAATTTGATAGGTTAAAGATAGTGGGGTATAGCAAATGTCCAATAGAATTTTGGGGGAAGGTATTACGGAAAAGGGATAAAAACCCATGTCACAGAAAGGTCGGGGAACTAGGTAGGGAATGCTATTGATTTTATCCAGAAACTCTGTCACTCTGTTTGGTGACTTTGAGACTTATTAAAACCATCTTCACCCATTTTCTGCCCCTATACACTTCTCCTCCTTATGAGGGAAGTGTCCCCTGTCCTTTAGACAAAGTTTAAACTGATGGCGTTTTGACTGATGTCCTGAAGACGAAGACTGATCCTATGTGCTGACCTAATCCTTGGAGGGTAATTATGACAATGCAATTTGTAATTTGTCTGTTTGCTTTTCCTTTCTAGGTACCAACTGCTCATTTTGGTAGTGACCTTAGTTAGATGTTTTCCAAATTGGTGTTCTAAATTGTTTTTGCATGAAGCCCAACATGCTGATGCTAATTAGCGGTTAGTACAGGAGTTCACTTCGACTGACGCAAATAGACAAATGACTGACGTTACACTATGCTGAACTGAGACGCATATGTTATTTGCCGTATTCTGATCTATGTTCACGCCGTGCTATGTTCTTATGTTTGTGATCTTTGCATTAATGAAATCTTATCACAGTTGCCATATCGTGACTATGCTCTTATGCTTTCTGATATTGAAATTAACTCTTTTGCTTGTAGATTGTAATCAATAGGGAATAAAATTTATAAAATCCTACCAAGGTGTGGTTATTCATGGCTGAAAGGCCATGATTACATCGACAATTTGATTAATGTCTTTATCTAAAGTAAAGTGCATTGTGGTGGTAAATATTGATGACATTATTGATATATTGCTTGACATACTGATCAGTTATCTCGTCCTACGGTGTCTCTCCACTGGGTCACAAGATTCATTGGCCTAAAACGAGTCCTAATGTGTAACAAATTAACATAGAAGGACGCGTTAACAGTTCTGGTAGCAGAGGTTGTTTAATTTGTTTTTCTGTGATAATGCAAATTGGAGGTATGATGGGTTTCTAAGTTCACCATGACTTTCCCGGGATCTCGGAGCCTGCCTAAGTGAGTTGGGGATGTTCTCGGTGCCATAATGTGTGTGGTTCAGGGTTTTTGCGCTTGCTTAGCTCATGCCTTTTTGCAGGTGATTGCGAAATTTGTGTGTATCTAGGCCAAGTAAATGTTGTTTTAGTAGGAGTGGGCGTACTTCATATGAGTGTGGCGCTTGGTGCTCAAAATTATCCACGTGGTTGGTTGTTTATGTACGGACCTGTCGTGGTCTAAGACTCCGGAGTATGTTGACAAGTGTAGGAGACACTTGGATTTATGTTGTAATCTGTGTGGTTTAATAGGTCAATCGGGCGTGGTTGACAAGTCAAGTTTGAGTTGAAACATATGTGTGAAACCTTCGATGGAGATTTGGCAAGTTCTAAAGTGCACTAGGATGAGCCATTGACAAGTCGAGAGTAGAGTTTGCGGGTCGAATTCTACTTGCGTATGCGGGAGCTGATAAGGAGAAAGTAGCGGCTGAGGCTTCAAGTGAAATCTCTGTAAAGTTCTGAAGCGAATGAGTTACCCCTCCTGTAGTAAACCTGCAGATTTGTGTTGTCATTTAAGGTGCTCACAATAATTTGCATTAGTTTGTGTGAATTCAGTGAGGAACGGACGAGCCGCAAGACTTTGTCAGCTGCAGTGTGTGTGAGTGTGACGTCAGTGGTGCCGCGCTGAGATAGGTCAGTCGTTGAGAGGGGTCGCACACGGATTGGCTGCCGTCCGTGAGAGGCAATAGGTTGAGAAAGGTGGGTGAAGAGTGTCCTGGGAACTAAGTCACTTCTGATTAAAATATACAAATAAGAGAAAATTGCAAAATGAATTTTGTCAAGGCATTTAAGAGCGCTCTGAAAGGAGACGCATATATTGTAGCAACTGATGGGGAGCCTACACCACCTGAGGATTCTCCAGCTTATATAGTCATGGAAGAGTAAGGTGTCGCGCCTTGTTTATGGATGAAACAGTGGCGCAAATTAACAGAGAAAGAGGGATGTTTAGCATTCCCAGAACATGGGATGTTCAATACGAGGGTGCTAGAGAATTTGAGGTGGATGTTAAGTACACAGAAACCACCTCCGAGGCCAGCTCAGTATGAAGCTTTAGCGGTTTGGGATCTAATGGCTCTTAAACAAAGGCAAGAAAAGTTTCAGAGAAGAATGAGAAGGGCAGAAAAATCCTATGCTGAGGCTAGATGGGATAACGAGAGTAAAATGTGGAGAAGGGGAATTGTTGACGGACTAAAATTGTTCCCAGCAATAGCACAGGGAGAGGAAACACAGGGAAAGAAAGCCTCCTGTAAGACAGATAAAGACTCTAATAAATCTAAAGAGAATATAAGACCTTGGGAAGAAGAAGATGATTCAGATGATGAGGAATTCATTGACAGATTATTACATGATCGCCCGCCACCTTATGCGGTGAGTGACAGTGCTCCAAGCACTAGCATGGACCCTGGGAACCAGACGCAGGAAAAGGGAGTTGCTGATACGGTACAGACTAGTGATACGGCATTGATACAGAATGGTGTCAGTGTACCCACTGCACCAGACATACCGATACAGTTGCAGCCTCCACCGCAGATACAGAGAATCTACCCAGACGTTCCAGTACTTGAGACTACTACAAATCTGATAGTGCCGCCAGACCCGATATATACAAAATCAAAATTAATGCAGATTGAATCAACTCCGAAATTGCTGTCTCAGCCATAGCCACAACTGATACCAGGGTACAACCCAGTAGCTGGTCCACCATTAGTGCCTGTCCCGGGTACTTTAGAACAGACCTATGGAGTTACTGCTCCACGAAGTCTGGGACCAGGTCAAAAACCTGCCGCCATATCATTACCATTTACTGTGGGTCCTCCAGTGCCATTGTATGCGCAAGGCAAAACTGGCGTATGTGACCAGAGAGTAATGACTCAAGATGTGATAAGAGGAGGGTCTATGGGAACCCCCCAGATAATGGCCCCAGGAGAACAAGCAGTTGAAAAGCTGAGGTCTTTAATAGACCTTAGCCCAGTGGGAGCACCCATAGAAGCAATACGTCAAGCAGGGCTAGGGGGTTTAACCCCACAGACAATGAGTACAAACTCCTCACAGTCACCGATGACACATGCAGGGAACATCTCACTCCAGGGTTTCACAGTCCAACAGCTAAACGAATGGCTAGAAAGGACAAATACTTCACAAAAGGCTGCAGTGACTACAGTCGAATCAGAAAAGGAAAGGCAAGATGAATACCTAAACTTTGTATGGTTAGGTGCAGAAGCTGCTGAATTAGTGGAAGGTACAATGGGAGTAAATAGATTAGAGTCATACACGGAAGCAGAATTAAGATTGTTGTGTCCCAAGATTACCAAAGAAGTAGGCAAGGTGCATCAGAGATTAGCCAACCTGGCAGATAAATACAACATTGATATCGGAAACACTAAACACCTGAAAAGAAGTTACAGATTGGATTTTGACTCTAAAGACTTTGAGCACATGAGGTCTGCTGGAATGAAGGCACATTTGAAAGAATTGTTTCAAAGTGCGCAAGTTTGGGGTGCACTGGAAAAATGGGAAGGCAGGTGGGCAAAGAAAAGAGATAAGGAAAAGGGTGACAGTCCAGGGCCTAAACAAGACAAGGCCTCGCCCGATCTGGAATCAGTGAAAATATTACCCATGGACCAGAGGAGACATCCCATCATTTACCAATGACTATCCTAGATTGAAGGAGAAGCCGATCGAATGGTACCAACAGACAGACAGGTTTGTGAAACTTGCAAAGTGTCTTTGGGAAGACTTGAATACTTTATTTGAAATAATTGTTCCACCTGATTTGTGGCTTGAGTGCAAGAGAGGAGTAGATTGGCCGCTGAAGGAGCTGGCAAGGGGTAAGGTGACCGGGGCACCCTCTGAAGAGGTGATGAAGTATTATCATAAGGTGATTGAGTTTTTTAAACAAAAGGTGTCGCCGAAGGTGACTGATTGGCAGAAGATCGACCGGACCTCTCAAGAGGTTAAGGAATCAATACATGCTTACTATGAGAGATTGTTAAAGGCATTCAAACACTACAGTGGTACTGAGACTATTGAACCGAAAGACATGAACCATCTCGTGTTCAGATTTGTCGAATGGTTGAGACCAGAAGTTAGCCAGATGACTAAGAATCATTTGATTTGTTGGCAAGCGAAGCCGATTGATGAAGTGTTGCAGTATGCAAAATACTGTAGTGATAAGATTGAGCTGAAACAGAAAAAGCTGAAAGAGAAAGTGATGGTGATTCAGATAAGGGCTGCACAGGCAGGAATACAGGGAAATGGAGTTCAACAAATGATACAGCAGCAACCGTAAATGAATGGTGCGTTTCAGACGCAGCCAAGAGGTCGAGGCCGAGGATTTGTGATTCGCGGTCCGGACTTGAATACTGTTGTGGTTCAAAATGACGTGCAAGGGGCAAAAAGGATGTCACCATGTCACGCATGCGGGGGCGTGGGGCACTGGAAACGGGAGTGCCCGAATATGGTGCAGGATGGTGTTGTTCAGCAAAGCGCTAATGTTGGTACATTGCAAAATGTAAGAGGCCAAAAATAAGACATCAAAACCTGAATTTTCAGAACAATCTGGTACAAATGCAAGGGGCACAGTCCATGCAACAGATGCAAATGTCGCGTTTACAGCCAGCGCAAATGCAACTAGTACAACAGCAGGTTCCCATGGTACCTAGACAGCAAATGCAATTACCAATGGCTCCGATGGGACAGCAACAGGTGATGCTTCCTCAACAGGTCACAGGCCAGGTAATGAGTCAAAATAATACAGTACAACAGTTTCTATTACGAGGTGGAAATGGCATGAATGAAGAGTGGTCAGATGATAGCTCAGACAGCGAAGAGTGCTGTAGGAAAGTACCATCTTGCCTGGCATGTTACCCCCAGTTTTCACTGTATATATGTTGTTTTAGTTGTATGTGTCACTGGGACCCTGGTAACCCAGGGCCCCAGTGCTCATAAGTGTGCCTGAATGTGTTACCTGTGTAGTGACTAACTGTCTCACTGAGGCTCTGCTAATCAGAACCTCAGTGGTTATGCTCTCTCATTTCTTTCCAAATTGTCACTGACAGGCTAGTGACCATTTTTACCAATTTACATTGGCTTACTGGAACACCCTTATAATTCCCTAGTATATGGTACTGAGGTACCCAGGGTATTGGGGTTCCAGGAGATCCCTATGGGCTGCAGCATTTCTTTTGCCACCCATAGGGAGCTCTGACAATTCTTACACAGGCCTGCCACTGCAGCCTGAGTGAAATAACGTCCACGTTATTTCACAGCCATTTTACACTGCACTTAAGTAACTTATAAGTCACCTATATGTCTAACCTTTACCTGGTAAAGGTAAGGTGCAAAGTTACTTAGTGTGAGGGCACCCTGGCACTAGCCATGGTGCCCCCACATTGTTCAGAGCCAATTCCCTGAACTTTGTGAGTGCGGGGACACCATTACACGCGTGCACTACATATAGGTCACTACCTATATGTAGCTTCACAATGGTAACTCCGAATATGGCCATGTAACATGTCTATGATCATGGAATTGCCCCCTCTATGCCATCCTGGCATTGTTGGTACAATTCCATGATCCCAGTGGTCTGTAGCACAGACCCTGGTACTGCCAAACTGCCCTTCCTGGGGTTTCACTGCAGCTGCTGCTGCTGCCAACCCCTCAGACAGGCATCTGCCCTCCTGGGGTCCAGCCAGGCCTGGCCCAGGATGGCAGAACAAAGAACTTTCTCTGAGAGAGGGTGTGACACCCTCTCCCTTTGGAAAATTGTGTGAAGGCAGGGAAGGAGTAGCCTCCCCCAGCCTCTGGAAATGCTTTATTGGGCACAGATGTGCCCAATTCTGCATAAGCCAGTCTACACCGGTTCAGGGACCCCTTAGCCCCTGCTCTGGCGCGAAACTGGACAAAGGAAAGGGGAGTGACCACTCCCCTGACCTGCACGTCCCCTGGGAGGTGTCCAGAGCTCCTCCAGTGTGCTCCAGACCTCTGCCATCTTGGAAACAGAGGTGCTGCTGGCACACTGGACTGCTCTGAGTGGCCAGTGCCACCAGGTGACGTCAGAGACTCCTGCTGATAGGCTCCTTCAGGTGTTAGTAGCCTATCCTCTCTCCTAGGTAGCCAAACCCTCTTTTCTGGCTATTTAGGGTCTCTGTCTCTGGGGAAACTTTAGATAACGAATGCAAGAGCTCATCCGAGTTCCTCTGCATCTCTCTCTTCACCTTCTGATAAGGAAACGACCGCTGACCGCACTGGAAGCCTGCAAACCTGCAACATAGTAGCAAAGACGACTACTGCAACTCTGTAACGCTGATCCTGCCGCCTTCTCGACTGTTTTCCTGCTTGTGCATGCTGTGGGGGTAGCCTGCCTCCTCTCTGCACCAGAAGCTCCGAAGAAATCTCCCGTGGGTCGACGGAATCTTCCCCCTGCAACCGCAGGCACCAAAAGCTGCATTACCGGTCCCTTGGGTCTCCTCTCAGCACGACGAGCGAGGTCCCTCGAATCCAGCGACTCTGTCCAAGTGACCCCCACAGTCCAGTGACTCTTCAGCCCAAGTTTGGTGGAGGTAAGTCCTTGCCTCACCTCGCTGGGCTGCATTGCTGGGAACCGCGACTTTGCAGCTACTCCGGCCCCTGTGCACTTCCGGCGGAAATCCTTTGTGCACAGCCAAGCCTGGGTCCACGGCACTCTAACCTGCATTGCACGACTTTCTAAGTTGGTCTCCGGCGACGTGGGACTCCTTTGTGCAACTTCGGCGAGCACCTTTCACGCATCCTTGTAGTGCCTGTTTCTGGCACTTCTCTGGGAGCTACCTGCTTCAGTGAGGGCTCTTTGTCTTGCTCGACGTCCCCTCTCTCTTCAGGTCCAATTTGCGACCTCCTGGTCCCTCCTGGGCCCCAGCAGCGTCCAAAACCGCCAAACGCACAATTTGCGCCTAGCAAGGCTTGTTGGCGTCCTTTCGGCGGGAAAACACTTCTGCACAACTCTCCAAGGCGAGAGGGATCCGTCCACCAAAGGGGAAGTCTCTAGCCCTTTTCGTTCCTGCAGAAACCTCAGCTTCTTCTGTCAAGTCGAAGCTTCTTTGCACCCGCAGCTGGCATTTCCTGGGCATCTGCCCATCTCCGACTTGCTTGTGACTTTTGGACTTGGTCCCCTTGTTCCACAGGTACCCTAGATTGGAAATCCACAGTTGTTGCATTGCTGGTTTGTGTCTTTCCTGCATTATTCCTCTAACACGACTATTTTGTCCTTAGGGGAACTTTAGTGCACTTTGCACTCACTTTTCAGGGTCTTGGGGAGGGTTATTTTTCTAACTCTCACTATTTTCTAATAGTCCCAGCGACCCTCTACAAGGTCACATAGGTTTGGGGTCCATTCGTGGTTCGCATTCCACTTTTGGAGTATATGGTTTGTGTTGCCCCTATCCCTATGTTTCCCCATTGCATCCTATTGTAACTATACATTGTTTGCACTGTTTTCTAAGACTATACTGCATATTTTTGCTATTGTGTATATATATCTTGTGTATATTTCCTATCCTCTCACTGAGGGTACACTCTAAGATACTTTGGCATATTGTCATAAAAATAAAGTACCTTTATTTTTAGTATAACTGTGCATTGTGTTTTCTTATGATATTGTGCATATGACACTAAGTGGTACTGTAGTAGCTTCACACGTCTCCTAGTTCAGCCTAAGCTGCTCTGCTAAGCTACCATTATCTATCAGCCTAAGCTGCTAGACACCCTATACACTAATAAGGGATAACTGGGCCTGGTGCAAGGTGCAAGTACCCCTTGGTACTCACTACAAGCCAGTCCAGCCTCCTACAAGTGCAGGCTTGCAGCATCCTTAGAGGTGGATCAGAGGGGTCCATATGTGGAAGGAAAGGTGATGGGCTACAAAGTCTTGTTTCTGGTTGATACCAGTGCTACACGCTTTAGAGTCAGGAGTGCAGAGGTTCCAAAATTACCACTTTCGGGGCGTACCATAAGGGTAGTCGGAGTAGCAAACCAATATTTGACAAACCCGATTACAGATCCAGTACAGTTTGAGATCGGCAACTTTCAGGGGCTACATAGGTTTGTAGTCTGTGATTCAAGTCCAGTATCCTTACTGGGAAGGGACTTACTGTGCAAGACAAAATGCTCGATTTCCTGTTCCAATGATGGAATCGAAGTACAGACAAATAGTGACGGTGAAGGAGATGAAGGTCAGTTCTCAGAAGAAGAGACAGGAACAACAAATGAGGATTACCCTTTAATTACCCTGTTCCCAATGCTTACCATGATCGATCTACCTGTTGAGTTACAGGGAACTGTGACAGAGAAGGGGTGGGATCTGACAGGAAAAGAAGTGGGACTAATAAAAGGCTTAGAACCAGTTAGAGTCCAGGTAAAGCCGAATGTGGTGTTTCCTCAGGTGCCACAATATCATATGGCACAAGATGTCCTTATCGAAGTGTCACAGATAATTGCAGATTTCCTGAGACAGGGAGTCCTGAGAGAGGTGCTGAACAGTCCGTGTAACTCTCCCATAATGGGTTTAAAGAAGCCCTGTGGAAAGGTTCGAATTGTGCAAGATTTGAGAAAAATAAACAAAATTGTGGTAAAATGTTGCCCTGTAGTGCCCAATCCAGCAGTGATCATGTTTCAGGTTCCATGTGATGCTGAGTGGTTCACCATTATAGATCTGTCACAAGCTTTCTTTTCGATACCTCTTCATGAGGACAGCCAATTTTTGTTCAGTTTTAAATTCCTGGATAAGGTGTACAGTTGGTGCAGAATTCCACAAGGGTTTTCTGACTCACCGTCCATCTTTAACCAGATACTGAAAAAGAATTTGGAATCCTTAGTACTACCATTTAACTCGACTCTAGTGCAGTACATTGATGATTTGCTGATTGCATCTAAAACTACGGACAACTGTAAATACGATACCATTGCCTTGCTGAATCATTTGGGAAAGAACGGACACAAGGTGTCACCTAAGAAGTTGCAATACTGTCAGAAAGAGGTGAAATATCTAGGACATCTAATCGAAAAAGGGTCCAGGAGAATATAAAAGGAAAGAATAACAGCCATTTTACAAATGAAACCTTCAACGACAAAAAGAGATGTCAGGATGTTTTTGGGAATGGTGGGCTACTGTCGTCAGTGGATACCCAACTTCTCGATCATCTCGAAACCCTTAATAAGACTGACAGGAAAGGAAATCAAGGATGAGCCGTATACCATAGCTTTCTCCAAAGAGGAGCTTGAATCATTTATGGAATTGAGAGAATGCATGTGCAGGGCACCAGCGTTAGGAATGCCTGATTATACGAAGCCTTTTCTACTGTTTTGTCATGAACGTGATGCCTGTTCTTTGTCTGTTTTGACACAGGTCCATGGAGGTGCAAATCGCCCTGTAGCATATTTTTCAGCTACCTTGGACCCCGTCCCGGCAGCCTTACTGGGTTGTTTGCACGCAGTTGCAGCAGTTGGTCAGAGCCTTACGCAGTGTAAAGGCATAGTCATGGGATACCCCCTAACAGTAATGGTTCCGCATTCAGTTGAAATTTTGTTGACTCGAACTAAAACTCAACACATGACAAATGCTCGTCTCACTAAGTACGAGACAATCATACTGGGGTCACCAAATGTCTCGCTAAAACGATGTACTGTATTGAACCCAGCAACTTTACTTCCTGCTGAAAACTCTGAAATTAACAATGAGGAAGAGTTTGAATATGACTGTCTTGAGGTAACCGAATTATGTACCAAACCACGTCCCGATATTCAGGACACACCGTTAAAAGAAAATGACTATCATGTTTGTAGATGGGTCCTGTTTAAGAGATTCTTTTGGAACACTGGGAGCTGGATATGCTGTGTCTACCATAGCTGGTATCATTGAAGCTTCCTGGCTCGAGAGAGTGTTTTCCGCACAAGTGGCAGAATTAATTGCCCTTACCAAGGCATGCCAAGCAGCTGTGAATCTGAGAGTCACTATCTATACTGATAGCAGATACGGATTTGGAATTGTACATGATTTTGGCCAACTATGGTCACAGGGGGGTTTCATGACCTCTTCTGGTTCTCCTGTGAAAAATGGTGAACAAATAAAGGATTTGTTACATGCAATTCAGCTACCTCTTGAAATTGCCGTGGTGAAATGCAATGCTCATGTTAAGTCGCAAGACTTTGTGTCCATGGGAAACGGTTATGCAGATCAAGTTGCAAGGTTTTGTGCATTGAACTGTATATCGTTCAAGGAGCAGTGGGAATTGTTACCACAAGCTGAAAATGACACATGTTTGAACCTTGCATTACGGGTGGTTGATACCCTAGATGAGTTAAAAACATTACAAGGTTGTGCAAGCAAAGAGGAAAAACTTTCCTGGCAAATAATGCAATGTGTACAGAGGGCTGATGATTTGTGGGTCTCAGATGAAGGAAAATTAGTCCTGCCAAACAGTCTTCTGTCTCAGTTTGCCAGGCTGTATCACGGACAGGCTCACCTTGGGTGGGATGCAATGATCAGGTCATTTAAAATCGACTGGTTCAACCCAAAATTCAGACATGCTGCCGAGGTTATTTGTCACAGGTGCCTCATCTATCAACAGATGAATGCTGGAAAGGGAACAGTGGTAACTTTGAGCCACATTGGGAGAGCTGACGGTCCGTTCAGCAAAATGCAAGTGGACTTCATTGAAATGCCTCTTTGTGGAGGATTGAAGTACGTATTGGTGATTGTGTGTGTTTTCAGTCACTGGATTGAGGCCTACCCCACGCGTATAAATGATAGTTTTACAGTTGCGAAGCTGCTACTTAGGGAGTTAATACCAAGATTTGGGTTTCCTGTCTCTATAGAATCAGATAGGGGCAGACACTTCGAAAATGAGGTGATTAAACTCCTGTGTGCCGCACTCGACATCGAACAAAAACTGCATTGTAGCTATCGCCCTGAAGCATCATGACTAGTGGAGCAAATGAATGGTACTCTGAAATCGAGAATGGCAAAAATGTGCGCAGCTACCAATATGAAATGGCCAGATGCATTGCCCTTAGTGCTGATGTCAATGAGAAACACCCCGATAAGAAAACAGGACTATCCTCCCATGAGATCCTCATGGGCAGAGCTATGAGGTTGCTAGCAGTACCTGCAAATGCTCTAGTGAATATCACAAATGATGTGGTGTTGGACTACTGCAAAGGTTTGGCTGATGTGATTCGCTCTTTCTCTCACCAGGTAGAAGCTAACACATTGCCACCAATTGGAGATCCAGGCCACACCCTACAAGCTGGTGACTGGGTGGTTGTCAAGAAGCACGTGAGAAAATCGTGTCTGGAGCCACGCTGGAAAGGGCCGTATCAAATAATCTTGACAACCACTACTACCATGAAGTGTGCAGGAGTTCCAAACTGGATACATGCCAGTCACACAAAAAAGGTAACGTGTCCTGTTGAAGAGAAACTTGAAGTTTCCGGCATAACAGCTCCAGGGAGAGAGGTCTCAGAGTTAGAAAACAGTCAAGAGCGAACTGAGACTGCCGGAGGGCCCACTGAGAACAGCCTCGTCCCTCAAACAGTGAATGAGTTCGAGAGAGGTGACAGAGTGCCTATCTCAGTAGAGGCCGCAGGAGAACTAAATCAAGGAGAGGTTCTCCCAGAAGTAGACAGATACGGGTTAGAACTTGAACTCGGTACAGACCCAGAAGAAGAAGAAGGAGAAATAATAGAAAGAGATCGGAGTGTGCCAGAGTCTCCTGAACCAGTTGCAGGTCCATCAAGAGAAAACACCATATCACAAGAGGAGGGTGCTGTCCAGTGTTCTGAAAAGACACATCGAAAGAAGACACATAAGGGTGATAACTGGCTAGAGAAACCACTCCTAAGGATAAGAGACACACCAAATGAAACAATAACAGAGGAGAACGATACATCCCGAGTGGAAGACCTAAGTGAAGGAGAACAGCAAGGTGAACGAAAGCTGAAAAGAAAGAGAGTGGCAAACAGAAGATATACAGGTCCTGAATGGGCACATGCTACAACATCTGAGTGGCAACAAGAATTTCTAGCATTCTGTTTTGACCGAGAAGTACCAGGCCAATACTAAGGTACTTGAACAAATCAAAAGGAGAGACCTGGTTAAAATCGAAAATTGAAAACTGAGAAAAGAGACTTTATAAATTACCGAATGTGAGATTAGAACCGGATTGACTTCGAGAAACCCGATTATGACAAGCTGCTAACCTGATTTGACAAAAGGGGGTCCTGGAGTGAGTGAAGATGCTGTAAATACACGCAGAAGTGTGCTGACTCGCAAAGGGCCATGACCCTGCAAATGTTCTTTTTCTTCAACTTGGAAAATGAATGTATCAGTACAATCCTGTTCTCATCCGCATGCTTGCTGCTTTAGTATGAGTTTATACACAAGATTGAAACAAATGTAGATTAATGTAATGTACAAACCATGGACAAAGGAACTCATGACCCGAGAAGACGTGCCAAGCTGTGAAGTAACCCCCGGATGTGCCACCTCCGAAGACGTCAATTATGAAGACCAATCAAAGTGTTGTGAATAAATGTGGGGTGACAATTAGAATTACCTAATGTATAATTTGATAGGTTAAAGATAGTGGGGTACAGCAAATGTCCAATAGAATTTTGGGGGAAGGTATTACGGAAAAGGGATAAAAACCCATGTCACAGAAGGGTCGAGAGAACTAGGTAGGGAATGCTATTGATTTTATCCAGAAACTATGTCACTCTGTTTGGTGACTTTAAGACTTATTAAACCATCTTCCCCATAGACTGTCCATTTACACTTCTCCTCCTTATGAGGGAAGTGCCCCCTGTCCTTTAGACAAAGTTTAGACTGATGGCGTTTTGAGTGATGTCCTGAAGACGAAGACTGATCCTGTGTGCTGATCTAATCCTTGGAGGGTAATTATGACAATGCAATTTGTGATTTGTCTGTTTGCTTTTCCTTTCTAGGTACCAACTGCTCATTTTGGTAGAGACCTTAGTTAGATGTTTTCCAAATTGGTGTTCTAAATTGTTTTTGCATGAAGCCCAACATGCTGATGCTAATTAGCAGTTAGTACAGGTGTTCACTTCGACTGACGCAAATAGATAAATGACTGACGTTATGCCAGAGTCTCCTGAACCAGTTGCAGGTCCATCAAGAGAAAACACCATATCACAAGAGGAGGGTGCTGTCCAGTGTTCTGAAAAGACACATCGAAAGAAGACACATAAGGGTGATAACTGGCTAGAGAAACCACTCCTAAGGATAAGAGACACACCAAATGAAACAATAACAAAGGAGAACGATACATCCCGAGTGGAAGACCTAAGTGAAGGAGAACAGCAAGGTGAACGAAAGCTGAAAAGAAAGAGAGTGGCAAACAGAAGATATACAGGTCCTGAATGGGCACATGCTACAACATCTGAGTGGCAACAAGAATTTCTAGCATTCTGTTTTGACCGAGAAGTACCAGGCCAATACTAAGGTACTTGAACAAATCAAAAGGAGAGACCTGGTTAAAATCGAAAATTGAAAACTGAGAAAAGAGACTTTATAAATTACCGAATGTGAGATTAGAACCGGATTGACTTCGAGAAACCCGATTATGACAAGCTGCTAACCTGATTTGACAAAAGGGGGTCCTGGAGTGAGTGAAGATGCTGTAAATACACGCAGAAACCAATGGGAAAACTCAAAATCATTCTCAAGTTGATTGTTAGTCTACTATCTGATTCTGTACAGACATGGCTTATAATAGAGGTAGTAACAAGGGAAGTAAGGTGTGTGGTTGGCTAGGCCCTATAATAGGTATTGTGTGTGCAATAATAATTGTGGGAGTGATTGTGGGAATGCCATGGATAGAGAAAGAGACTATTAACGCAACTTCAAAACCTGAAACTACAACACTAACACCGTGGGAAAGATTTGAGCAAGATGCAAGACACTTGCATGAGGGAACTAATTCAAAAGGGGAACTTTCTACTAATGTCTTCCATCGTTTGTTGAATGAGTATGTGGAGACCATGAATGCGAAAGACTGTTATGTGTACACTAAACTTTCTTCATCTGTGCAGGAAGGAGTTACTTACCATGGCCTTCCTCTAACCTACGGGATTAGCTGCAGTTTGCTACTAACAAGGTTCTATAATCAAGCGCATGTGCAATACTTATATTCGAATCTGGATGTTGTGTTTTCTTTTGTGCCTGTGATTGAATTCCTGAACAAGTTAGCTAAGGAACATGATATAAAAATAGTTAGAGGATTCTTTGAGCCGACGCTTACATTTGGAACTGCTTATGCATATCGCAATAATTTAACTTGCTTGCTGTCACCTGTAGAGAAAAGCTTTTTAGATCATACTGAAAATAGACGCAAAGCACTAAAAGAAAGACTAGAAAAAGGATTAGAAAAACGCACATATTCAAATGATTATGCTTACACTGCAATAAAGACACAAGGCAAGCTAGCTATTGATGCATTACATGTAGGTAGGCTTTGTATATATAGGCCAAAATCTGAGCAGGACAATTTGTTTGTGGGAACGAGTGAATGCAGACATGTGTTTTTGTTTCAGAGCAAATGGACATTTATGTTGAATGGACAAGATCCAGCGATCCCTGGGATCTATTACATTTGTGGCCTTAATGCTTATTACCGTCTCCCTAGGGGATGGTGTGGGACATGTTATTTGGGAATAGTTTTCCCATAGATTTACCAGATTGATGACTTAAAACAAATACCTAAGACGTCTGAATTACAACATCCTAGACAAAAAGGAAAATCAGTGGCTGCTGTCATTGGTGATATATTTGGAGCTATAATCCCTTCAGTGGGGGTTATCTTGAATTCTATGAAGATTCAAAAGTTGTCTACTATTGTGGATAACATGCTGACAAATTTCACAGGGGCTTTTCTCCTGATGGATACTGAACTTGCTGCAGAAAGAGCTATGACTCTTTAAAATCGGCTTGCTTTAGACATTCTTTTAGCAAAGAGCGGTGGAGTCTGCAAGATGCTCAATGAGCGTCATTGTTGCTCATTCATTCCGGACAATAGTAAAAAGGTTAGAGGTATGCTTACTAACTTAACTAGAGATTGTGCAGATTTGAAGGATTTGAAGGAACCTGGAGTTTGGGAGAAATTTGGAAAAGGAATTGCCAGAGTAGGGAGCTGGTTTACCAATATTTGGGATGGGGTACTTGCTAAAATATTAATGGGTCTATTAATTGTTCTGGCCTGTCTTTTAGGATTATGGGGGGCATGTAAAATCAATGACAAAATTAAGAAGAATTGGACTAAAAGAACCAGAAGAAATGAAGAAAGTGAAAGAGAGAAAATGTTCAATGAAATATTGGGAAGTTCACATAAAGGGCAAGATGTTGAAATGCGCATTATGCGCAAGGTGAAAAATTAAAATGAAGGGTCAAAGGGAAAGGTTTGTGTGATGACGAGCGTCATCAGAGGAGGGACTGAGAGGGCGTAGTTTAAATAACACATATTAAAATAAAATGCTCATATCAATGCTTAACGATGTTGCATAGAAAACGACAATGATAGCTTAAACGTGCATTTGAATTATGACTATAATGTGTGTGGCCACCAATGTGTGCGCAAACTAATAACTCATAAATAGAATCATTAATGCTATGGTTAGTCAAGTTATATTAACGATCATGATATTGCATTTATATTGAAAAATCTTATAGGCCTTAAGTTAGCGTGAGCTGTGGGTTTTAGTTGCCTGGCTCTCATATTAAAAGCATTTTTCTATTTTCCAGTGTGCTGACTCGCAAAGGGCCATGACCCTGCAAATGTTCTTTTTCTTCAACTTGGAAAATGAATGTATCAGTACAATCCTGTTCTCATCCGCATGCTTGCTGCTTTAGTATGAGTTTATACACAAGATTGAAACAAATGTAGATTAATGTAATGTACAAACCATGGACAAAGGAACTCA
Source organism: Pleurodeles waltl (assembly GCF_031143425.1). NCBI lineage: Eukaryota > Metazoa > Chordata > Amphibia > Caudata > Salamandridae > Pleurodeles > Pleurodeles waltl. The sequence continues at coordinate 122,296 of NW_027149893.1, forward strand.
TGACCCGAGAAGACGTGCCAAGCTGTGAAGTAACCCCCGGATGTGCCACCTCCGAAGACGTCAATTATGAAGACCAATCAAAGTGTTGTGAATAAATGTGGGGTGACAATTAGAATTACCTAATGTATAATTTGATAGGTTAAAGATAGTGGGGTACAGCAAATGTCCAATAGAATTTTGGGGGAAGGTATTACGGAAAAGGGATAAAAACCCATGTCACAGAAGGGTCGAGAGAACTAGGTAGGGAATGCTATTGATTTTATCCAGAAACTATGTCACTCTGTTTGGTGACTTTAAGACTTATTAAACCATCTTCCCCATAGACTGTCCATTTACACTTCTCCTCCTTATGAGGGAAGTGCCCCCTGTCCTTTAGACAAAGTTTAGACTGATGGCGTTTTGAGTGATGTCCTGAAGACGAAGACTGATCCTGTGTGCTGATCTAATCCTTGGAGGGTAATTATGACAATGCAATTTGTGATTTGTCTGTTTGCTTTTCCTTTCTAGGTACCAACTGCTCATTTTGGTAGAGACCTTAGTTAGATGTTTTCCAAATTGGTGTTCTAAATTGTTTTTGCATGAAGCCCAACATGCTGATGCTAATTAGCAGTTAGTACAGGTGTTCACTTCGACTGACGCAAATAGATAAATGACTGACGTTATGCTATGCTGAACTGAGACGTATATGTTATTTGCCGTATTCTGATCTATGTTCACGCCGTGCTATGTTCTTATGTTTGTGATCTTTGCATTAATGAAATCTTATCACAGTTGCCATATCGTGACTATGCTCTTATGCTTTCTGATATTGAGATTAACTCTTTTGCTCGTACATTGTAATTAATAGGGAATAAAATTCATAAAATCCTACCAAGGTGCGGTTATTCATGGCTGAAAGGCCATGATTACATCGACAATTTGATTAATGTCTTTATCTAAAGTAAAGTGCATTGTGGTGGTAAATATTGATGAAATTATTGATATATTGCTTGACATATTGATCAGTTATCTCGTCCTACGGTGTCTCTCCACTGGGTCACAAGATTAATTGGCCTAAAACGACTCCTAATGTGTAACAAATTAACATAGAAGGACGCGTTAACACGGCCACAGAATAAGAGGGTGAATCTCACTGAGTGAGAAGATATTTGTAGTTCACAGTTAAAACCAGGCTCATGTGTACTTCGTTATTAAAACAACTTTGTTTTCCCACCAAGATAAAAAATCCCAACCGTACATTTCAAAATAAACTTATTTAGGTGTTAAAAATATAAAAGACCAAATTTTAAAGTCATAAATAAAAGACGTGCGCCAGCCGGGAATCGAACCCGGGTCACAAGAATGGGAATCTTGCATGATACCCCTACACTACTGGCGCGGATGGTCATTGAGTGGCACTTGCACTCTGTCAGCTCTGGCAGGAAACTGCCGTATGTGAGTGTTTTTTGGGTATAATTATTGACTTGCACATGGATTGAAGTCTCTTACACTCTACTAGGCGCTAGGAAACTACTCACAATTCATGTCTTTTTTAAGTGAAACAAGGAAGCAGATTATTTATTTATTTAATTAAGTGACTATGAAAGTGGATGAACTGAAGGAAGTTTAGAACAAACACCAACGTGGACATTGACGTAAACAAACATATAAGTAACAGGGGACAGTGCACTTATGGACACATTGAAGATGTACACCTCACGTAGCAAGACAAGGCGATGCTCTGCCTTTACAGTGTACATAAACTCCGTGCACCCGAATTTCAAATGTGGATCTTATAGAGGCGACGATAGAAAGCAGCATCTGTACATACGTCCGTATATTACACCACCCATCACACGCTGCAGATGTAATCTGCTCCTGAAGTTACATCCTACATCTCACAATGATGACAAGGACCAGTCACAGCATAGCGCCTCTCTTCACACAAGAATTGACAACAGTACAAACAATACAGCCGACGATAAAACATGTGACTGACTACTAGCCAAAAATAATATGTGTCCTCATTTCTCAGGCTAGTCCCGTGTCAGCCCCCTTCTCACTCCAGAGATTCACCCATCAGGGACCCAAACCTGGATTTCCATTTCAGCCATTAACAAAAATAATATTGGCAAAGCCAGTAAGTCACTTCTATGAGACAAAAGCTATTGACTTTGTCAATGCTTATCCATGTTGTGCAGAAGAGAGGATCGCTGTAGAAGGGGGTAGCAACGGATGTGCGTGCATGTGTGAAAGAATGAGTGTGTGTGATCTTTTAAAATGAATGTTTGGTGCGTGCCTGCATGTTTGAATCTTATGAGTGTCAATGGATGTGCGTGCATGTGTGAAAGAATGAGTGTGTGTGATGTTTTAAGATGAATGTTTGGTGCGTGCGTGCGTGTTTGAATCTTATGAGTGTTGTTAATGGAGGTGTGTGTGTGTCTGTGTGTGAAAGAATGAGTGTGTGTGTGTGTGTGTGCTTCCTGCCCGCCCCCTCCCTCCTAAAGCTGCCCGCCGCCATTGATAATATTATGTTTCATTTGTAACTATTTTATTTGGACTCTTTTGCACATTACTTATCAAGGTTGATGGCTCTTGCTTTTGCCGTCTTTCCCTTGAACCAAAGAGGACGTAGTTTGCTGATGGGGCCTACCTACCTCTTAATAGTTCATATAGTGTTAAACCAGTTGTAATTTTTCCTTTGTGCCAGTCATGCCAGTCATACCAGTAGGACCCTCGTGAGCCAATGCAGTAAGGCTTGGCTTGAGTGAAAGGGGTGCAACTAATTTGACATTTCTTACAATGACTTCATCTAACATAGTCAACTCTTTCTTTATCTTCCTATACAGTCGTACAGAATTTCATCTACTTGTTTCTCCTTCAGCCAGCCCTTAACAACTATATCAGAAACACTTGTCTACTCAAATCGTTAGCAATAGCAGTCGTCCACTGCATTTCACTAACAACCCTTGTTTATCCTGGTTTATTTAACAAATTGGCTACAGCTACATCTTCATCCATAAACCTTGCTTCATCCTCAGTCAATGTTTCTACACAAGGCATATGGGACAGATAATCAGCAGCAATGGTAGATTTGCCAAGAACATATTCAATATCTATTTCATATTCTTGTAATTTACTGACTAACTTTGTGATGCGGAGTGACATGCTTTCAGAATTGCACTTACTCAGTATGCTCACAAGCGCTTTGTGTTAATTTTCAATCAGAAATGGCCGTCACCACGGAAAAATCCTTTGAATTTTGCCACTGCCCACATGCATACCAAAAGTTCTCTTTTAATAACAGAGTATTTTGTTTTCGGTGCCCCTACTTTGTGTGATGCAAATGCTATGAGGCGCTTGCTGTTGGGCACTTCCAGACTTAGTATTGCTTCAAAGCCAACCTGGTTGGCATCCATGGTCACTATAGACAAAGAGTTTCATTGAATGAGTAAAGCATTGGGGCATTTTGAAACTATTTCTTAAGAGTTTGCATGCTTTTATCAAATTTTTCATTCTAGATGAACTCTCTATCTTTCTTGATTAAAAGATGCACAGTCTCCACCTTTTACGAATAGCTTGCTGCATAGACCCAGTTCATCCTGTTAGCTGAGGTGAGTCTATAATGGCAGCAATAAAGCTTGGTCTGGACTGAACTCCATCTGCACCAATAAAATGACCTAATTATTCCACTTTACCCATAAAGAAGTTACATTCCTCTCCTTTGAAGGTTAGACCAGTGTTTTGCATTCTTTTAAAGACCTCACTCAAGATTATCTGCTGGCTATCCAGATTCTCAGAAAAACACAATTATGTCAACCTAGAAGGCTCTAATACCTTGTAATTCTTTGAATCACTTAATCAAGACCTTTTGGAACATTGCGGAATCTGAATTGGGTCCACAAGGCATGAAGCCACATCTGAAAGAGGTTTTGTCACATGAGTCTTTGCATTGAATTATCAGGCAATATGTAGTTGTGAAATCAAACACCTTAGCATTGCCCAAGGTTGCCACCGTTTCATGCACATGGGGTAATGCTTGGTTTTCTACCACTACTTGGCAGTTCAGTTAGCGCAGATCCACACAAAGTCTGGTATCTGCATTTTTCTATTTTGAAATTACAAAAGGGGACAACCATGAAGAGGCTGGTACAGGTTTGATTACTCCTTAACACAACCACTTGTGCAGCAATTCATCAACATCCTTCGTGCACAACATTGAATGTTGAAGACTTTCTGTATAATAGGTGTGGCTCCCTGAGTTTGACAATATGTTGGTAACCTTTCAACATTCCTAATTTATCAGCAAAGGTGGATTCAAATTCTCGTAACATTTCATCCAAGTGTGTGTCTGTACTGTAAATACATAAAGTGCCTTGCCTAGGTTTATCATCATGTAAAGATTTTCCTGTTTAGAGCATCCAAGGATGCTCATGCCATGATTGACAACATGCATGTCTTTAATAGAGAGGGTTGCAAAAAAAAACTTCTAAATAGATTTGGTGCCCATCATAAGCTCCGGGTTTTATCTTACTGGGTTGAAACGTTCCCTTTTGCTGCATACTGTTGAATGTCTCTTGATATTTACACATTTTGTGGGTAGATCCTTATATTGCACCTTGGTTGGTCCTTTCCATCACTTTTATGCAGTATTATAACCATTAGTTTAAGGTCAATCAAATGTTCATCCATGTTGTCACTTTGAACTATCCTCCTCCTGGATAGTCGGTACTCTTTTCGGTTGTGTGCTCACCCATTTTCTTAAATAATAATCATTTAACAACCTCTATGCTAAAGTCATCTGGAGGTGTTTGAACAAACATGAAGCATTTAACAATAAGACTTTCTTTGAATGAACAGCACTAGTGGTGGCTTCCTTCTTTTTCCAGATGGAGTTTTACACAGATATGTGGCTTAACTAAAACACATTAATAACTTATTTTCGATACATAATTAGAAATGTATTTAAATTGCAATTATGTTATTTCAGTCTGTATATGAAGAATCATGTGTGGAAATGCAAAGAACATGTTGCTAATGCACAAAATATAAACCCAAAAAGCTTTTCCACGAGCAGAAGACACCGGATGTGATGAACGAAGGAGACAATTTGATAGACAATTCCTACAGAAACAGAAGTGACCACTGTGTGGCATAACAATTCCTCTGAAAGTACAGTGACTGACAGAATTCTACTGAGTCAATGCAATATGACCTGGAGATGGGGCAAACTGAAGGAGGTTGACAGGGACCATAAGAAGATCAGGGAGAGCTGGTTCCATTAATGGTGGACGGGGAGATGGTGTCAAAATTCTGCACCCCATGTGGATGGGACGAAGTACAGCGCCTCGAGGAATAACTGTAAAAGCACTGGGCTCCACCTCCTTGGGTTCTTTAAAGGTGATATATAAACAACAATTGACGTAATGATCCAAAGGCAGGGGAGTGATGGGGGAATTGAGAGGCATATTTTGTTTAAGTTAGGGTGTCCAACCATTTGGTTGTTGTTTTGAAATTAACCATGCAGGGGTTGACAGGCACCTCTAGCATTGGGATTGGAACAGAGTCTACAGGGTAGAGGGACGGTAGAGAGTTAAGTATAGTTTAGATTAGTAGTAGTGGTAGTGTAGTATAGTTTGGAGTAGTAGTACTAGTAGTAGTATTAGTACTAATAGTGTAGTATAGTTTAGAGTAGTAGTAGTATTATTATTAGTAGTAGTGTTGTATAGTTTGTAGTAGTAGTAGTAGTGTAGTATAGTTTAGAGTAGTAGTAGTAGTAGTATTAGTAGTAGTAGTAGTGCAGTATAGTTTGGAGTAGTAGAAGTGGTAGTAGTAGTAGTGTAGTATAGTTTAGAGTAGTAGTTGTATTAGTAGTAGTAATAGTGTAGTATAGTTTAGAGTAGTAGTAGTGGTAGTAGTGTAGTATAGTTTACAGTATTAGTAGTGTAGTATAGCTTAGAGTAGTAGTAGTGGTAGTAGTAGTGTAGTATAGTTTAGAGTAGTAGTAGTAATAGTAGTGTAGTATAGTTTAGAGTAGTAGTAGTAGTAGTGTAGTATAGTTTGGAGTAGTAGTAGTGGTAGTAGTAGTGTGTATAGTTTAGAGTAGTAGTAGTCGTAGTAGTCACAGTGTAGTATAGTTTATAGTAGTAGTACTAGTGTAATATAGTTTAGAGTAGTAGTAGTAGTAGTGTAGTATAGTTTAGAGTAGTAGTAGTAATAGTAGTAGTAGTAGTAGTAGTAGTGTAGTATAGTTTAGAATTGCATTAGGGGCAGGGTTTAGACTGATACAATTAAAAATACTTTACTGAGTCTATTATACTTGAACACTGCTATTGAAGATTGGAAGGGGGTATAATGATGCGCTACTCAGAGCCTGCCAGAGGAGGGGTGCATTCATGCTTTAGCATTTCCCTAGGATACACCCCTTCTGGAAAAGGATAAAAATGTGATTAACTGTGGTGACAGGTGAAGAGCTAGAAATGAAACCCCAATTGATGATATTGGGCATCTGTGTAGAACTGATAACACCCAAGCATTGGCAAAGACAATACGAAATCGCCTATGCAAAATCTATTTGCTTTTTCAATGTATTCTATGTGTTGCACAGCAGTTAAGCTGCTTCTAAATTCACCTTAATCTTTTGTAAGCTTGAAATCCAAAGGCATGGGGAGCAGCTGTGCGAACGGAGAGCCTTCCCATGAGGCCGGAGACAACTTGCAGGGTATGCGTTTTCCATCTGACATAGAAACCGCCATCTCAAGCCTTCCTCTCCTGTGCTTCTTACAGGGTGCATGCTGAGAAAAAAAAAACAGGCAGTACAACAACAACATGTAAACTAAGCAGCCATGCACCCCGAGCCCCGAAGAAGAAAAAAGACAGCCTGCAGATTCACTCTAGCAAATAAATAAAAAAATACAGAATGCCTGGGGAAGGCTTCCGGGGGGGTTGTATATGTTTTTTAAAAGTACCATCAGAAGCCTCAAGTTGTGCGAGTGGAAGGAGACTGACCAGCAGACTGGAAGCAGTACTCTGGCCAGTCTCCACGGCAGGATGACAGAGACGAGGTGGAGGCGTTCTCTAGCAACGAGCCACGTGGGAGCCAGCCAATGGTAAGCAGAGCAATGTGGAACCCAGGGAAGCCAGCCAATGGTAAGCAGAGCAATGTGGAACCATGTGGGAGCCAGCCAATGGTAAGCAGAGCAATGTGGAACCACGTGGGAGCCAGCCAATGGCAAGCAGAGCAATGTGGCGCTACATGGGAGTCAGTCAACGATAGGTAATATGACATAGGAGCCATGTGGGAGTCAGCCAATGGTAAGTAAAGGTAAGTAATGGGCAGGCTCTAAGCCCTTTTAAGATTTTTGTAAAAATTCAAGTGATTTCACAAGCACAAGGCAAACACATTGCAGGTGAAAGCGAACAGAACTGGCGAAGGTCTACATGAAGCTCTCCTGACACAGTGCTCCCCTCCTCTAACATGTGCAGCCCCTCTGGGACTCAAGTCCTGTTTTAATCAAGGCTTTGATGCATTGGACTCCCCAAAAGGCACATTGTTATTACATGTCTCACAATATATGACTCATTTAATCCAGGCTAAAAAATAAAAAAAAGGTCCCTCAAATAATTATTGTTTGCAGATACTTTTCAAAACACAAACCATGTGAAATCTCGGTCACTGTTTTACAATTTTAAAAATATTGAAAAAACGAATATGTCATCACTATAGTTGAAAGCATTCATGACAGGTTGTATGATACATAGAATGGCATCTTGAAAAAGCTCTGCAGTTTATGACACACCAAAATTTAGGGGCATATTTAAAATCCCCTAGTGCCACCTTGCGCCACATTAACCTCATTACTTTTTACGTTAATGTGGCCCAAAGTGGCTGAAATCCTAGCGCCTATTTACAGAGCGGTGCAATGCACGCATTGAGCCACTCTGTAACCCTTTGAGCTACATTATACCTGCGCCAGGCATGATGTGCAAAGGGGGCATTCCCCCATTTGGGGACCGAAAAAAATGGTGCAAGGAAATCTATGAGTGATTGCCAGCTGTGCCTCACCTAGGTATGCCACCTGGCCTCCAATCCTGTGGGAATTATTTTTCACCTCCCACCTCTTGGCTGCTCCATAGTAGCAAAATGTAAAGAAATATCTTTAATTTTTTTGTAAGAAAGGCAGCCCTGTTGTCATCAGAGGGTATATATATATCAAGTGCCATGACCTAGAAATAGAATGCATGTCTTAGCACACACTGTTGTGACACTCTATCAAAAATATTGTTTACCCTTTACTATCTGTCAGGATGGCCGAGTGGTCTCAGGTCGAAGCCTCCAGTGGAGGCGTGGGTTCGAATCCCACTTCTGACATCTACTTTTAATGAACACGTCGTCTTTGTTCTACCAAAGCAAACTTTGCATTAACAAATACTAGCAACGTAAAACCACTGGCAGATTTTATAATCTCGATTGGCAAAGCGATATAATCTTATTGGACAAAAGTTGCTTTTACCGATTTGATGCTATATATTTGAAAACACGTACAGTGCGTCTTTGCCTCCAAGCAAAGAATACTTCACGGTGAGATTTAGAATTTCCTTTCTTTAACTTCCGCGTGTTGATGGGTTTTTTTTGTATTACAAATTTGGCGCCATTCGCACGCACCCAGCCTGCTCCCTTCATAATCATGTCCCTGGCCAGCCACCAGATGGCGCTCGATGATAAACTACTTCACCGAAAGGTCACTCTCACTGCATAGTCTGGACTCAGTGACCGCAGGTGATCTATCAGTGGAACTGACACACCCTAGACATGCTGTGCAGGCCACAGGTCCTTAACAAAGAGGGGGAATACAAAACTGCCAAGGTTTCAGATTACTATGCGTGACAATTTCATCATTTCTGTGTAATTATGAGTGACATTTCAAGGACTACGAGTGACACTTTCTCGCCAGAAAAATCAAGCGATGAAGCCCGTGTAAATATCGTAATATAGCGAGAATCCTATATCTCCTGGTGTACACCAGCGCCACCTTGTGGCCTTTGATAAATACTACTCGGAGCTTTCCCAGCAAAGTGAGAAACTGGAACTAGAAGGTTTTACCGCACTTCGGGGCACAGTTATTCTGCGTGACAATCACAGACATTGTGGTAATGCGGGGAAATACCTGAAAATGCGATATTCTACCACGAGATGCGTGGCACTTTGAAGGGCTGGGACTGATTAGTATAAATCACCTGAAATTATGTCACATCGATGGACTTCACGCTCCTCTCACCTACTCACTTTAAAGTGGATGAACCTATTTTACGTTCATCGCTGAAATACAAATATTGCTAACTAAAATGTATGTATACAATGTATGTTTGTGACTAAGCCACGCACATATGTTAATCTTCTGTAAATGCAAACCAGTGTGTGTGTTTTTTAATGAATACACAATCCTACGGTTTTATAATAATACTTGCATTTATCACTGTTTAATAATTTGCACATTAAGAAGTAAGGACGACTTGGTTCTCGCTTCGAGCGTGATCTCCCCAGAGTGACTCCATTTTGGGAACCTGGCTAAGCTGCACTAGTTGTGTTTTGTTTGTGAGAGGCTCACTAAGTGCCTGAGTGAATGTCACAAAAGTGAGTGGTCAACGGGTTTTTCCGCGCATGGACTTATTTCCAGCAGACCTCTGATCATAGCAACAGTGGGACGTCCAGACTTGCAGACGCGCTTTCTCCTTTATGAAGACTTAACAGTGGGACCCCCTGCCATTATCTGTGGGTGCCTAGTCGAATTTGTAAATTACAGTAAAACCCAGCAGCCCTGGGTGTTAAACGCCCACTGGTCTCATGTGGGAAAGAAGAAACCATGATGGAGGGAGAGCACCTCAGCAGCCCAAACCGCAGACCAGCATCCTCCTGCCCCAATCGCCTCCCGTGTACACAGATGGGTCTAATTTTAACTGTTTTTTAGCCACTGTGAAATCTAACCATTCATAGGGGCATATTTACAAGCCCCTAATGCCACCTTGCACCGATCTAGCGTAATTGTTTAGACGCCAAGGCGGCGCTAAGAAAGCTTTTCTCCTGTGCCGTATTTACACTTTGTAAACCCTTGTGCCACATTATGCCAGCGCCACGCATAGTGTATGCAAGGGGGACATTCTGACGCAGGGAGGCCTGAAAAATGGCGCAGTAAAATTGACAACATTTCACTACGCCATTTTTACTGCTTTTTAATGCCTGTTCAAAACAGGCGTTAAAATGGCGCACACATTTTAATCAATGGGCTTTCCCATGCTTTGCTGCACTAGAGTCAACATTTTTGACGCTGGTGCAGCAAAGCGTCACAGTAGCATCAAAAATGTTGATGCTTTTGCCCTAATGACCACCATGGTGCACCCTATTGTAAACACGGTGCAACCATGGTTTCTTTAGTTGGGGCAAGGACGACGCAAGAAAAGTGGTGCATCGTGACCGATGGGCCACTTTGTTGTAAATATACCCGATAGTGCATGACAGGGCAGCATTCCCCAGCACTTCCTTAATCCAAAGCCCCTTTATCAAAAGTCAGGAAATCGGGTAAGGTTGTGGGGGGATATAATGACTGGGTCGAAGACGAGAGGGACTAAAATTAATGACGATTACCGGTAATTAATTGAGGCATTACCTCTACGTCCCTCGACCCAGTCATTTACCTATGAGGTACACCAAAGCAAAAAGAACAGGTCATAGATAAGGAATAAAGTGTAGTCCTGATCAAGATATAATGCAATATCACATCAATTTATTTGCTGATAACATGATCAGAAATGAAATGGCAGGAAAACACAGTTTGTAACACCATCGAGTGCAACACTCCTTCACCAGAATTCTGCTGAGCAATTTCCTTAACCCATAGGGGCATATTTTTGGAAAAGAGATACATCATTCATGGTGTGTCATGCCCCATTGCGTCCACCAAAATGACGCCATGTGTGCGCTGTATTTACAAAACTGCGCCCCATGGCGGTCATATCCATATTAGTGTCATAATTTATGGTGCCAATGTTGCGCTTTGCTGATGCAGCAAAGCACAAGGAGGTCCATTGTTTTCAATGGGAGCATCATCTTAACGCCTGCCTCAGGCAGGCATTAATAATGAGGCTAAAAATGGTGCAGTGAAATCTAGTACATTTCACTGGGTCATTTTTCTGGGCCTCCCTACGAGGGAACACCCCCCTTGCATACGTTATGCCTATCTCAGGTTTAATGTGGTACAAGCATTTACAAAGTGGTGCAAAGCTTGCATTGTACCACTTTGTAAATCTGGTGCATGGGAAATGCCACCTTAACAACACATTTGCATTAAACAAATGACACAAATGTGGCACAAGGTGGCGCTAGGGGAATCATAAATATGTCCTGTAGTGTCTTACAAGAGTGTGCTCCAAAAAGGTGCTCTGCATATTTCACCTAGCGCGACACCCTGCATCTCCGCCCAAGAGGCCAACACCCCTCTGGCTGAGCGACCCTGCAATCCCAAGGGCAGAGGTAGATCACAACTTGAATAAGCAAGTCCAATAGCCTCCTTTACCCATCGACTCAAGGTTATCCTGGATGCCTTTTTACGTCTTCTGAAGGCCAAAAGAGATAAACAGAGTCTGTCTTTCTAAACTCGCTGGATCTGTCAAGATAACTGGCTAGAGCACTCTTAGCATCCAACAAGCTCACCATCTGTTCTTCAGAAGGAGGAGGAAAGAAAGTTGGAGGAATAGGTACCTGAGAAGAGTGAACCTTAGAATTGATTTTGGGAAGAAACGCAGGGTCTAATCTGAGCACTGCTGCGTCATCTAGAAGTTATAAGAATGGATGATGACAGAGTAAAGCAGCAGCTCCCCCAACCTTCTAGCAGAGGTGATAGCAACTAACAATAGAACTTTAAAGGAGAGACATTTGAAATCCACCAGCTTAAGGGCACAAATGGAGGTCACTGGAAAGCTTTAAGGACCAGAGGCAAATCCTAAGGAGGAACCGAAGAGCAAGGAACAGGCCTGGAAATTGAAAATGTTTTAAGAATCCTAGACACCAAAAACTCTGCTTCTATAATCACATTATCACTGTTATGAAAAGCTTGGATGGCATACCATTGAGATTTCAAGGTGGGCAGAGATACATTATTTCTACAGCCATCCAAAAGAAACTGAAGGATGGAGGGAGCAGGCCACAGAAGAGAGCTCTCATGCAGAACACCATGCAATAAAATTCTACGAATGTTCATAATAAGCAGCTAGGGTAACTCTTCTAGGTTTCAATTATTAGCTAAACTTTGCTTCTCAGGATTCAGCCTCTCATCCTCCTAGTGAAAGGGCGAGATGAAGAGGAAGAAGAGGGCTGCAAGATTTCAGAGGAGAAGGAGATAGAGGAAGAATCCAAAGAGGTTGAAGGGCTATTGTCTTCAGAAGAGGGAACCGGGTTGTCCTGGGTGAAAATGGAACTACCACCTGGGCCTTCTCTTGAAGAATCTTTCATTACAATTTTTGTGTCAAAGGGAAAGGAGGAGAGGCAAATATAAGCTTCCTTGGCATTTGATGGCCAAAGCACCCACTCCCCAAACTCTTCACACTGGAAATCTGGAGCGAAACCTCAAGAGAAGAGCATTGATCCTGGAAGCAAAAAGGCTGTGTAAGGATCCCCAAACCTTTTGCAAATCTCTCTGAAGGCCTTTTTGGACAGACGGAGGCTCTGAGAGGAGGGGAAATATCCACCTATGGAGATTTGCCTCTGAAATGTTGAGAAAAATTGCAAATCTTTAGAAAAGTATGAGACAAACACAAATATCTACATTTATAGAAACATATACAATTAAATCTCTTCTTGGCGCTGGGTACTATCAACCCAATCTGGTTACTGGAAGTTTTAAACGGTTGTCTTCAATGTTGGAAATTGTCAACAACGGTAAGGAATCAGCAACAGGATTTGAGGTTTCAAAATCAGTTTTTCTTTCACCATCGCAAGTCAAAGACCAATGAAACACAGGCCTGAAGTGAGAAGAGTCTCTGGTAATGGGCTTCTCGGGTCAGTGGCCAGTCACCATGTGTCCTTTAGTAGACACTACTTGAAAATGTTCAGCATCGTAAAAAGCATCACATTTTCGTTTCCTCAGCTGTCGAGCGATCACCAAATCTCCTTTTCTGAGTGAGAGGTCTTTCGCACGTCACCTCTTGTCTGCATACAGCTTCACTTTCTGTTTTTGAACAGGGTCCCTCATACAAATCAAGTTTTCATTTGTATCTCTCTCAATGGTCCCTTTGGGTAGCTTGGTTGCCATTGCTTTTCCAAACATCAAAGCCACAGGACTTTCACTTGTGGTCGAGTGGGGTGTTGAACGATAAGCTCGTAAAGTAGAGTTCAGTACTGTTTTTAGACTGAGCTTCTCAAGAGCTGCACAGTGCACTGCTTTCTTTAGTGTACTCATAAAATGCTCAACAAGTCCATTGACCTGTGGCCACAAGAGTGTGATTTTTTTATTCTTTACATTTGGATGGTGTAGTATTGTATGTGTCAACTTAGGTTATATTCTATTGTAAAGCTTATTTTATACTTAGGACATCTGTTCAATTATATCAAATGTTGTAGCTGGTATGGTCTGGTTACCCCTGCACCAGCTTTTGTATTATCTGGAATGCTCCAGGGTTCTATGCTGTTGGAGCTACAGGAGCTGTGTGCAGGTGTGGCTTGAGTTTCTGTTACCTTCATGTCTTCAAAAATAAAGAAGAATTTTCTATCACTATTCAGACTGCAACTTCTTACATCGCTTAGAGGAATTACTACACTTTGGCGACGTTTTGGACTTCGAACTCACGAGGGATTAGCAGGAACCTCCAACACACTCATGGGTCTTGTCACACTATAAGGTACTGTGATTTTTGAACTGTGTGACGTTCATTTGTCTTCCCTGCATTTTTTCCCCTATTTTTTTAAGAAAAAGAAAAACTCTGTATCTTTTGATGTGGTTTTGTACGTTTTATTTTTCTTTACCAGCAACCTTTCCTTTGCCGGGACAACGTCTTTGTTTGCGCGAGGATCTATGCGTCTTGTTTCCTAGACAACGCATTTTCCTCTGCTGAAGCTTTGTGTCCGTTTCTTAGCAACCTCAAGCGTCTCACGTTTTGTTGCCGCGCTCTTCGATCACGAGCTTTACTAGTGGCTCTGTCATTTCTAGGCAAGCGCATGATTTGAAACTTTCCTTGCAGTTTTGTTTCAATTCAGCACGCGCCGCTAGAGATATTATCATGAAGCTTTCCTGGCAGATTTATTTCATTTGAGGATTTGCCGCTTACAATGCTTATAACAAAGCTTTCCTCGCAACTTTATTTCGCAGCTGCACACGCAGTTTGTGATTTTAATCTCTAGTTTTCAGCATCGTAGAAGAGCACGCTTGAAGCATTTGAATTTTTCCCTGTGACTGTATGCTTTCTTTCAAAGCACCCTGCTGGCTTCAAATATTGTCCATTGTTTGTTTGCAGATTTCTCCGGCTCCTCTGGACTTTACAATCCATATTACTAGACTCCTGTTCATTAATTGTTTTTCTATTTTCATTTAATTTTTAATGCTACCATCTAAGATCTGAGTATACTTTTATTTTTTTTTCTCTGTTCTTCATCATCTGTTTTCGGAATTATGCAAAACATTACTCTGCCGCTGTTATTTTTGTCATTACCAGGAGATCCACCTATTCCGTGGAACAAGTGGAAAAAAGTATTCCTTACTTATATTCGTGTTTGTGGCAGCAATTTATCGGCAGACAGAAAGACCTCTGTTCTACAACATTGTTTAGGAGCGGAAAGACAGGAGTTTTTGGAGACTTTACCTTCGATCATTACTCCTGATGGCGCAGACGGACACACTACTTTAAATGAATTTGAGATAACATTGCTTAAATTGGACAGACATTACTTACCTAAAGTGTCAATTATTCTTCAAAGGTATTATTTTGGAAAATGTAAACAGAACGATACTGAAACTGTTGAGGACTTCGTAACAAACCTACGTAAATTAGCAGCTCCATGCAAGTTTGGAGATACTTTAGATGAACGCATCCGAGATCAATTCATGCTAGAGTGCAGAAGTGATAAAGTAAGGGAAGCTTTGTGGTCAAAGGGGGATCCCACTCTGGAGGAGGTGTTGATTGTGGCTAAACAAATAGAGCATTCTGAATCTTGTATTGAGGATCTAAGGAAATCTAAAAATGTATCTCATACTATTCAATCCTTGGATGCTAAGTCTACACCTAGGGGAAATACCAGTGCAAAATCAAAATTATTGTGTTTCAGATGCAATTCTCCATCACATTTAGCCAACAACAGAGATTGTCCTGCTTTTAATGTGGTGTATAAGAAGTGTGGCAAGAAGGGTCATTTTGCCAGGTGTTGCAAGTCTTTAGAAAACAAAATTGTGAAAGTGAATGAGGTTGAGTGTGATAATGGAAAAAGTTTTATTTTACAAATAGTTAATGATGCAAATTGTATCTCTAATGTTCGGTGTGAGTACCCTACCGATATTGTGGAGGTTGATGGTGTTAAAAGACGAATGATGATGGACTCAGGGGCAAAGTTGACTTTAGTTTCGGATACTGATTATACTAAATATTTTCTGAACAAAGTGATTCTTCATGCACCTGATGTTACACCTTTCAGTTACGGTGGTAAGCCTATAGAGTTAAAGGGCTACTTCGATGCTAGAATTGTTTTCAAAGGGAACACAGTTGAAGGGAAGGTGTATGTTCCTGTTGTAGGTGATACCATAGTGAGTTGGCCACATCAAAAATTGTTGAGAATTATACTAAACCCCAACTCTGTACCCCAAGTACAAGTGCAGAAGGTTTGTAGTTGGGGCAAAGAATTGATGAACGAATTTCCGGATGTTTTCAATAGTAAGGTGGTCTGCGTTAAAGGGTATAAGCATAGCATTGTACTAAAAAAAGATGCTGCAACAGTCGCGTGTAGGGTCAGAAACATTCCCTTCAGTATTAGAGATAAAGTAAAAATGGAACTTCAGAGGCTACTGTCTGAAGGCATAATTGAGAAAGTAATGGTGGATGAATGGATCGCTCCGATTGTGGTTGCAACAAAAAGTAATGGAGACATTAGACTGTGTGTTGACTTAAGCAATCTAAACAAGGTAGTCATTGAGGATAGGTTTCCTCTACCTAATATAACTGAGATGGTTGGTTCTCTGGTGGATGCCAAGTACTTCACCACCTTAGATCTGAGTTCAGCATATCATCAAGTGCAGTTGTGCAAAGAGTCCAAGTTACTCACATCTTTTATTACACCCTTTGGGGTGTTCAAGTTCAATAGAATGCCTTTTGGACTCTGTTCAGCAGCATCAGTATTTCAAAGACTAATGAATGAAATTCTAGGTGACATTGTTGGTGTGAAATATTTTCAAGATGATGTTCTTATTTTCTCAAGTACCATTGAACAACATAAAGAATTGGTCAGGAAGGTGCTCGATACATTTCGATTAAAAGGAATTACATTGAAAGGCACCAAATGCAAGTTCTTCAAATCGGAAATTTCGTATTTAGGTCACATAATAACAGGTGATGGAGTTAGACCTAAGGAGGAGCTGGTGAAGTCTATTCTTGATTTGGCTGCTCCTGAAAATAAGGATGAGGTTCAAGTTTTTTTTGGGATGGTAGAATTTTACGTTAGGTTTATACCTGATTTGGATAAAAGGAGTTGTTCTATTAGGAGTTTGCTCAAGAAAGGTACTGATTTTATTTGGTATTCTGAATGTCAAAAGGAGTTTGATGACTTAAAATTTGGTTTGTCTTCAGCGCAATCGCTTAGCAGTTTTCAATCTGGTCTTCCCTGCTCTATCACTACAGATGCCTCAAAGAAAGGTTTAGGTTGTGTCTTGAAGCAATAGAATGATGGCAAAGTGAATATTATTGCTTTTGCTTCACAAGGTTTGCGAGGAGCGGAATGTAAGTACTCAACAATTGAAAAGGAAGCCTTAGCTATATTCTGGGCTGTCAAAAAATTTAAGCAGTTTCTTTGGGGTACTAGCTTTGAGGTACGAACTGATCATAAACCTCTATGTGAAATATTTGAGAAGAAAGGCTTGGACAATGTCTCTGGTCGTATATGTAAATGGATTGTTGGCCTTCAAGATTATAATTTTAGTGTGAAGTATGTTCCTGGATGTGAGAACAGGACTGCGGATTGTTTGTCCAGGATGAAGAAGAAAGAGTTGGATGAGTGTGAAAATGATAAGTCGTGGTGGGTGAATGAGGAAGTTAAAGTTTGTATTGTCACAGATGGATGTGTTTCTGAGGAAGAGTGGAAACAAGAGTTGAATAATGATGAGGAATTACTAAAGGTCAAGGACTTGCTGTCTGCTGGATTACGACCTGGTCATACTGTGGAATTTAGTGAATAATTTAGGAAAATTTGACCTGAGCTTTCTATACAAAATGGAGTGGTTGTAAGAGGGTGTAGCTTGATTCCACTGTGTAAGCTACGTGAGCGTTTAATTGATCTGACACAGAGTGGCCATCATGGTATATGTAAAACTAAAGAAAGAATGAGGTGTGTGTATTGGTGGCCGGGTATGGATCTAGCGGTTGAAAGAAAGGTTTGTGATTGTGTGGAATGTAAAATGGCGGATAAGACCTTAAAGCTTAGGATACAACCTATGGTTTTGAAAGAAATCCCTAAGGAGGAGTGGGAGGAAGTATCAATTGATATTTTGGATCCTATAAGTGGTGGAACACTTTCCAAGTATGTATTACTTCTCATGGATGGGTTGTCACAGTGGCCTGAAATATTGATTAATTCTGAAGTCACTTCTTTGAAGGTAGTAAGGTTTTTGGCGGTGTGTTTGGAAGGGAGGGTAATCCAAGATATATTGTATCTGATAATGGCGTACAATTCACGTCTAAATTAATGTGTGAGTTTTTGAAGGAAAGGGGAATCATTCACAAAAAATGTGCTTTATATCATCCAGAAACCAATGGGATGGTGGAACGTTTTAACAGGACGTTGAAAGAAACCATTCAATTGGCAAAACAGTTAGGAGGTGATTGGGAGAGCATGGTTAAGCGTAAAGTTGAAGATTATAGGTTTACACCTCATACAAGCAGCGGCCAGTCGCCTTTTGTCATCTTCAGAAAACGCGTTCCTCATACTAAAATAGATCCACCATGGATTAAAGATTATACTAAGGAGCAATTTGACTATGAGAAGCAAAAATAAATTGCTGTGAGCAGAGATTTGAGTTGTCAAAAGAAAAGGAAACCTGTGTATGATGTACACAAGTCTGTGAAAGAAATACATGTTAATGTGGGTGATTCCGTCAAAGTCAGGTTGCCAGGTAAAACGGGCAGCGGACAGTCTCACTACAGTAAAGTTTTTTGTGTTATCAAGGTGTTTAAGGGAACTGTTAAGGTGGATGATGGACGTATTTGGAACCTTAATAGAGTTGTCAAGCTAAAATAATATGTTTTTTGGTTCATTCTCTCTTATATTTTAATTTTTTTTGTGTGTGTCTTTTAAAGGGGAAGGGTGGTGTAGTATTGTATGTGTCAACTTAGGTTATATTTTATTGTAAAGCTTATTTTATACTCAGGACATCTTTTCATTTATATCAAATGTTGTAGTTGGTATGGTCTGGTTACCCCTTCACCAGCTTTTGTATTATCCGGAATGCTCCAGGGTTCTATGCTGTTGGAGCTAGAGGAGCTGTGTGCAGGTGTGGCTTGAGTTTCTGTTACCTTCATCTCTTCAAAAATAAAGAAGAATTTTCTATAACTATTCAGACTGCAACTTCTTACATCGCTTAGAGGAATTACTACAGATGCCCCAAAAATTCTTTAAATTCCTTGCTGTTGAAGGGTGGACCATTGTCAGACTTCACAATGGCTGGCAAACGCCATGTTGCAAATATGCCATCAAGATTTTATATTACTCGCTCATGTGTCTAGATGAGAGGTCTTCGACCAAAGGAAAACGTGAATATTCAACTATTATCACCATTAAATGATGTCCACTGGCAAGTGGACCAAAAAAGCAATGGGTATTCTCTCCCAGGCATGTTTGGGAAGTTCTGACATGTTTAAATTATGCTAAGTGACTTTGGTTGGCAAGCAATTACATTTGTGACAAGCCTTGAGTTCCTTTTCCACTCTTTCATCTCAGTATAGAATCCAAACTCGGTCTTGGATCGCTCTCTTTGTAGCAACATTACCATGATGCCCTTAGTGAGCCACTTCTATCACCTTTTGTCGTAGAATCTACGATATAGTGGCTGGTGTACTTGACTTTACAATGAAATTGATGTAGGCCTCAGCTGTTTTGAATGTAGTGCCATGACCTTGAATGGGCACTCCCGAAAAGTAGTCAGCAGGATTGTGATCCTTTCGTGGTCGATGGACAATTGTATAATCATACTCTTGCAATCGTATTCCCAATAATTCAATTTGAGGAGGCATCTTGGCTTTTGAATTGCCGAAGACAGTCAGCAAGACTTGATGTTGAGTCACGAGCGTAAAAGGCTTTCCGTAGAGGAATACATGGAAACGTTCACAAGCCCATACTACAGCCAAACTTTCCTTTTCAGGCTGTGAGCACATTCTGTTTGAGATAAACTTCTACTACTTAGGGCACAATATGTCTTCTTGCATTTGGGCGTCCACTCTGCTGTGCAAGTATAGGCCTTAACCCAACGGGGCTAGCATCAACTCCAATTTCGGTATGGAACCTTGGATTGAAGTACGCCATTTCTGTTGCTTTTTTTATGATATGTTTCATTCTCTTGAAACTCTTTTCACATCCTTGTGATTATTTAAAAGCAAAAAACATTCTTGGTTAGTTTTCGTAATGGAGCACTGATAGTGACAAAGTCCTTTATGTATCGTGAGCAGTAGCTGGCCGATCCCAGAATCAGTCTTTCCCATATGGACATCCAGTAATTCCGTACAGTTGTGCAATCCCAGACTACATGAACAATATCACAACAGCTCCAACATGTTAAGCCCAGGCACATCCTGGCTTTTGGAAGGTACCCGGGGTCCAAATCCATTGATGTAGAATCCTAAAACACCCTTGGTCCAGCCTGGCTTCTTTTAAACCTTTGTCATAGTCTAATCAGAGGTTGTGCAGGAAGTAAAAGGAAAAACTGTAGGATGTCAGTTTTTTTATAGCACACAAAACATTTAAATACTTGTAAATGAATGATAAACATACTTCAAAATATAGCAGCAATTAAGAAAGCAAAAATGAAGCACAGTTTTGTAATACTGAAATGTATTGGAAACAAAGATTTCAGTTGGATGAAAACAAATAAAGACACTTGGTTATGCGCAAATGATAAATATTCACTGAAACCCGATTTCCACACATTATCGTTTGCACTATATAGTTTTAACATCAAAAATGTATGTCTATGCAAATTTAGTGCCCATTTCAATGGAAAATGTGCTGATGACGGTGTGCCACCAAATCAGTGCTCCAAAATGCACCATCCCCTTGCCACTCTCATGCTGATTGGATTTGGCACATTTGAGGCTTGGATTTTTCACCCACCCTGTGACTTCAGTGATGTAACATTGAAAGCAGCACCACCAGTCTGAACACTGTTCCAGCACCACTGGGTTCAACAGCGGGGGGGCCTCCCTTAGGGTGTTGGGACTCATATTTTGTCCACCCTAGCCATGGAATTAAATGTGAATATTACTAGTAAACTATGTTTAAATTGCTTCAGGTGCCATAGGCTGGTGGTAACTTGTATAGAGCGCTGCAGCCTGAGATGGGTCCTGGAGAAGCCAGTGTGGGCCTGAAAGGGTGGGGCTTCACAATATTGATAGATACACCCGTAGTACTGATCACAGCCAACACACCTGGTTTCAGATGCGCATGTCGGTTTAGACTGCTCCCTTTCACCGTCCAGCCCTGACATGCGCACTAGAGGCCTCTCAGAGTCTCCTATTGGTGAGCCGGGGGTGACTTAAAGCTGCAGCCCCCGGTCTCAGTAATGAGCGGTGAGGTTGCTCACCCTAGACAATCTTGGAGCTGCTGTAACAGCAGGAGCAACGGCAGGATTGGCTTAGAGAGATGCCTCACAGTGGTTACCAGGGGCCTCTGGAGCAGTGCGCATGTGACGTGCGGGGCAGCTGTCTCACTCCCTCTCTCCACTTTTAGTGTGGCACAAAGACATTAACCGGTGTTGGTTGCTACTACCACGATACGCATTTGAAAACAGTTGAGCTTCCAGGGGTGAGTATAATTAGTATGTGTGTGCAGTACACGTTCGCGATATTCCCATTTGCGTATGATTTTAGGCACCTATTCATACTTAAACTTTTGAAGACTTGCAAGTACAGAAGTACTACTGTATTTAATTTGTCTGAAATAATTATATGCATTTTTAGTTGGTCAGTAGAACCTTTCCGGAGTTTATAAAGTGTGTGCATTGAAGTATTCTCATAAACCACCTGTGCTTGTACTTGATAGGTGCACAGCACTCCTTGGGTTCTTAATGCCTCGTGCAGGATTTGTTTTTAGAACAAATGGCCACATTGGCTAATGGCTGCTAAGTTTTCCCCTAAACCTCCTCCCTTCAACCTTCTGGTGACCTATTGTCCAAGGGATGTTAGCAAAGCTAATCCATTATACTGCTGCAATGTAGAAGCGTCAAGAAGGCATTATGCACAAACAATACCTTTAACCGCTGCCTGTGCCAAATACAGTTTTTGTATTTCAAGTACAGTGCAAGGCGCTTACTCCTGCTGCTGTGGGCTGTCCACATTCAGGTGTTTCCATTTTCTGCATAGTGTTCTCCTTTGAGGATTACTGTGGTGCTGGTCAAGATCCTTCCAGTCTCTTAGTTAATTAGCGCCACTCACTCAGCACAATTTATGTGTGTAGGAGGCTGGACTGGCTTGTAGTGAGTACCAAGGGGTACTTGCACCTTGCACCAGGCCCAGTTATCCCTTATTAGTGTATAGGGTGTCTAGCAGCTTAGGCTGATAGATAATGGTAGCTTAGCAGAGCAGCTTAGGCTGAACTAGGAGACGTGTGAAGCTACTACAGTACCACTTAGTGTAATATGCACAATATCATAAGAAAACACAATACACAGTTATACTAAAAATAAAGGTACTTTATTTTTATGACAATATGCCAAAGTATCTCAGAGTGTACCCTCAGTGAGAGGATAGGAAATATACACAAGATATATATACACAATAGCAAAAATATGCAGTATAGTCTTAGAAAACAGTGCAAACAATGTATAGTTACAATAGGATGCAATGGGGAAACATAGGGATAGGGGCAGCACAAACCATATACTCCAAAAGTGGAATGCAAACCACGAATGGACCTCAAACCTATGTGACCTTGTAGAGGGTCGCTGGGACTATTAGAAAATAGTGAGAGTTAGAAAAATAACCCTCCCCAAGACCCTGAAAAGTGAGTGCAAAGTGCACTAAAGTTCCCCTAAGGACAAAGAAGTCGTGTTAGAGGAATAATGCAGGAAAGACACAAACCAGCAATGCAACAACTGTGGATTTCCAATCTAGGGTACCTGTGGAACAAGGGGACCAAGTCCAAAAGTCACAAGCAAGTCGGAGATGGGCAGATGCCCAGGAAATGCCAGCTGCGGGTGCAAAGAAGCTTCTACCGGACAGAAGAAGCTGAGGTTTCTGCAGGAACGAAAAGGGCTAGAGACTTCCCCTTTGGTGGACGGATCCCTCTCGCCGTGGAGAGTCGTGCAGAAGTGTTTTCCCGCCGAAAGAACGCCAACAAGCCTTGCTAGCTGCAAATCGTGCGGTTAGCGTTTTTGGACGCTGCTGAGGCCCAGGAGGGACCAGGAGGTCGCAAATTGGACAAGCAGAGAGAGGGGACGTCGAGCAAGACAAGGAGCCCTCTCTGAAGCCGGTAGCACCCGGAGAAGTGCCAGAAACAGGCACTACGAGGATGCATGAAACGGTGCTCGCCGAAGTTGCACAAAGGAGTCCCACGTCGCCGGAGACCAACTTAGAAAGTCGTGCAATGCAGGTTAGAGTGCCGTGGACCCAGGCTTGGCTGTGCACAAAGGATTTCCGCCGGAAGTGCACAGGGGCCGGAGTAGCTGCAAAGTCGCGGTTCCCAGCAATGCAGCCCAGCGAGGTGAGGCAAGGACTTACCTCCACCAAACTTGGACTGAAGAGTCACTGGACTGTGGGGGTCACTTAGACAGAGTCGCTGGATTTGAGGGACCTCGCTCGTCGTGCTGAGAGGAGACCCAAGGGACCGGTAATGCAGCTTTTTGGTGCCTGCGGTTGCAGGGGGAAGATTCCGTCGACCCACAGGAGATTTCTTCGGAGCTTCTGGTGCAGAGAGGAGGCAGGCTACCCCCACAGCATGCACAAGCAGGAAAACAGTCGAGAAGGCGGCAGGATCAGCGTTACAGAGTTGCAGTAGTCGTCTTTGCTACTATGTTGCAGGTTTGCAGGCTTCCAGCGCGGTCAGCAGTCGATTCCTTATCAGAAGGTGAAGAGAGAGATGCAGAGGAACTCGGATGAGCTCTTGCATTCGTTATCTGAAGTTTCCCCAGAGACAGAGACCCTAAATAGCCAGAAAAGAGGGTTTGGCTACCTAGGAGAGAGGATAGGCTAGCAACACCTGAAGGAGCCTATCACAAGGAGTCTCTGACGTCACCTGGTGGCACTGGCCACTCAGAGCAGTCCAGTGTGCCAGCAGCACCTCTGTTTCCAAGATGGCAGAGGTCTGGAGCACACTGGAGGAGCTCTGGACACCTCCCAGGGGAGGTGCAGGTCAGGGGAGTGGTCACTCCCCTTTCCTTTGTCCAGTTTCGCGCCAGAGCAGGGCTAAGGGGTCCCCTGAACCGGTGTAGGCTGGCTTATGCAGAATTGGGCACCTCTGTGCCCAACAAAGCATTTCCAGAGGCTGGGGGAGGCTACTCCTCCCCTGCCTTCGCACCATTTTCCAAAGGGAGAGGGTGTCACACCCTCTCTCAGAGGAAGTTCTTTGTTCTGCCATCCTGGGCCAGGCCTGGCTGGACCCCAGGAGGGCAGATGCCTGTCTGAGGGGTTGGCAGCAGCAGCAGCTGCAGTGAAACCCCAGGAAGGGCAGTTTGGCAGTACCAGGGTCTGTGCTACAGACCACTGGGATCATGGGATTGTGCCAACTATGCCAGGATGGCATAGAGGGGGCAATTCCATGATCATAGACATGTTACATGGCCATATTCGGAGTTACCATTGTGAAGCTACATATAGGTAGTGACCTATATGTAGTGCACGCGTGTAATGGTGTCCCCGCACTCACAAAGTTCAGGGAATTGGCTCTGAACAATGTGGGGGCACCTTGGCTAGTGCCAGGGTGCCCTCACACTAAGTAACTTTGCACCTAACCTTTACCAGGTAAAGGTTAGACATATAGGTGACTTATAAGTTACTTAAGTGCAGTGTAAAATGGCTGTGAAATAACGTGGACGTTATTTCACTCAGGCTGCAGTGGCAGGCCTGTGTAAGAATTGTCAGAGCTCCCTATGGGTGGCAAAAGAAATGCTGCAGCCCATAGGGATCTCCTGGAACCCCAATACCCTGGGTACCTCAGTACCATATACTAGGGAATTATAAGGGTGTTCCAGTAAGCCAATGTAAATTGGTAAAAATGGTCACTAGCCTGTTAGTGACAATTTGGAAAGAAATGAGAGAGCATAACCACTGAGGTTCTGATTAGCAGAGCCTCAGTGAGACAGTTAGTCACTACACAGGTAACACATTCAGGCACACTTATGAGCACTGGGGCCCTGGGTTACCAGGGTCCCAGTGACACATACAACTAAAACAACATATATACAGTGAAAAATGGGGGTAACATGCCAGGCAAGATGGTACTTTCCTACACAACCCCCCCCCCAAACGAAGGACAATAAGACTAGCCATGACCTGATGAGTCTTCATTGTCTAAGTGGAAATATCTGGAGAGTCCATCTGCATTGGAGTGGCTACTCCCAGGTCTATGTTCCACTGTATAGTCCATTCCCTGTAGGGATATGGACCACCTCAACAATTTAGGATTTTCACCTTACATTTGTTTTAGCCAAAGTAGAGGTTTGTGGTCTGTCTGAACAATGAAGTGAGTGCCAAACAGGTATGGCCTCAACTTCTTCAGAGCCCAGACCACAGCAAAGGCCTCCCTCTCAATGGCAGACCAACGCTTTTCTCTAGGGGTCAACCTCCTACTAATAAAAGCAGCAGGTTGATCCTGGCCCTCAGAATTAAGTTGTGATAGGACTGCCCCTACTCCTAATTCAGATGCATCAGTTTGGACATAGAATTTTTTAGAGTAACAAGGGCTTTTCAGGACAGGTGGCCTGCTTCAGCTCCTCAAAAGCTTTCTGACAGTTTGCTGTCCATAATACCTTTTTAGGCATTTTCTTGGATGTGAGGTCATTAAGAGGGGCTGCAATGGAGCCATAGTTCTTAATGAACCTCCTGTAATAGCCAGTGAGGCCTAGGAAGGCTCTCACCTGAGTCTGAGTGGTAGGGGGAACCCAATCAATAATTGTTTGGATTTTCCCCTGAAGTGGTGCAATCTGTTTCCCACCAACAAGGTGTCCCAGATAAACCACCTTACCCTGCCCTATCTGGCACTTTGAAGCCGTGATAGTGAGGCCTGCCTTTTGCAGGGCCTCCAAAACTTTCCATAGGTGGACCAGGTGATCATCCCAGCTGGAGCTAAAGACAGCTATATCGTCCAAATATGCTGCACTGAAAGCTTCCAGCCCTTGCAGGACTGTGTTCACCAACCTCTGAAAAGTGGCAGGTGCATTTTTCAAACCAAAAGGCATTACAGTAAACTGGTAATGTCCTCCAATGGTAGAAAATGCAGTCTTAGGTTTAGCATCTTCTGATAATTTGATCTGCCAATACCCTGCAGTCAAATCAAAAGTGCTTAGATACTTGGCAGATGCCAGTGTATCTATGAGCTCATCTGCCCTGGGTATAGGGTGAGCATCAGTTTTGGTTACCAAGTTGAGACCTCTATAGTCTACACAAAACCGCATTTCCTTCTTTCCATCTTTGGAATGGGGTTTTGGTACCAGTACCACAGGAGAAGCCCATGGACTGTCAGAGTGCTCAACCACTCCTAGTTCCAACATTTTCTGGACCTCTTGCTTTAAGCAGTCCCTGACATGGTCAGGCTGCCTATAGATCTTACTTTTGACAGGTAAACTGTCTCCAGTATCTATAATGTGCTCACACCAAGAAGTGGTACCTGGCACAGTAGAGAAGAGTTCAGAGAATTGATCTAGGAGATTTATGCAATTGTCTTTCTGCTCAGCAGTAAGACAATCAGCCAAAACTACACCTTCCACAAGAGCATCTTGTTCTGTGGAAGAGAAGAGATCAGGTAGAGGATCACTGTCTTCTTCCTGTCCTTCATCAGTTGCCATGAGCAGGGTGAGATCAGCCCTGTCATAGTAGGGTTTCAGGCGGTTGACATGGAGCACCCTAAGGGGACTCCTGGCAGTGCCTAAGTCAACTAAATAGGTGACTTCTCCCTTCTTTTCAACAATTGTGTGGGGACCACTCCATTTATCTTGGAGTGCTCTTGGGGCCACAGGCTCCAAGACCCACACTTTCTGCCCTGGTTGGTACTGACCCAAAACAGCCTTCTGATCATGCCATTGCTTCTGGAGCTCTTGGCTGGCCTGAAGGTTTTTACTGGCCTTTTTCATGTACTCAGCCATCCTTGATCTGAGGCCAAGTACATAATCCACAATATCCTGTTTAGGAGCTTTTAAAGGTTGTTCCCAACCCTCCTTTACAAGTGTGAGTGGACCCCTAACAGGGTGTCCAAAAAGAGGTTCAAAGGGGCTGAAGCCCACTCCTTTCTGGGGTACCTCCCTGTAGGCAAAAAGGAGGCATGGTAGTAGGATATCCCATCTCCTGCGGAGTTTTTCAGGGAGACCCATAATCATGCCTTTGAGAGTTTTATTAAATCTCTCCACCAGTCCATTTGTTTGTGGATGATAGGGTGTTGTGAACTTGTACGTTACACCACACTCCTTCCACATGGCCTTTAAGTATGCAGACATGAAATTGCTTCCCCTGTCTGATACCACTTCCTTTGGGAAGCCCACCCTGGAAAATATTCCTAGGAGGGCCTTTGCCACTGCAGGTGCTGTAGTGGTCCTTAAAGGAATAGCTTCAGGATATCTTGTGGCATGGTCCACTACCACCAAGATAAACCTATTGCCTGAAGCAGTAGGAGGGTCAAGGGGGCCAACTATGTCAACCCCTACCCTTTCAAAGGGAACCCCAACCACAGGCAGTGGAATAAGGGGTGCCTTTGGGGTGCCACCTGTCTTGCCACTGGCTTGACAGGTTTCACAGGACTTACAAAATTCCTTTGTGTCCTCAGACATCCTAGGCCAATGAAACAGGGGAACAAGCCTGTCCCAAGTTTTCATTTGTCCTAGATGCCCAGCTAAGGGAATGTCATGTGCCAGTGTTAGGAGGAACTTTCTGTACTCCTGAGGAATCACTAATCTCCTGGCAGCTCCAGGTTTAGGATCCCTATGCTCAGTGTACAAGAGGTTGTCCTCCCAGTAAACTCTGTGTGAGTCACTGACATCCCCATTAGCCTGTTTGACAGCTTGCTGTCTGAGACCCTCTAATGTGGGACAGGTTTGCTGTGCCACACTCAGCTCCTCTCTGGCAGGCCCCCCTTCACCCAAAAGCTCAGCAGTGTCTGCTTCCAGCTCCTCTGGTGTAGGTTCTGCACAGGGAGGGAATTCTTCTTCCTCAGAAGTAGAATCCACTGTAGAGGGAGGGATAGTAGGAAGTGGTTTGCTTCTACTAGCCCTAGCTTTAGGGAGCACTTGGTCCATTGTTCCAGGATCCAAGCTTCCCTGTCCTTTTTGCTTTTTGGCCTGAGCCCTTGTCAAAGCAAAAATATGCCCTGGGATGCCCAGCATTGCTGCATGGGCCTCCAACTCCACATCTGACCAAGCTGATGTCTCCAAATCATTCCCTAATAGACAGTCTACAGGTAAATCTGAAGCTACCACAACTTTCTTTGGACCAGTAACCCCCCCCCAGTTGAGATTAACAACAGCCATGGGGTGGCTAAGTGTGTTGTAGTGAGCATCGGTTACTTGGTACTGGTGACCAAGTAGGTGTTGTTCAGGGTGGACCAGTTTCTCTATGACTATAGTCACACTGGCACCAGTGTCCCTGTAGGCCTGAACTTCAACACCATTTATTAGGGGTAGCTGCTTGTACTTATCCATATTAAGGGGACAAGCAACTAAGGTGGCTAAATCAATAGCCCCCTCAGAGACTAACACAGCCCCTGTGGCCACCCTAACAAGGCCAACCCCAACTAAGTTACCAAAAGTGAGCCCAGCTACTCCCTTGGATTGGCTATTAGTAGGTTTGCTCCCACCACCACTGCTATTAGTAGGGACACTAGGTGTAGCAGTAGGGGTTGTAGTGGTAGGAGGCTTGGTGCCTTTCTTTGGACAACTGGGATCTGTTGTCCAATGGCCTTTTATTTTACATAAATAGCACCATGGTTTCTTTTCCTTGTTCTGATTAAAAGAGGATTTGGGCCCACCACCCCCACCAGAGTGTTTTTGTGGGCCTGATGAAGACTCATTTTTAGATTTGTCCCCACCCTTGTCAGAAGACTTACCATCCTTCTTTTTGTTGCCATCTTTGTCACCCCCTGTATGAACTTTTCTGTTCACTCTTGTTCTGACCCATTTGTCTGCCTTCTTTCCCAATTCTTGGGGAGAGGTCAGATCAGAGTCCACCAAGTACTGGTGCAACAAATCAGACACACAATTATTAAGAATATGCTCTCTCAGGATCAAGTTATACAGGCTTTCAAAGTCAGTAACCTTACTGCCATGTAACCACCCCTCCAAGGCCTTCACTGAATGGTCAATGAAATCAACCCAGTCTTGTGAAGACTCCTTTTTGGTCTCTCTGAACTTTATCCTGTACTGTTCAGTGGTTAAGCCATAACCATCCAGGAGTGCATTCTTAAGAACTTGGAAATTATTAGCATCATTTTCTTTCACAGTAAGGAGCCTATCCCTACCTTTTCCACTAAATGATAGCCATAGGATAGCAGCCCACTGCCTTTGAGGGACATCCTGTACAACACAGGCCCTCTCAAGTGCAGCAAACCACTTGTTAATGTCATCCCCCTCCTTATAAGGGGGAACTATCTTATGCAGATTCCTGGAATCATGCTCTTTTGCAGGATGACTATGGGGAATACTGCTGCTGCCACCATGGGTTTCTAAACCCAGTTTCTGTCTCTCCTTCTCTACTTCTAAAGTCTGTCTATCCAAATCCAGCTGTTGCTTCTTGAGCTTCAGTCTGGTTTGTTCCACTCTCAATCTATTGAGCTCCCTTTCTAACAATCTGTCATCAGGGTGGGTGGGAGGGACATGCCTTGAAACAGAAGTATGGTGAGAATGGACAGAAGGAGACCTGTCCCTTACAGAAGGCACCCTAACAGCTTGGCTAACAGAAACATCACTACCAGTATGGTGAGAATAAATGCTTTTGCTATGATGTGAGACAACACTATTTATATGGTGTGGCTCATCATCATTACCAACTATGCTAGACTGTCTAGTAATGGGCAGGCTAGGAAGTTTCTTTCCTGAATCTTTTCCTGGGGGAGTCCCTGGATCAGATTGAGAACCATTAGCTACTTTTTCTACAGATTGGGCACTTATGGCCTTATCCTGTACTCTAAGCATGTTAATTAACAGTTCTAAGGAAGGATTCTTCCCTACACTCAAACCTCTCTCTATGCAGAGACTCCTTGCTCCTTTCCAGCTAAGGTGATCATATGCAAGTTTGGACAGATCAACACTTTGGCCTGTGCCAGACATTTTTAGAGAGAGTTAAAGTGATAGAAAAAGAAAAAAAAGTTTGTCAGAGCTTTTAGAAAGACAGAGAAAAAAACTTTAAAAACTTTTTAGAACTTTTTAGAAAGTTAGAAGTACTTTTCAGCACTTAGAAAAAAGTGAAAAGAGGAAATGCAAAACTTTTTGGCTATGTGTATATACACTGACCTTGTTTTGTATATTTTTCTCTTATGAAAAGTACAATGACAAGAGTGGTAAGTAGTCTCAAAGCACTTATCCCACCACTGCACAACCAATGTAGGAGGCTGGACTGGCTTGTAGTGAGTACCAAGGGGTACTTGCACCTTGCACCAGGCCCAGTTATCCCTTATTAGTGTATAGGGTGTCTAGCAGCTTAGGCTGATAGATAATGGTAGCTTAGCAGAGCAGCTTAGGCTGAACTAGGAGACGTGTGAAGCTACTACAGTACCACTTAGTGTCATATGCACAATATCATAAGAAAACACAATACACAGTTATACTAAAAATAAAGGTACTTTATTTTTATGACAATATGCCAAAGTATCTCAGAGTGTACCCTCAGTGAGAGGATAGGAAATATACACAAGATATATATACACAATAGCAAAAATATGCAGTATAGTCTTAGAAAACAGTGCAAACAATGTATAGTTACAATAGGATGCAATGGGGAAACATAGGGATAGGGGCAACACAAACCATATACTCCAAAAGTGGAATGCGAACCACGAATGGACCCCAAACCTATGTGACCTTGTAGAGGGTCGCTGGGACTATTAGAAAATAGTGAGAGTTAGAAAAATAACCCTCCCCAAGACCCTGAAAAGTGAGTGCAAAGTGCACTAAAGTTCCCCTAAGGACAAAGAAGTCGTGTTAGAGGAATAATGCAGGAAAGACACAAACCAGCAATGCAACAACTGTGGATTTCCAATCTAGGGTACCTGTGGAACAAGGGGACCAAGTCCAAAAGTCACAAGCAAGTTGGAGATGGGCAGATGCCCAGGAAATGCCAGCTGCGGGTGCAAAGAAGCTTCTACCGGACAGAAGAAGCTGAGGTTTCTGCAGGAACGAAAAGGGCTAGAGAATTCCCCTTTGGTAGACGGATCCCTCTCGCCGTGGAGAGTCGTGCAGAAGTGTTTTCCTGCCGAAAGAACGCCAACAAGCCTTGCTAGCTGCAAATCGTGCGGTTAGCGTTTTTGGACGCTGCTGAGGCCCAGGAGAGACCAGGAGGTCGCAAATTGGACCAGCAGAGAGAGGGGACGTCGAGCAAGCAAGGAGCCCTCTCTGAAGCCGGTAGCACCCGGAGAAGTCCCAGAAACAGGCACTACGAGGATGCGTGAAACGGTGCTCGCCGAAGTTGCACAAAGGAGTCCCACGTCGCCGGAGACCAACTTAGAAAGTCGTGCAATGCAGGTTAGAGTGCCGTGGACCCAGGCTTGGCTGTGCACAAAGGATTTCCGCCGGAAGTGCACAGGGGCCGGAGTAGCTGCAAAGTCACGGTTCCCAGCAATGCAGCCCAGCGAGGTGAGGCAAGGACTTACCTCCACCAAACTTGGACTGAAGAGTCACTGGACTGTGGGGGTCACTTGAACAGAGTCGCTGGATTCGAGGGACCTCGCTCGTCGTGCTGAGAGGAGACCCAAGGGACCGGTAATGCAGCTTTTTGGTGCCTGCGGTTGCAGGGGGAAGATTCCGTCGACCCACGGGAGATTTCTTCGGAGCTTCTGGTGCAGAGAGGAGGCAGGCTACCCCCACAGCATGCACAAGCAGGAAAACAGTCGAGAAGGCGGCAGGATCAGCGTTACAGAGTTGCAGTAGTCGTCTTTGCTACTATGTTGCAGGTTTGCAGGCTTCCAGCGCGGTCAGCAGTCGATTCCTTATAAGAAGGTGAAGAGAGAGATGCAGAGGAACTCGGATGAGCTCTTGCATTCGTTATCTGAAGTTTCCCCAGAGACAGAGACCCTAAATAGCCAGAAAAGAGGGTTTGGCTACCTAGGAGAGAGGATAGGCTAGCAACACCTGAAGGAGCCTATCACAAGGAGTCTCTGACGTCACCTGGTGGCACTGGCCACTCAGAGCAGTCCAGTGTGCCAGCAGCACCTCTGTTTCCAAGATGGCAGAGGTCTGGAGCACACTGGAGGAGCTCTGGACACCTCCCAGGGGAGGTGCAGGTCAGGGGAGTGGTCACTCCCCTTTCCTTTGTCCAGTTTCGCGCCAGAGCAGGGCTAAGGGGTCCCCTGAACCGGTGTAGACTGGCTTATGCAGAATTGGGCACCTCTGTGCCCAACAAAGCATTTCCAGAGGCTGGGGGAGGCTACTCCTCCCCTGCCTTCACACCATTTTCCAAAGGGAGAGGGTGTCACACCCTCTCTCAGAGGAAGTTCTTTGTTCTGCCATCCTGGGCCAGGCCTGGCTGGACCCCAGGAGGGCAGATGCCTGTCTGAGGGGTTGGCAGCAGCAGCAGCTGCAGTGAAACCCCAGGAAGGGCAGTTTGGCAGTACCAGGGTCTGTGCTACAGACCACTGGGATCATGGGATTGTGCCAACTATGCCAGGATGGCATAGAGGGGGCAATTCCATGATCATAGACATGTTACATGGCCATATTCTGAGTTACCATTGTGAAGCTACATATAGGTAGTGACCTATATGTAGTGCACGCGTGTAATGGTGTCCCCGCACTCACAAAGTTCAGGGAATTGGCTCTGAACAATGTGGGGGCACCTTGGCTAGTGCCAGGGTGCCCTCACACTAAGTAACTTTGCACCTAACCTTTACCAGGTAAAGGTTAGACATATAGGTGACTTATAAGTTACTTAAGTGCAGTGTAAAATGGCTGTGAAATAACGTGGACGTTATTTCACTCAGGCTGCAGTGGCAGGCCTGTGTAAGAATTGTCAGAGCTCCCTATGGGTGGCAAAAGAAATGCTGCAGCCCATAGGGATCTCCTGGAACCCCAATACCCTGGGTACTTAAGTACCATATACTAGGGAATTATAAGGGTGTTCCAGTAAGCCAATGTAAATTGGTAAAAATGGTCACTAGCCTGTTAGTGACAATTTGGAAAGAAATGAGAGAGCATAACCACTGAGGTTCTGATTAGCAGAGCCTCAGTGAGACAGTTAGTCACTACACAGGTAACACATTCAGGCACACTTATGAGCACTGGGGCCCTGGGTTACCAGGGTCCCAGTGACACATACAACTAAAACAACATATATACAGTGAAAAATGGGGGTAACATGCCAGGCAAGATGGTACTTTCCTACAATGTGCTCCGGCCATTTGAGGAGAATATCCACAACAACGCATTTCACACAGACCAGTCACAGAGTGATTGGCGCTAATTTATTAAGGGAGCGCCAAATTAAGCAGGGGTTCTGTTTACTTATGCCATGCCCCGTTTTTCACAGAATTAGGAATTCAATCAATCAATCAATAATTTCTAGAGTGCACTACTTATCCATAGGGTCTCAAGGCGCTAGGGAGGGTCCTCAGAGATCAGTTGAGGAGCCAGGCCTTAAGGTCCTTCTTGAACTGAGGCAGCGATGGGAACTGTCTGAGGTGCGGTGACAAGGTATTCCAACCTTTAGCTGCCAGGTACGAGGAAGATCTTCCTCCAGCCGAGGACTTCTTTATGCGGGGTATGTTGGCGAGCGATTATTGAGACGAGCGGAGAGGTCTGGAAGGGGAGTACCAGGTGATGCGGTGGTTGAGGTACATGGGTCTGCTGTTGTGGAGGGCTCTCTATGCACGTGGAATTAGGAATAGTGCATAATTTGTGCCCACACATAGGTTGAGCATCAAGTACATAAGTGATGTATTTGCAAACTACAATGTTTTATGTGCACATAGTAGGACATACAGTTTGTTTTCCTTTTCCTTGGGTTCTTAATGAGCCCTGCATGATTTTTTTTCCACATATGACTATAGGGTAAATTTTCCTCTTCAACCACAGAGCCCCTCCCTTCAACCCAGGAACATTTACTTTTACTTTTCTGGCAGCCACTAGGTGTTTAGTTCAGCATTGCTGTTGTGAATGGCAAAAAAGACAATAGTAAAACAGCCCTAGTATAAGAGAGAAGGGTGATTAGGACTCGGAGGGCTGAAGAAATTATATATTTTTAAGAAACAATGGTGAATTAGGTTGCTGGATACCTTGCTTCATTTTTTCTAATCTCGATCTGTTTGCATGTGAAAGGGACCAAAAATATTAATGCTCTGCTCCACTCGTACAGGATGTTTGGTTTTTTGGTGCTGAACATATTTCTTTATTTTGACAATTCATTTGAGCCAACATTGTGCTCTGGGGTCTCCTTGGGGTCTGTGCGAGAAGGGGCAGTTGTTGTGGGTACACTACTACATCCCTAAGCTTGATTACAGTAATATGCTGTTCCTTGAAACATTTAGGCCCTCATTCCAAACCGCCAGGGTGGAGGGACACGGAAGCACCACCAACAGGCTGGCGGTGCTTCCAGGGCCATTCTGACCGCGGCGGTAAAGCCGCGGTCAGAAAAGGGGATCTGGCGGTTTCCCGCCGGTTTTCCCCTGGCCAGGAGAATCCTCCATGGCGGCGCTGCTTGCAGCGCCGTCATGGGGATTCCAACCCCCTTCCCGCCAGCCTGTTTCTGGCGGTTTACACCGCCAGAAACAGGATGGCGGGAACGGGTGTCGTGGGGCCCCTGGGGGCCCCTGCACTGCCCATGCCACTGGCATGGGCAGTGCAAGGGCCCCCTAACAGGGCCCCATAAAGATTTTCACTGTCTGCTTTGCAGACAGTGAAAATCGCGACGGGTGCAACTGCACCCGTCGCACCCCTGCGACTCCGCCGGCTCCATTCGGAGCCGGCTTCCTTGTTGCAGGGTCTTTCCCGCGGGCCCGGCGGGCACCCTTTTGGCGTTCGCCCGCCGGCCCAGCGGGAAAGTCGTAATGACCCCACGGTCTTTTGACCGCGGAGCGGTCTTCCGACGGGGTTACTTTGGCGGGCGAATGACCCCCTTAGACTTACCTTGGAATATTCATTACATCCTTGACTATAAAGTTTGCAATAACCAATGCTTGTTAAATGTCTCATTTCTCATAACAAATGCTTGTTGATTATGCACATTGTATTCCATCTATTCCAACTGTATCTGCAAAAGCATGTGCTCTTCACAATGTCATCTGTATTGAACATCTGTCACAAACAGGAGAATAATTGCTGATTTCCTAAACAAGCAATCAACTGCCAAAAGGCATATGTGCACATTTTATTATTTAAGGATGCTTGTGAGCCTGAGGCCTTGCTTGGCTTCGAACCTATTGCTCTGCTCACCTGTTTCCAATCAAGTTGAGGTCCTTGTCCTCCAGCCCGCCTTCAGTCGAGTTCCAGTGCAAGTCAAGTTCCTTGTTCTCCAGCCTGCCTCCAGTCGAGTTCCAATGTTCCTCGTTCTCTGACCAGCTTCCAGTCGAGTTCCAGCATTTCTCTTCCTCCCGACAGCCTCCATTTGAGTTCCGGCAATCCTCTCCCTGCATAGACCCAGCTCTCCTCTTCAGCCTTCTGCTGACAATCCCGTATTCCCTGTAAAAGAGAGAAAAAACCCAGTTTGG
Organism: Pleurodeles waltl; assembly: GCF_031143425.1. NCBI lineage: Eukaryota > Metazoa > Chordata > Amphibia > Caudata > Salamandridae > Pleurodeles > Pleurodeles waltl. The sequence goes on from NW_027149893.1 coordinate 157,775, forward strand.
GATCTTCTGAAATTTTCAAGCAAGTAACTACATTTCAATGTAAAATAAGATTAATCACTTAAATGAAACAAAACAGAGCTCTGCCTTTTATATAATTTATGACAACAAGAACTAGTGTGATTTATTGTTGGCTTGGGAATCCAAGATATCGCTAACCAACATTAAGGAAAGACGTATTTCCTGTAACAAGCACTCTCCTCAGATTTAGGAGATTGGAAATAGAGCACGCTCATCAGAACTATTATTGGCAAGAGATTACCCCAGAACACAAAGAAGCCCTTTAGTCAAGTTGATTGTTTTTGAGTTTGGACATTGCTTCAGAGACTTTGAAAGTATTGTAAAAAGAGGAAGAGACTTGCTCAGCCTTATAGAAACATATGCACAATGTGTGAACAATAACTGACATTATGCAATGTACAATAATTTATGCAAGTTCAATGTATTGATGAAGTAATTCTTTTGCAGCCCAGAATCCTAAAAAATCAACAACTCAGTATTTGGAGAAATCAGAAGTCCTGACGCCCAAGATGACATGCAGTGCAGGGTCCAGCAGTCCGATTCTGCAGTCCACGAAGCAGAAGCTGGTATTTTCTCTTCCCAAAACCCCCTTCCCTTTGAGGACTTGCGAGAGGTCAATGTACTCTTCATCGCAGTCATGTTAGTCCTCACTGGGATTGGGGCATTTTCATCGCCCATCGGAATGCCTGGAATTCAGGGGAGTGGCTTGCATAGAACAGCAGTTCTGTGTAGTCAATTCCTTATTAATAATTCATGTTGCATGTGCAGTTGAAATACGTTTATTCAAACAACAGCATTGTGGGACAGCCCCTATTCAGGCACCTGCTGTTAGTTCGCCCCACTGTGTCTTCAGCCTTCTATAACTGCTGGTCAAAAAGGAGGTGTAGTTTGTAAGAGTGTAAAAGTTCTGACATGTTTTACGCTTTTGTGTTTTATGTGCATGCCAGCATGCTCATAAAACACAAAAGCATAAAACATGTCAGAACCTTTACATGCTTGCACACTATGTGATGCTGCACAACAGAAAGTGCAACACTGATAGTTACAAGGTCAAGTGACATAAATAACCCCTATCTGCCCGGTACCAATTGCAGCACCAAGTCACGAGCCCTCTTTGATTTATTAACCTTCTTGTTTTCTCACATTTTCTTGAAAATGCACCGTTTACCCACTGTTTATCAAAATTTTCCCAAGGGGAGAATGCCTCTGAGCTCCCCTCATGGCGGTCGTGCTCGCTCGCTACAGTCACTCGCCACTGGCCACTCATCACAAACGCTTACGCCCCACCACTTTCAAATCTCACCAGCCGCCACTGTTCACCAGCAGTTCTTCCTGGCCTTCCTTTGCCCATGTCGTCTTCCCACCAGCTCTTCAGTTCTCTATTGTTCGTTAGAGAAAAAGAGTAATAAAATAATGTTTTATAGAGCCCTGAGACACAGGCAGTGTGTTTCGGATGTTTATATTTCTAGTATTGGGACTGGGGAAGGAAAAGTCCTTATGTAGGTCTGCGGATGATTTGAGTTGCCCCTCCATTAATAGGTCTTTCATTATCATTATACCCTTATCGCTCCCAGGGGCATATTTATAATCCCCTAGCGCCACATTAACTTAATTATTTTTAACGTTAATGTGGCCCAACAAGGCTGAAATCCCTGCGCCGTATTTAAAGAGAGGCACAATGGATGCATTGCGCCACTCTGTACCTCTTTGCGCTATATTATGCCTGCGCCAAGCATAATGTATGCAAAGGGGGGCGTTCCCCCTTAAGGGGTGCCGAAAAAACGGCGCAAGGAAATCTATGAGATTTCCTTGCGCCATTTTTTATAGCACTTTTAACACCTGCTCAGAGCAACCGTTAAAAGGGGGCTTCCATTCTTTAGATTGGGCTCCTATGTACTCTGCAGGAGTAGCACCAACAGTTTGGCACTACTCCTGCAGAGTACATCAATTGCGTCACATTGAATGACGCTATTGCCCCCTACCCTGCGCCATGGTGTGCTGTATTTTAAATACGGCACACACATAGTGGCAGTAGGGGGCTCTAATGGGTGCAGGGAAAGTGGCTGTGCACTCGGTGCAGCACCACTTTCCATAAATCTGCCTCCAAGTGTTCTAGGATTTGTGTTCTGCCAATCAGTATAACCACACTTTCCAAGATAGGGGCCCAGTGGTGAATTCTACAGTGAGAACCCAATTCAGTGAGTGCGCTCTACCAGGCGTTTCAGTGTGTTATCAAACTAACGTTTTCGTGTTCTGCCTATCCCTGGCATAGGGTGTGTATAATACTGTCTGATGTAGAACATCACCTTCTCAATAACCACCAGCAGGGGTTTATCTGTTCTTGTAGACAGCAGGTGTTTTATATGGAGAATAAATAGTTTTGATGCTTTCAATCTAGGTCTTGCTTCATCCCATATAAAGGAATTTGTGTTCTTGTATAGGGAGTGGCGTAAACCTATTGCTATTTTTAGAGGTATTATGGAAAATATGTAACTCGGACAGGGGGCCTATATTCATTTGTATTGTTTGTATCCTTCTCTGTAGAGAAAACGGCATCTTGGTCATGTCACCAAAATTAATGCCAATGTATCTAATAGGGATGTTAGATGGTCCCTCAACACATCATCCAGGCCCTTGTTTACCTCTACTCCCAAGGATTTCAGCCGAGATTGTTTCCATTGGAAAAGGGATAAGCCTAGATATATTTACCCTGATGTTGTCAGCTTATAGCAACAATATCTGTTCTCCTGGCAGTGCTATAAAAATCTGTATATCTCTATTTTCTATGATGGCTGTAGCAAGTGCTTCTAATGGTACCAGGAACAGGAGCGGGGAACGGGGAACATTGACTGGTGCCTCTGAGAATTTAAAGGCTTAGGTTGTGAAGCTTCAGCCAAGGACCACAGCAGAGAGATCCTTGTAAAGCATTTTTACTTTCTTGATAATGTCAGACATTATACCCATTTCAATCATAATGTTAAAGAGTTACCACCACTCTATATGGTCAAAGGTCTTTTTGGCATCTAGTGAAGCAGCAATCTTTTTGTCTGCGGCAATTCCGACCTATCAGAGAAAGTCTGGGTTGTTGGTTGACTGAGTTGTGAGCCCTGGTCAAGCAACAGCCACAATCTCTTGCAAGATGAACCACAAAATTTGGTAAAGTAATCTGTGCTTAACCTTGGGTAGCTTGCCACAAATAAGCAGTCAGACGTAACTTAGAGGCAATATGTAAAAGATTTATGCAGAAAACAAACAGTAATAACAAAAAACAACACAAGAAAAATTGGAAACTAATTTTGAAAAATAGAGTAAATTCTAATAAATTATGTGACACCAAAATGACAAAATTCCAATCAGCAGAACTGGAGTTATAAAGTTTTAAGTGAAATCTGGAGTCTAAAAGATCAAAGCGTTGTCGTTGGATAGCCATGGGCAGGAGCCACAGTGAATATTTTTACGTTCAGACTTAGTTGCGGAATGAAAGTTGAAAAACTCCAGCTGGACGAAGCAGAGGGCTGTAGTCGAAGACATTTTTATGAGGTTGGATACCCCTTTAGCAAAGGAAAGCTGAAACAGCCATGCTGCTGCAGGGAAGGACGTAGTGGGAGAAGCCGCAAAGTCAATCTGACCTGTGATGCACCTTGGGCAGGTAGGTGAGCAGGTTGGTCCCGGTCTCCAGCTGGGTCTCAGAGCACTTTTGGCCACATTTTATTGAAATCCTTAATTGTGGGAATTGGCCATCTTGGCCCCTTTAGCACCACAACCAACAGTCCATGACTGGCGGGATACCTCTTGGGGGTGCAGGACTCACACAGGCTGGGTCCAAGTGTATGTTCATGATGGTGGGAGCCTGTTATGTCCATCTGGCCTATAAGCTTGATAGACATAGTAGGCGGGCCTGCGTAACTCCAGCTGGGGCCAGAGCTACATCTCCCTGCGGAGGCCAATGCTGATCTCCAGCTGCCTGTTCCTGGCAGTGGCGGTGAGTGTAGATCTCAGTGGGGTCCCCAATGAGGTCTCCGGTAGTTCCAGGGACTTGTTCCGACCATCTGGACTCTCAGAGAAGCAGAGCTTCGGAGTCAGGTGGCTAGCTCTCTCAGCAGTCAGACTCCACAACTACCCTCAAAATTTTGGTTGCATCTCTAACAGCCTTCCTCCCCTCTTCACCTGTTTGTCTTATTTTTGTTTGTATTCTTGTCAGATTAATTTCTGCATTAAAGGTGCATGACACATTGATTTCATATGTAATTATGAGCAATTGCCTCATGTGGTCTGTGATGCTTCATCATTGTATTGAGCTGTTCATTAGGCCTGGGAGAAATGTGATTATACTGGCAGAATTGTGTGTAATTTCATGCATTTCACTTTACGAAATGCCTGAGATTAAAAAATGATGCCACATTGTGTAATTGAGATTGCGTTCGGGTAAAAATCCTGTGGTCAGAGCCTGGGAACCACATGATCAAATAGAATGCAGGCGGCTGTTCACACCGAATGTGTTTCTTCATTAGTTAAGGGCAAAACGCATCCTCACGTCAAAAATGGACACAAGAATGCATTTAACACTAAAAAAGTGCACACTGGATTATCTGCATTTTACACAATTTTTCTTAATTTTTCTGCAATTTCACATAATTTCCACAATGGAAATTACACAATTTTGCCCAGGCCAACTGTTAATCTGACAATTTTTGTGTCTGTTTATGTTAAAATGTCTTTATTCGGTTAGATAATTCCAACCATAAAACAACTAAATGCATATCATACAACAATCAAAGCAAATTAAAAATCACATATTTACAAAACTTAAAATACATTCAAATGCATTATTTCCCATGCAAAATTTAAGAAATAAAAACCTATACATAAGATTAAAAGGGATTTGCGCTATTCCGCCAGGTCATGGCTCCCTTAAAAAAGGACCCTACCCCCAGGCACACCGACACATCAGAGATCATACGCAGTCACAAATAGGCTGGGCAGTACTGCACAAAGCCCCTTTCCTTCAACAGGGGGAGTACAAATTGACATCTAAATGGAGCACAAAAATCACAAAACAGAGTAAAATGGATCAAAGACTGTAGGGACACCCAATCACACGGACATTTTTGTATAGAATTTGGGTCAAACTGTCCGGGAGAAGCACAAATTGCTTCTGATTACATCCAGCCGAAATTAAGAGATGAGTTTCCTTTCCCAAACGTTCTGTATCACAAAGAGGTACATCTCTGGACCCGCCAAAGTTTTTAACATTTGGAAATCCCTCACCGATTTCTTCCTTAATTCCTCTGCCTCCCTCTTGGCTCCTAAAATATTAAGAAGATTCTCCTTTGCACAGCGCATATTAGAACATGTTAGACACTCTGGAGCATTGAACATATCTGGGTGACCAAGGGATATAGCAGCTTCTTTTATGTAGGACGGCCAGGGAATATCCAACGCGCGATTACATATCATACAGTCACGCAGGATTTCTCTATTTAGGGAGGCACACTCGTTTGACCAGATGGAGACCCATAACAACAAGGGAGCAATCTTGATAGCGTCCTCTACAAAATCCAAATCTTTTTAATGACTCTCTGACTTTTTTTCTAATAATCGCTGTGTCCCTCGTTGTCTCTCCTCTCATACTGTTTCCACTGAAGCCTCATTCCTATCTCAATATGTTGTCAAATGTGAGAGGAAATTAGTTTTGTCTGTAAGTAATTTATAACTCGACATATGATAGCCCATGAGTCTGAGAGTGCCTGGACACCCCCCTTTGTGTGATAAGTAGCACTATGTAAATCGATTTTTGCTGTGTTTTGTTTTGAGAGTGAACAAGTAACCCTGTCTCTACCTGTAACTGGGTCATGTCATGGTCTGATGTGTCATGTTGAATAATGGATGGTTCCATCAGTCTTTGTAGGAGAGCAGCCGGTGCCAGAAGAAAGTCGGTACATGAGTCTGCTCCATGGACACACAAGGTAAATGCGTAGTCTCTTCCGTTGTGTGTAGCACCCTGTATGGGTCTGGTAGGGTAGTGTAGGGTCAGAAAATATCTCTCTTTGGTCATGGGTAAGGCTGGTCTGTCTGATCCATCCTTAGAGGGCCCCGGGCCATATTTCTGTCTCCTCCTATCATCACCTTTGTTACACCTACAGCATAGAAGATCTCTGATAGAGCAGAGAGGAAATCCCCCTTGTCACCTATTGGCGCTTAAACAGACCCTATCACAAGATCCAGTCCCTTAAGTGAGACCATCACCTGGTGTCCCTTGGGGTCTGACTCTGTTTTACACACACTCCCAGGCAGGGACTCGCTGACTATTGTAACCTCCACTGACCTGATTACATTTACAAGCATCACTGGTCACAGCAGCAAATATAAAATGTGAAACCTGATAAAGTTTAACATTATATTGTTTTAAAAGATCATATTGAACCGTAGAATATGTGAGTACCATTTCTATAATTAAAATGCATAAACCCCAAAAACAAATGTAAATATTTAGTGTCACAAAGAACCTCTGAACCCAAAATAAAGAAACTCTAAAACGCACCATAACTAATGTTACTCATGACCCATGTTGACGCAGAAAAGAAGGACTAACAAATATTCACATATCATGTAGCAAAACCGTATAAGGTAGTGTGATTTTAGCAAAGAAAAATAATGTACGTGGGAATTGTGCCCACGGGGTAGTTCGCCATTATTATATGAGCTTAATTAATCATGAAGAATTGACAAATGTAGTAATCCGTCATAATTGCAAATGTATCCTATGATTTTGTTGTTGAAACTGTTTTATGCTTAGCTTAAATTTAGCAGAGGCTTTGGCCTAGCTGTCTGGTCTCGAATTTAACTGCGTGGTTTTCACTTGTATTAACAAAGACATATTATTTTACTTTAAGGTTGTATTTTTCCATTAGAGATGACTAATACACTTATCTCAAGGTTTCGTGCTAGGCTAGTTTCATCCCTTTTGAAGCAAGGTCAGTTTCTACAGGTGCGGACAATAAAAGCACTGATACTTGTTATTGAAAATATAGAAAGAGAGGGCCCATTTTTGCTAAAGCAAGAGTTGGGAGGAAAATGTGCAGAATCATATATGCTCAGAGAGGAATACAGGCCCGAGTGCTCATGGCATCCAAGTAAAAGGCCAGTGCAGGAGACAGAGAAGAGAGACAAAGGCATAGTTATCCACAAAGCAGCTACATGTAGAAAGGCCTAGAAGCTTGCAATAATATAGTTACAGGAAAGGCACGCATTTCAAATCCACGTTAATGAGGAAAGGGAGTTTTTGGACAGGAATGTAAAAGCTTTGATGCTAGAAGGTCAGCAGCTGTGTGAAGGAGGTCAGACAGTCGGGGAGAGCTCCAAGCCTGGAGTTAGGAAAGGAGGAGCTACAGCCTTTAGAACGTGAGATAAAGGTATTGCTGTTTTTCAGTAAATGTACACGTGATAGATATGTAACCTTTGCTTTTCTGCAAATGTGTAATTAGATGCTTTCTCATGAGAAATGCGGCTTTATGCTGACGAAAGCAGTGACACAATGTACCACGTGAGCGCTTAAAAATGCATGACAAGTGATAAGATGCATTCAAGGTAGCAAAAGTATATAAAAAGGGCTGCTTGAGTTGATGATTTTGAGGGCAGTTTCAGACTTAGAGCTGTGCTGTCCTCCCGGCCGTTATTCATAAATGCTCATATTACTTGCCAAACTGAATCCTGTCTTTCTTTATTCGTGACCTGCCAACAACATACTGAAATAACTGGCAAACTTTGTTGCAACTTGTGTTCCAAAGCTCCAAGGACATCTTATGCAAAAATGAGTACTAGGAGAAAGATACTATTCATTGGTCAAATTGAAGCCACCCTATGAAACCTCCAATGGAAGACCCTGAAGAACTTGGAATGTTTCTTACTTAAACCCACCGGACAGAGAAGTCAGCCATTTTTTCCTTGATGCCATTTTGAAGCAAGATTCAAGAAGCCATTTTGGAACGAGCCCTTTGATACCTTCCTCTGTCACAGAGAAAGAGACTTTAAGAATTCTCACCCTAGAGACTTTAACTTTAATTTTGCCCCGTCTTGCCCATGCAGTAACTTTGCCCCATTCTCCTTGCAGCAGCAAGGAAACTTGCCTTAACTTTGCCCCCTTGAAATCTGCCCCATGCTGATCGAACCGATACCTGAAGGACGAAGACTTTTCTTGAATGCTGATTGTATTTGGTAAATATGAAAGGATAATTGTATTATGCACTGTGTTTTCCTTCTTCGGTACCAACTGCTTATTTTGATAGGGCCCAAGCTAGAGGTTTTCTAAATTTGTGTTGTCTAAATTCATTTTGCATGAAGCCCCAATGCTAATTAGAGGCTAGTCAAGGTATTCATCTGATGCACCATGCTAAATTGAAATCTTGTCATGCTGACCGATGTATGCAAATAGTCAAATTCAATTGCTCATATTAGTGATTTGCATTGCTATAACCAAGTGCATTATAATCCAGATATTACGTAGACTGCGTTTCTTCCGTCGCTATGGACAACTAGTAATGTTCGTATACATATATCATTTGATTTTGAGACTTACATATATTGTGCTAGCTTTGTTAATATAGGGAAATAAACTCATTAACTTTTAATAAACTGGTGTGGTTATTCATGACTGAAAGGTCATGGTGTGTCAATTACTGATTGTTATTGATTCCTAATGTATTGATTGATTATTAATCGATGATTGATTTGAGTGATCCGACTATTCTTGGATGAGGAGAGCCCAACTAGGTTAAAAGGTCCACCGACCTCCAGCGTGTCCAAGTACAAGTAATTTATAAGGACTGGACGCGCTATCACCCACAAGAGTCCCGGCACGTGCAACCCTATGGGAGTGGTGCAGTCCCTCTAGTCCAGACTTTGGGGCTCCCCTATTGGAAATGTCACTTTTAGAATCCAATCGGGCCCACTTAACATTCCTGAAACATTCTCATAAGAATGAACAGATCTTTTAAATGCTTTATGTGAGTTTTAAAGTCAAGATGCAGACTATGTCATCAGTGCATTAGCAGCAGAGTATATAAACCATACGTATGGAACTCAGTACAGATCAGTATAAAATCCGGCATAGATCTGCCTTCTAAGAGGGGGAGTAGGGTCTCTCATAGTGGCGTAACAAAGGCCCCCGCAGTGCGGGGGGCGAGCTGCAAGGGGCCCCTTCTGTACAGTACACTGTGCATGGGCGGCAGGCCCCTGACTGGTTCCGGGGGTAAGGCCCCCCTACAGTTCAGTGCTTTGGCCAATGGAGTTCACACATTCTGTGTGACACGTGATTCATGAAGGTTAAGAAATAGGAAACAGCCTAAAGGGAACGTTTTCCTCACAGAAGACATTCAGTGAGTTTCCCGCCACCAGTACATTATGGGTGGATCATTCCCACAGTCCTGGTTATACAGTTCACCTGATACCAGCCGACGAACAGAACCAGCACCGGCAGGACCTGTCCCTGGCTTAGGACATCCCGGAGACTTTCGGAGAACTTTTTGTGCTGACTAATGTGAAACTATTAAAGTGTATTTTAGAAGCGGAATCAATGATAATGTCACGTGACATAGGATGATGTTTAAAGACATGGAAGGCAGCGTAAACACGGTTCAATATTAGCAATAAGTGACATATAGCGCCTGGATGTTATTAATAGTACATTAGCGCTCACAACAGTAATATACCCACAAGTAAACATGAAACATTCTAAATAAAACACAGAACTAAAACAAAACCCAAATATAACTCTGATCCAAATTAAGAAGCCTATTTTGTGTAAAGGCTCTGTACATACCTCGTCAGGGTAGTAAGCACTATATAAATACAATTACAATATTAAAAAACAACATAATCCCCTTTATTAACGTTTGGATTGCAACAATAATAAATGAAAATATATAATCAAATTCTGTCACTACTCAGCCATTTTTCCTACAAGTTAAATTATCTGGCGGGTTTGCAATTTAGCAAACCCTTGAGTTTGTGAATAGAAAAAAGAAAGATGCGTCAATGGGCAGCGCCTGGGCCACTTCTTGTGCCATGTAGTGCCTTATCAATACCTTATCACCGGGCGCTAGATAGCTCAGTGGGTGGAGCGGAGGCCTGTAGTGAAGAGCTGACATCCTCAGGTCACAAATCCGCCTCCCAGGACTTTTCCTCAGTCTCCTCTGTCTCTTCTGCTTTCCAATCCCAAGCAGCTCCTTTCTCAGCCACTCAGACACCTTGGCTTTTCCCGCCTCCTCTCTTCCCCCTCCCAGTCCAGCTCCCCCCTCCAGCTGGGGGCGGGGGGGTGGGGGGGAGAGTGTCCCCTCAGTCCCTTTGTGCAACCCCCCCTGATGAGACAGAGCCGGGGGCCCCTGGGCTGAGGAGCGAGGCCGGTGCCCCCCACCCCCGGCTGAAGCAGCCCCGGAGCTGCTTGTTGTGAGTGTGGAAGGTGATGCTGCTGGGAGCTGCTGAGAGCGTCTGCTGGGAAGGGAGAAGGTTGTTGGGAAGTGTTGAGGAGAGCGGTGTGTGTGTGTTTTGTGCAGTGAGCGTGTGTTTTTGTTGAGGCTGTGGCAGCCTGTGTCGATGTGAAAGAACCTGGAAAGGAAACTACAAGTAAACTGGCAGGAACTAGCGGATTGAAAAACAGGACGAGGAGCTACAGGGGAGGCAGCTGTGTACCAGATCCTCGTTAGTATAGTGGTCAGTATCCCCGCCTGTCACGCGGGAGACCGGGGTTCAATTCCCCGACGGGGAGGATGGTATCTTTATGTTTTAAACTAACCCTCCATATAGAACACCAATTTATGATGTCATATGATGACACTATAGGGGGCTGATACTTTGTATTTATGGCCACAGCTCCCAGAAGCTGAAATATTTACTAATGCAACCCCGCACCTTTTAAAATCTATCACGGGCAATTAGTAAGCGCTTAACTAGTATATTGTCACGCGAAATAAATGAAATGTAATGGAGGGCTATTTTAGATGGAAATTATAAAGTATATCATGACAAATAAATGAAATGCTGGGCGGGTTGTGAATGAGGAATAGTTCTATACGAAGGTAAACGTTTTATCTTTATTTAAGTGAAATGGTTCAGAACTTACAGACACACGGTGAGAGCAAAAGAAACACTGACCCCGAGGTGCCCGTCCCTCCATCCTCATCAGATCCAGGTGTTTACACTGCATTCTGGGACTTGTAGTCCTGTTTATAATACTCTCACGTTAGGGCCACGGGTCCCAGCATCCAGTGAGGGACTCTAGCCAGGGGGAGCTGCTCCTGCGCCTGGAAACCTAAGAGATGCCCTTAGGGAGTCCTGAGAAGAAGCACTGACCCCTTTTAGTTGTACTTACTATGTATCTTGATGGTTAATTGGTGATTGATGGTTTCATTCTCCAGTATGTGATATGAGAGCCTCATACACCTTGGAGGCTGGGAACTCTCAGCAGATTTCAGTCCATTTAAGGTGCTGCATGTTTTTCCCTCAGTCTTCCTTAATGTAGTGTGTTTTCTGTGTCTGCTGCTATTTTCCCACCTTTATGTTTTTTTAGTTCATTTAATAAAATTGGAACTGAAACACACTTGGCCACAGCACACCGTAAGTGTGGTTCAGGGAACTTATGTGCACACTCCCTGGTGGTCTAGTGGTTAGGATTCGGGCTCTCACCGCCGCGGCCCGGGTTCGATTCCCGGTCAGGGAAGTAATCTTTTTCTCTTCTTACTTCTATGTAGTAAAAGCCAGGGAAGGTTTCTTTTTCTTTTTTATTCTACTAGAGCGTACATTTTTTTCTTTTAAAATTGGAACTGTTTCATTAGATGTATTTCTTCTTCACCTGAGTTGTCCCCAGTAATAACTAAACATTTCAGGGACAGTCACAAACCACTGACAGAAGAGTGGTTCACGAAACTTATCATTGGTTTAGTGCATTCAGGAGACTTTCTCTGAAAACTTTTTGTGCTGACTAGTGTGAAACTATTAAAGTTTATTTTAGAAGCGGAGTCAATAATATCACGTGACGCAGGATGACGTTTAAACAACATGAAAGACAGTGTAAGCAGGTTTAAATATTAGCAATAGCTCACGTGAGTGATTTTTATTAATAGGAAATTAGCGCCCCCCGAATGATTTCATCATCACTTGAGTTCTTTATTAAAGTGCATCTTTCATTCAGTTCGGTTCTTCTGTTTGGTCTCTTGCAAATCCCTCAAGGTATCATAAAGTTCACTTCGCATCTCCTCGACTTTGGCATCCGTCTCTTTCGGTTTCTTCCTCTCGTTGCTGCCATCATCTTAGTCCCACAAGTTTTCCCTTCAATGATGAAAGTCCTTTGCAACATTTCAAGGAAATAAACACACGTGCAATACCGACTAATGTGACAAACATTGGTGCTAATAGCAGCTTCTAAACTCCACCATCTGCACCCCAGCCATTGGCCCATCTACCCAAACCTGTGACCGACCGATCCGAAAAGTGATCTGGATTCTTCCCATGCACCTGTCTCTTCTGCTTCAGTTAATTCATGCCTTATGTGTGTAATATTAACATTATAGCCATTAAGCTTATAATGTATGAGAGGAATGTAAGCACAGCACTCCCGAGCATCAGTGGCGGCTGCCTCAAATCTCAAAAGGGGGGAAAAGGGGGGGGGTAATACTAAAATATATATTTTGTTAAACTTACCTATCTGCTGTCTCTGACTGCCCCCTCCTCTCTCGATGGAGTTGGTGTCCCAGCACTCCCTGAGACACCAGCACAGACTCCCACTCAATCCTGGAGCTGCTCTCATTCTTTACCTTGCATGAGAGCAGCGTCAGGATTGGTCTGAGCTGCTTGGTCTGCTGCTCAGACAGTGCACTGGAGCCTGTGTTGTTTCTCCAACCCAGCTGCGCAACACAGCCGGGCTGAAGAAACCTAAGTGTGCATGTCAGTTTGCCGGGCTAAGACAGCCGGCCAAACTTGCATACGCACTTTTAAGTGCACTCACTCCCCTCACTCCCCTCCTCCTTCCCCCTCCCATGGCCAGCAGCTGAAAAGTAAAATGATAATTAAATATTGTTTTATTTTTCAGCTGCTGGCTCTGAGCCAGTGGGCGTCGCTTCTGCCCCATTGCGAAGGAGCCGCCCCTATCGACCAGTATAGACTTTGCAAACTCCGTATTTCTTTGGGACGAGCAAATCCAACATAAGATGGTTTTGCATAATCATAGCCCGTATTGCAAGCATCCCTTTATTAATCAGTGTTAAAGCACGTACAGTGTGAGTAGCAAGCTGTCAACCAAGGCAGACATTTTTCTAATCTTTATATCATTTAGCGCTACTCCTACAGATGGTATAAATGCTCCAAAAATGTCAATAAGAATCTACTTAAAGCTTCCTCTACTTATTTTAATATAATTATCAAGAGGAGAATCTAACTAATTAATTTTGTAAATTTAAAGAAAACCTAATGCAGCATAGAAACTTCCTACCCAATTAGGTGGTCACTGAAAATAAGCTGATTGACCAAATACATAATATAGGTCTTTAATGCTAGCTTCTACAGTGGAAAAGGACTTTCCATTTACTAAATAGCTGTGTCAACACTCACTGCATCCTAATTTCTCGCCTGTCTCATTTCCCTCTGGCTCACATACTGTATACAGTGCTCCTTTTCTTATTCACTTCAAGACTCAATTCAGGAGGAGTTTCCTTTAAAATCTCCTCTCCTTTCCCAATAATACGGACAGCATTCATTTTCTCTTCTCTTTCTTCATCTACTCTTATCCTTTCATTCAATTCATCTGTGAATATTCTTTTGTCTAGGTTAATTTTACAGGCTACATCATGCACGTTATGATCAGTAATGATCTTGTTAGTTAAAGGAGTAAAGAATGTCATTATTTGAAATGGGGTCTCTAGTTGGCGGTGGTTTTCACCCTGTCCAGGTAGGGACCCTCACTCTAGTCAGGGTAAGGGAGTCACACAGCTAAGATAACCCCTGCTCACCCCTCTGGTAGCTTGGCTCAAACAGTCTGACTTATCTCAGAGGCATTGTATAAAGTATTTGTACACACACACATAGTAACACAGTGAAAACACCACCAAAGTACTCCACACTAGCTTAGAAAAATAGCCAATATTTATCTGAGTAAAACAAGACCAGATCAGCAAAATCCAACATTCACAAGTAAAGATACACATTTTTAAAGATTAAATGTAGTTTAGCACTTAGAAACACAATAGCTCCAACTGGGGCTATCACAACGTCTTGACAGGGTCATCTCCAGTCTGACGCCACTCGCGAGGGCGGGCCGGTTACGGAGTCCCACGGACCCCGGTAACAGTACCTTGGAAAACTATGAGGAAACAAAGACGTTACAGAGTATGGGAAGTGAGGCTTTGCTGGAGCTGGTGCGACATTGGTTCCTTACTGCCACCGGGGAGGTGAGGCTTCGGTTCCTTACGGTTGTAGGGGAGGTGATGCGGCATTGGCGGAAAGGCATCGGTTCCTTATGACATGGCGGGGTCGATGGATCCAGCACCTGAATACGTGAGGTGTTGACTTTGTGTGCCACGATCACACCACAGGCCACATTTGCTGCGGCAGAGTCGGAGTCGGGTGCCATGAATGTCAGTGACGTGGCACTTGAGACTCATGTTGTGGCAAGACTTTGAAGGTGCTGCAGCAGCGTCGGGCCTGCAGTGAAGGTCGCAGTCATTGCACTGAGCGAGGAACATGGCTCTGGTGCAGGCAGTGGCACAGAGTCACAGAGCGGTGCCGATCCTGATGTCATTCTGGACATCGATGCACTAGTTTGTTATTGGTTGCACCAGAACTCTTTTGCAAGGGCCCAGGAACTGGTTTTAGCACCACTTGTCAAGTCACGACATTCAACAAGAGAGCACATGTCCTGGTAAGTGAAGTCTTTGAGGGCCCTGAGACTCCCTAACAGGAGGCAAACTCAGTTCAAGTGCTTGGAGATCTTTGGAATGCAGGATGTAGAAAGCAAAGTCCAGTCCTTTCACTCCCAGGACAGAAGCAGCAAGAAGCAGGCCAACACAACAAAGCAACAAGCAGAGTGACAGTCCCTCCTACAGCATCATGCTCTTCTTCCTGGCAGAATGTCCTCAGTTCAAAAGTGTTCTAGCTATGTGGTGTCAGAGGTCCAGTACTTATACCCATTTCTGTCTTTGAAGTTGGCAAACTTCAAAGTGAAGTTTTTGTAGTGCACAAGTCCCTGTCTTTCCCTACCCTGTCCCCAGGCACACTCCAGAGGGTTGGAGACTGCTTTGTGTGAGGACAGGCCCAGCCCTATTTAGGTGCAAGTGTCAGCTCCTCCCACAACTCTAGCACAGGAAGACCTATCATCCTGGTAATGGGCCATCAAGATAAGCACGGCACACCCCAACTCCATCTGTGTGACTTTCTAGAGTGAATGCACAAATATGATTTTTTTAAATATCTTTTAGTCATCAAGTGCATGCCTCTTACATTCCATGTGAGGAATTTATATGAATTTAATGTCGTCATATTGGTGTTTCCTTCTCCCCACCTGGCCAAGTACCCCTTCACTAGCACTGCCACTCGTTCCTCCCAGTTTAGTAGATATCCATGTTAGCGCCTTGTTTGTAGAAATTCTTATCAGAAGCTCAGTTGTCCCCACCCCTAAACCCCTATAACTAACATCCAAACTCCCCATCCCCAGGACAAAAGTAAGAACGTCTCTCGCCCAAACCAAAGAAAAGCTATAATCCAATGTGTCAAATAGGGGGGGGGTGCTCTTATCTCAAATCTAAGGTGCACTGTGACACCATCTCCCCGTCCCGGGGCAGGTAATATACTGGATCAACATTGTTCCTGTGTTTTTGCAAGTTCAGTTATTGTTACACAGTAGGGCCCAGAGATGATCTCAGATTAGCTCTTCAACGTCTCATTGCTTGTAACATCCTCTCAATTTTGGCCTTGCTATTTTCAATAATCAAGTTCAGACAACGTCTCCTCAAGTGATGCAGTCTGAGGTGCCAGGTGTCACACTGGGGCCAACTTTATCCGTCGAGCGTGATAGATCCGATTCTAGCTCAGATCCTGACAATTCGGGTTCCTCTTGTGTCGGTTTATAGGAGTCCGGGTCTGGGCTCCCAAAGGAGGCAGGTGCCTCCATCGCCTTTTGTCTCTCTTTCAATATTTCGGATGGAGACGGGCTACCCATTCTGCTGGTTCTACTGCGGTTGACTTTCTTCCGCCGTTCTGACTGAGAGATCTCAGAGCTCTGTAACTGTTCTTCCTGGGATTGTGTGTCAATCCATTGCCTGGTTTCTTCGGCTGTGTTGAAAAATTGTATGCCCGCTTTGGTCACCCCTCTCAGTCTGGCCGGGAACATCATTCCATATTGAATCCCCATTTTATGGAGTCTCTGTTTGGCATCCCTAAAGGAAGCTCTTTGTTTCTGTACCTCTTTGGAGAAGTCTGGGAAGATGCGGACCACTTGGTTATCTATCGTGTTGTCTCCTCTCTTCCTGCTCTGGTTCAGTATGAAGTCTCGATCCCTGTAGTGAACCAATTTAGCTATTATTGGTCGTGGTGAGGGCTCCAGAGGGGTGGGGCAAGCCGGAACTCGATGTGCTCTCTCAATTGCAAAAAAGGAGGAGAAACCATTCTCAGCCACCTCCTCTCTCAGCCAGCGCTCAAGGAACTCCACCAAGTTAGGTTTTTCTGCCCGCTCAGGTAATCCAATTACCCGAATATTGTTCCGGCGAGAGCGGTTTTCTGCATCTGCTCGTAGTTCTAGTATTTGGATCCTTTTTTCCATTTGCAGCATTGTTTTGATGTTGTCTTTGATCTCGGACCGTAGATCCTCAAGTTGTTTGTCTGTGGCATTCACTCTCTCAGCCAGGCGACGATGATCATCCCTAAGTACCGTAAAATCAGAGGCCAGCGCGTCGATTTTCCCTTCCAGGGTGACCAGGGATGCCGAGATAGCTAGTAGGACATCTTGAAGAGTGGGGTCTCCTCCCCTCCCCTCTGGAGCGGGATCTAATGGATCTCCCAGATCTGCCATCTCTCTCGGAAAGGGTCCACTTTTTGTTTCTAGTTCTTTTTTCTTGCCCGTCCTACCCATCCTGTTCATTTTTCAAGATAGACACTGTGTTAGGTTCTGTTCCAGATCAGTGGGGGTCCTTTCACATAAGGGGTCAGGCTTGTTCTGTTTGTGGGATTGTTTCTCTCCTTATAGCCCCTTCTTTCTTCCCAAGCGCCTAGCAGTGGTCTCCACCAACTTTCGTCCTAACTCACCGCTCAGGTGTTCAGTATTTCGTTCTGCTCCAATGGGGCTTCAGGTCTGCCCCGCTCGATCCCTCCCACGGTCATCAACAAGGCCGCTCTTTTCCTTTCCTTTCCTGCAGGAAGATGCGGTCCTGGGGGGGTGGGGGGAACCAGGTTTTAATAGTTCTAGTGGCTTTCTCCTCGTATCTCCAAAGGGGTCAGGTCTTTTGTGCGCCTCTTATTGGAAGTTTTTGAACAATTTACCAGGTGGTCGATGCTATACCTGGGGTTCCCGCGGTTGAGCGCCTCTTGGAATGTTGCTTTTACACTCCGTTCAACTCAGTTTGTGTCCCCCTGGCCTTCGTTCCATTTGGGTTCAGATCAAATCAAAGTAGGGGGTTTTCAAGTTTGGTTGCGCTCTTCGAATTTGGGCTCGGCAAGTCCTCGGGCGTCCATCTGCCCCCACGCCGCTCCCACTGGCCGATCCTGCGGCTCGGGCGGTCCCTGAACTGACAGTTTCCTAGCCGGGTCGTCCGGGCGATCTCCGCCGCGTCAGCGCGGTTTCAGCGCGGTGCCAGAGATGGCAGCTGCCATCTTGGATCACTCGCGGCTCCACGACGATCGAAATATCAGCCTCAAAAAATGGTCCCTGGGGCTAAAAGCGCTCCCGCAGTGCTTTCGCTGGACACTCCATATCTTCAGCCCCACTGCCAGCTGGTTTGTAGGGCCCATGCAGGTCAGGATCTCCTGGGACAGGGAGAGAAGGACGGGAGCCTCATAGGGAGGCTGCTACCGTCATGGCGCCCAGCCACGCCCCCCCATTGGGGGTCTTTTAGATTCTATAATCCAAGCTATCTTTCCTGGCCCTTTGCATTATTGCATTGCATTGCATTGCATTATTGGGCTTTACAGAGTTTGAAGGCGAAACATTTAAAAGATGGTTTACACTATTCAAAATCTGCATGTCTGACTTTAAAAGCAAAAGAGGAATTGACATGGTGGTTGAGGAATATCGAGGTATGGAATGGATGCACAATTATTGGAGAGAATACGGACTTGATTGTGGAATCAGATGTAATTTTGGGATGTTGGGGTGCGAGATCCTTCTATGTGAGATGTTTTGCAGACAAAATTGTCAAGTGTTCTGTACTGCTGAGAATTGACAATGTCTCAGCAGTGAGATATGTCAACAAACTAGGAGGTGCACGTTGAAGGGGCTTAGCAGATTTGGCAAAGATATTTTGGGACTATTGTCTTCAGTGAGGTCTGAAAGTTCAGGCGGAACATATTCCAGGTCTACGGAAAGCAGAGGCAGATTGTCAAGGAATTTCCTAGATTCAAGCGATTAAATGGTGGATCGGAATGTTTTAAGAGAGCTAGAGAGGTTTAGAGGTCCATTTCTGGTAGATGTTTTTGCAAACAGAGTAAAAGCTCCTTTGAAAAGATTTTCAGTTGGAGGCCAGATCCGGAGGCAGAAGAGGTAGATCCCTTCCTTCAGGATTGGAGAGGTCTTCGCCCATAAGCTTTTCCACTTTTTGCATTGATAAGCAGGGTAATGGGCATGATACGCAGATGGAAAGAGAAAGTTGTGGTAGTAACTCCATTGTGGAGGTCCCACGCTTGGGACCCGATCATGTTGTAGATGAGTGTAGATTATCCTCTGTTGCTCCCTCAGTTTCCAGAAATCTTACAAGGGCCAGAGGGAGCCATTCACTATCTAGTAATTTCCGACCAGTTAATACTGGTGGGGTGGGATCTTTCAGGAGAGTTTGGAGGAAGCCAGGCCTTTCATCAGAGGCTTCTGGACTTATCAAAGAATTGTGGGCAACAGGAACTAGAAAGAGGAATAGATTGGCAATGGACAAATGGGTTTGCTGTTGAATGGACAGAGATCTGGATCCCGTTTCAGTGGATGTAGCTGAGATAATACATTTTCTATCTCAGTTATTTGAGAAAGGCTTGGCTTACAGAACAGTAAACATGTCTAAGTCGGCAATTGCTGCCGGACATTTTTTGGTCAAAGGGTTATCGGTAGGTCAGGATATTATGGTTAGGAGACTTTTGTGCAGTATTAGAATTGCTAAGCCACCAGGGCTGAGATAAACTTCACTTTGTGATGTTGCCAAAGTTCTGAGGTTCAATGAAAGTTGGAAATGTAAGGAGAAATTAAGTGGAAGAGATTTGTCTTTCAAGCTAGCAATGTTGCTGTGTTTGGTCTTTTTAGAAGAATGTCTGATGTACAAGCCTTGGAAATATCTCAAAGATCTTATACTCCAGAAGTAATATGTTTTCATTTAAGGCAGATAACTAAGACGTATTCAATTTGAATTTGTTATTCATATTTTGAAGAAAGAAAGGACTTGTGTGTGGTTAATTGTGTGAAAGAGTATGAAAATAGAACTGAATGTTTGAGACAGTCTGGAGTGACTCAGATTCTCATTTCACTTAAACAACCACACAAAGGGGTGTCTGCACCTAGTCTAGCTAGATGGGTGACAGAATTAATGTACAGAGCTGGTGTAGACGTGAATGTGTTTGGTGCCCATTCGGTGAGAGGAGCTGCAGCTTCCAAGGCTTGTTTGTTGGAGGCAAGCTTGCAAGATATCCTATATTGTGCTGACTGGTCTTCTGTTTCTACTTTTCAACACTTTTATTTCATACTAATAGATAATGCAGCAAAGTCATTGATTGCAAAGCTTTGAACTTGCATACTGTCAGCCTCTGGGTCCTGACATAAAATGTAGATTTTCATCAGCTTTGGTGAACAGAAAATCTGGATTTTATTAAAGACACGGCGTATTATCCCTCCCTGTTGTCTATCCCTCTCTAATTTGTTTGCTTTTTCTCGCAGGTCAAGATTAAGCGGACGTGGACATATACAGGATTTTGACGTGTGAGGAGGATTCCGTTTGGAACAAGTTCTGCTTCATGAAGTAACCTCGCAGCTTCAATAAAAGAAGGAGGTGGACCGGGTGCCAAGGAGTTTGATAGTCTTTGGAATATTTAGAATGTTGTGAGTTCTGGTGACTTCATAATGGCTGCTGGGTGGTAGCAGTAAATGAATTACTACATAATATTAGCCTCTGTGTCTTTAACAAAATCCAGATTTTCTGTTTACCAAAGCGGATGAAAAGCTTCATTTCATTTTTAAGACTGTCTCTATTCGTTCATGTGACACTTGTTGCGCTCCTTTTGATATTTGGTGACCTAGGTACGTGACTACCTCCTGACAGTAGTGAAACGTCTCAGGCAAAACCTAATGTCCATTCAGAGCTAACTGATTAGGTAAAGCTGTGGTGTCTTGTCTGCAAGCTTCCTTTGTCATTGACACAACGAGTAGATCATGTATTGGATTAGAGTCGAGCTACAAGATAACTGCAAAGTCACTAAATTATTTTTAAGAATTTGAAGGACTCTCTGTATAGCCTTGTGGGGCGCAGCACCACACAAGGTTTTTCACTTGGGACTGAAACGCGAGGAGAAACTGGCTCTCTTCAAGCCACAAACAGAGAAAAATGCCTGGCAAAGATCAATGACTGTGAACTACTCTGTGCCTGAGGGAATATGAAACAATATCACAGCAGGGTTTGGTACCCCAGGAAAGCATGGAATGACAATCTGATTAATCTTTCGTGGGTCTTGTACAATCCTTCATTTCTTATTTGATTTTTGTAAGGGCAATATAGGTGAATTACACAGACCTCCAATTACTTCTTTCAAGATTCCTTTTCTCTATGATAATCTCAATAACAGGGGTGATTCCTTCAGTGGCGTCTGGGGTCATTTTACATGGGCGAATTTGAGTGTAAACAGCATTAGGATTGAACATTGTCTGGACTGACTGTTCTGTGGAACCGCTTCTCTGCTTTGCTCCTCTGCTCGGCTGCCTGCCGGTCTCTGCCCTGCTGAGGACAAGGACTTGACCCCGAAGTGACTCCAAGGACTTGCTAGCTTGCCTCCTGTTTACTGAAGTCTCCGGAACACAAAATACTTTTTGCAACTCTGCTGGTGCTGCTGGACACTGTCATCTGTGAATCCTACCCTTACCTGAGGTGCCACAGAAGTGGGCTCTGTAGCTGCTTTCTGCAAAAACGGATGCATCGTCACCACTATGCCTGTCGGAACAGATGCATCGTCCTTCGACGCAGAGGCCGTTCAGCGACAGTTGATTAACAGCTTGCACGACTTAATGACGACGCTGTGCTCTGCTCGATGATGGCGCATTGTCTGGATTCCAATGGAGCCAAAGATGCAGACCCGTCTGCATGGAACAGGTCAATGCATCGTGTCCTCGACGTTGATGCTTTGCTCCATCTGAGGTACTTTTTCAGTGGACCCTGCTTGGGTTCTTCGGGTGGCCTTCCCTCCATCGCGGTCGGCCTGAACTTCAGATTAGCAGCGGTCCCCCGTGACCTGAAGTAACCTTTTGACAGCTAGTGACTTCTAAGCACTATTTTCAGTTTATTCTTTAAAAATATCATATCTCGACTTCTATTTATTGGGGTTTTGTCATTTTGGTCTTGTGTTGCTCAGATAAACATTCTCTATTTTTCCAAACCCTTGTAGAGTATTTTTCTGGTGTTTTCATTGTGTTACTGTGTGTGTATTGCCCAAATACTTTACACATTGCCTCTTAAATTAAGCCTGCCTGCTTTATGCCAGGCTATCAGAGGGTGAGCACAGGTTAATTTAAAGTGTGTGTCTGACTTACCCTGACTAGAGTGGTGGTTCCTGCTTGTATAGGGTGCATACTCTGACAACCAGAAACCCCATTTCTAGCAACAAACATACTGCTAATTTCGAAAGTTTGGATCCTAAGTGGGGCTTATGTCACTCTTAGCTATTGCTCTTTACTGCTGTTGCACAATTTGGAAATGGGAGCAGCAATTTTAAACACATGAGTTATTGTGCTAGTAAGAAATGAAGTTAGCCTGATAATGTTAGTACTGATGAGATTGGTTTTAACTTTGAGTTTTTTACATAATTTGCAACCCAAAGTGATTGTGGCCTGTTTCTGCTTTTTTAACTCTGTCTCTCTGCTCCAAGACCACAAATTCTCTCTGCACTTGCACTTTTATTGTTTAAGTGGAACCCCTCCTCTAAGCATTTGCACTTATTAATGAGGCTGTTGTAGTTTTTAGTATGCATTGCATAACTTACCCTAAAACTTTCAAGGGAAGGCTGGTGGTATCTTCTGAAACAACAATAGTCATCAAGTATAGCAACTGACTTGTTAATTTGATTGTGCGCATAATTGATTTGATTTTATAATTAATTTTAATCCTGGCGCCCTCTATTCATAGCTCCAAGCAATTATGTTGTAGTACTACTCGAGCAGGATTTGTGAAGAATTACGTGTTACTGACCTTTGAGTTATGTTTTTTGTTTATGTGTGCACTACTGTGATCATGTTTGCTTTGTTTGTACTTTTATGAAGTTGGTGATTGAAATAAAGTTATTATGATGATGACACAGCACAATCATATACCCTTAGCGCCAAGAAACAACCACACCGCACATCAAGGCTGGGATCAGAAAACAACAAACACAACATCCTGTCATGAGCCGGATCAGACTCTGACCCAGCGGCGCCCGGTGCGCTGCACAAATGCCCGGAACAGGCGGTCACCGCTTTTTACATCCAGAAGGATGAAGGATCAGGGCTATGTGTGACTGTCTTAAAGACGAGAGCCCTGAACGTAAATCATGTAAATCTAGAGAATTTACATGGAAAATCCACACAGGTAAATCTACACAAGACAAGGTTCAAAGTACAGACCACGAAGGTTTATTTAAAACATAAAAATCAGTGCAGAATACAGAGAAGGAAATTCAAAACGTGCAACGTGCAAATAAATGTAAGATATCATTGGCAGCGGGAATTGAACCCTTCTGTGCTCCATTGTCAGGCCTGGTCACGGTCTAGCATGAGGCAAATGAGAGCCACGGCGCATGCGTCATGCTGCTCAGTATAGGCCAGAATAAAACATTTGAAACATGTTCCAGTTGCAGATTGATAAACAGACTAACCTGGAGTCTGCTCTCTAAGCGCGATGTGAAAGAACGTGCCTCATTTCCGACACTGTGAGTTTTTTTACACTTTTGAACAGAGAAACTGAACAGGTTGTGTGGTTTGATGAAGGAAGTTGCATTATATAACCCAACAGTACAACAGAAACCACATCACATGGTCACATGACTTTCCCTCTACATCTAATGAGTAACTCTGCATTTGTCCTACAGAGAGAACAATTCCACATTCAAAAATATAAACAGTACCTCAGTCCGGCCTCAGGAACCGGCCTTCAGTTGTGTACAGTTGTAAATCTGTCCTCTCCAGTAACATCATGAACATAAAAATAATACAATATAATAATGTTGCAGTGCAAACAAGGCCGTGGAGCTACTGAATTTTGTGCAATTAATCAAGTAATGAAGGTCACATTTGAGGCTTTTCATGCACTGTCGGGGGGAGAAAAGAATGAGCGTCAGGCACTGAGTCTCGCACATTTGAAATGTGCAGTTTGAACACACGAGTAGGGCAAGGCCAAGGTTAACATATCTGTTATATTAAACACAGTAAAAAGACTGCATTTGTGACTCTTTAATATCAATTAAAACACAGAATGATTAATTGTGGAGTCTGCTCCCACAACTGCATAACAACAGCTGAGCTAATAGTACTGCATGACCACAGCAGAGATAATAACACTGCATGACCACAGCAGAGATAATAACACTGCATGACCACAGCAGAGTCAATACCACTGTATAACCACAGCAGAGATAATAACACTGCATGACCACAGCAGAGATAATAACACTGCACAACCACAGCAGAGTCAATAACACTGTGTGACCACAGCAGAGATAATAACACTGCATGACCACAGCAGAGATAATAACACTGCATGACCACAGCAGAGATAATAACACTGCATGACCACAGCAGAGATAATAACACTGCATAACAACAGCTGAGCCAATAACACTGCATGACCACAGCAGAGATAATAACACTGCATGACCACAGCAGAGATAATAACACTGCACGACCACAGCAGAGTCAATAACACTGTGTGACCACAGCAGATAATAACACTGCATGACCACAGCAGAGATAATAACACTGCATGACCACAGCAGAGATAACAACACTGCATGACCACAGCAGAGATAATAACACTGAATAACCACAGCAGAGATAATAACACTGAATAACCACAGCAGAGATAATAACACTGTATAACCACAGCAGAGATAATAACACTGAATAACCACAGCAGAGATAATAACACTGTATAACCACAGCAGAGATAATAACACAGTATAACCACAGCAGAGATAACACTGTATAACCACAGCAAAGTCAGTAACACTGCACGACCACATCAGAGCTAATAATACTACATAACCACATTAAAGGGCTCCTTGGACTGATATCTCTAAGAGAGAACCGTGGTGGCCCCCGGACAGGAGACACCCCCCGGGCAGGGAGAGGTGACTTCTATTTATAGGATGCTCTAGAGAGTCTGACAGACCAAAGATAACAAACACAGCAGAGAGTGAGCACACAACTAGGGAAGGGTGAGTGTGAATGATAATGCCCCAGATCAGTAGACGCCCCCTGGTGGCGAGGGAGAATATTGCACCTGTCTGTGCTCCATAAACCCTGATCCCCTTACACGCTGCAGCAAACACCCTGACCCGCATCATCTCAGATCAGTGTTACTGTGACATCACAACCATTGGTGTCTGTCTTCACCTGAGTGATGTGGTAGTAACATGTAAAACGCAACACCTCTGCCGCGGAGCCGTAAATAATGTGAAAAGATCCCGATAGGAGAAACACTTTTATTTATTTTCCCAATGAACCTCCCCCACTCCACCCCCGACTAAGTACTGGTCCTTTATAAGCTACACAGACGCAATGTGTGACCCTCGCACACAATCTGTGTGATGGATGTATCTGTGTCAGGAGACTCTCTGAGGAAGCCTCCTCCTGTTTTCTGGGATTCCCAGGCCATATCTAAGGTGAGTACAGACAGGAAGGGTGCCTGACACGTGGTAAACACAACATATACCATGTTTTATGTACAGCTGTCAGCAGGCTCGTTGGTCTAGGGGTATGATTCTCGCTTAGGGTGCGAGAGGTCCCGGGTTCAAATCCCGGACGAGCCCTCTTTTCTTTTCCTAAATTTTCTCATTCTTAAAGTCACATTTCAATAAATAGAAAGCAGACGATTCAGGAAACAAACTTCTTTGAAATAACCTCTGATGGTTGTGAATTTCAACCCAGGACCTGCTGCACTAGAATCAGAGCCCCAGACCAGCGGTGCAGCTGCAGAAACAGCTGGAGGAGGGGGGGTTACCCTGCCACATCAGCATTGGAGGGGGATTGTATGTTACATGCGTAGAATCCTACAGCAGGGGATGCGCATCTCGTGTTAAACCCACACTCCGCGGGCAGCAGGGTGAGCCGTGGGGGTGCACAGGAGAGTGAGACACTGGGAACTGTGAGGGGATTGTGAGGACCCCAGCAGCCGGGCCCAGACCCCACTCACCTGAGGGGTAAGAGGACGGTGTGATCCATGGAGTGTCTGCTCGTGAGACGCACATATAATGCATGACCCGTACTGCCCTCTTCTGTACTCCTGCCCCCCTGCGAGTGTCTGTACCTATACACATGGACGTACGGGGGCACCGAAGGGGCAGGAGAGAGTGCAGGAAGAGGTCAGACACCTGTGAGGCTGGTGACACCGGGAGGTGATGCTGGAGTCAGCTGGTGATCGATGTCTGACGGGCCAGACACCAAACTGACCCTGGTGAAAAGGGGGTCGAAGTGGAGGGATTGAGTGAGGTCTGACGGGTCAGACACCGAACGGGCCCCGGTGGTATGGTTTCTGATGTCACGTGATGCCTTCTCGGGAGTCTCTACTGGAGCCTTCGATAGCTCAGTGGGTGGAGCGGAGGCCTGTGGTGGAAGAACTGACATCCTCAGGTCACAAATGCGGCTCCCAGGACTTTTCCTCAGTCTGCTCTGTTTCCTCTGCTTTCCAATCCAAAGCAGCTCCTTTCTCAGCCACTCGGACACCTTGACTTTTTCTGCCTCCCCTCTTCCCCTTCCCAGTCCAGCTCCCTCCTCCAGCTGGGGGGGGGGGGGGGAGAGTCATCCCTCAGTCCCTCTGTGCAACCCCCCTAATGAGACAGAGCCGTGGCCCAGGGTGAGCCGTGGGAGTGCACACGAGTGTGAAACGTGTGCACTCCCACGTGTGAGGGGATTGTGAGGACACCAGCAGCCGGGCCCAGACCCCACCCACCCTACACGTCTGTGTTACACACATGGGAGGTAACAGCAAAGGCGGACCCAGAGCAGGAAGAGGTCAGACACCTGTGAGTGCTGTTTTTGGCGTCATGTTTAACGCCTACTCACAGCAGGTATTAAATGGACGCACCCATTGAGCCCAATGGGCCTCCTTGCACTTTGCTACTCTAGCGCCAACATTTTTTACGCTAGTGCAACAAAGCGCCACAATAGCGTAAAAAAATGGATTCTATTGTCCTAATGTGCGCCATGGTGCGCCACATGGTGTCGTTAGGTGCCGGTGGGAGGAGCACAAGAAAAGCAGCGCATCAATGCTGGTGCGCCACTTTCTTGTAAATCTGGCCCTTAGTTTTAGCGCCTTGTCACTGTTGGAACTCTCCAGACACTCTCTCACAGCCCCTTCCAACTCCAGGGGCAACAAAATGCCTATAAAGAGCTAACGCCACAATCTTTCTATGTAAAGAACCAGGAACACCAATCTGGGCCACTCTCAGACAGTTCATCCGTAACCAATCCCTGAAGTTTCAATCCTTTCACTAACGTCTTCTGAGATGCATCATCCTTCAAACACCTGACCACCTCCACCAATATGAGGCCCCCCTGAATTACCCTCTTCCACTCCTCCTCCTGCATCCCCCATCAGTAACAGCGCACACTCCAACCTTAGGGCAGTGGCAGCTCCTCCGCTATGGGCGCAGAAGCGTCGCCCCCTGCCGGCAGCAACCACTGCAAATCTTTCAACAACGAAAGGATAATAAACTAGAGTTTATTATCCTTCGTACAGTTTATTATCCTTCGTTGTTAAAGGGGCGGGCATTGGGGATGACGAGCACTGAGGGGAGTGCACTGTGCACTCTTCTCTGCACATGTGTGTTTGGCCGGACGTCTTGAGCCGGGCAAACACACATGCGCACGGTGCTCTCTCCAGCCCAGCAGTGTGTTGCCGTGCTGGAGAGAGTAGACACAGGCCCGTCTGCCTGGGATTGCCTGGGTGCTCCCAGCCAATCCCAATGCTCCTCTGAGCAGCGTCAGGATTGGCCGCAGGGCAGGCTGGGAGCCTGTGCCTGCTGAGGAGACAGAGGAGCGGCAGAGTGGCATGGCATGGAGCAAAGTATTTTTTAAAAACATTTTGATATCCCCCCCTGCGTGCCGCCCCGCCCCCCTGTAATCCCAGCGAGCTGTGACTTACCTTCATTCTCCAGCCCAACATGTGCCTCAGCAGAGTCCAAAGACAGCTAGCCCCTTGTTGCTATGGTGTGTGTATTTGTAAAGTACACTATCACCCACAAGGGTACCCTGGCATTGAGTAGCTGTGTGTGCTTAGCCCTGCCAATGGTAGGTTGGATGATTGAAAAGCCAGGTCTTCAGCTTTTTGCAGAAAAGAAGAGAGGAGGCTCTAACATGGAGTGGGGGGCCGTTCCATACTCTAGGAGCTATGTAAGTGAAAGTCCGTCCTCCTGATTTGGTTCTGTGTATGCATTGGATGTGTACAAGTCGGAGTCCTGCATAGCGGAGATGTCTGGGTGGTTGTAGAAGAAGATGCAACTGTTTAGGTAGGTGGGGCCTAATCTGTGTAGTGCCTGGAATGTGTGAAGAGTTTGAAATAAGCACATTTGTATATTATAAGCCAGCCAAGCTCCCTTAGGTGTGATGTGAGTTCTGTGTTGAAGGTTGAGGATGAGTCTGTCTTCCGAGGTTTGAGTGGTTTGTAGTCTTCTGGTAAGTGGGTTGGTGATCCTGGTGTAGAGGTTGTTCCCGTACTCCAACTTGCTGGTAACTAGGGCGTGGGTGAACGTTTTTCTAGTATTGCTTGGGAGCCATTTGAAGATCATCCCCAGAATCTTCTTGGTGTGGAAGCAGGATGCAGTGATGCCGTTGACTTGTGCTTTCATGTCTAGTTTGCTGTGAGTGATTATTCCAAGGTTCCTGGCATGGGTGCTGGTTGTGCGTCCGCATTCAGCTAGCCATCAGGTCGAGTCCCATGCTGAGGTGTTATTACCAAAGATCACTATTTACATCCTGTCGGTGCTGAGCTTGAGGCCGATGGCTTTCATCCAGTTAGTGACTTTGGTATGATTTTGGTGATGCAGGGTGTGAACTGGCTTTTTGTGCTGGGGGTCTTGTCCGAGAAGAAGAGTATGAGGTGCATGTTGTCGGCAGACGAGAGGATGTTGATGTCACAAGCATGGTTATGTTGGCAAGAGGGAATCATGTATGCATTGAAAAGGGTGGAGATGTGCAATGAACTTTAAGGCAACCCGTAGGAAAGTTCACAGGCTTCCGAGGAATAAAGTGCCGGGCTGACAGCTTGTGTTCTATCTGTTAAGAAGGAGCAGTGTCAGCAGATAACGGGTCTTGGATGCCATCTCATGCGGGTGCCTGATGAGGATGGGGTGTAAAATTCTGCAGAGAAGTCCAGGAGAATGAGGCCTGCCATTTCCCCCTTTCAAGGATCGTCTGGCTGTTGTCTGTGTAGATGATGAGTGTTGTTTCTGTACAGTGGTTGGGCCTGAATTTGGACTACATAACATTGAGGAGACAGTGGTTGCTGTGGTGGTCAGTGAGATTTTGTATAAGTCCTTTCCCTGGTATGGTATGAGGCAGAGGGGTCTATAGTTGGAAAGCATGGCTGGGTCAATGGGTGGTTTCTTGAGCAGGGGAATGATGGTGTTATTTTTCCAGGTGTCCGGAAATGTGACTGAATCCATGGAGAAGCTGAGGATGGGTGTTAGTGCTTCGCTGTTTGGTAGGAGTCCTTTGGTGAAGATGTGGTGAGGGCAAGGGACAGATGGGGCCACAGAGTGGATGATCTTCACTGGAGCAGTGATTTTGACAGTGTTGATGACGAGCCATAAGGTCAGAATTTATTCTTTGTCCATGCTGGGAAATAAAGTTGCGATGGTGACGGTGTCCGGATGAGGGCTGCATTGCTGTATATGGAGATGAATTTGAAAAATTCTGAGAGTTGGTTCCATGGGTCTTGTTAGGGGGCGATGTTATTGGAGACGATGGAAAGAGCAGTGGAATCTTTGATGGTGGCAAAGATTTCTTTG
The DNA here is from genome assembly GCF_031143425.1 of Pleurodeles waltl. Classification (NCBI taxonomy): domain Eukaryota; kingdom Metazoa; phylum Chordata; class Amphibia; order Caudata; family Salamandridae; genus Pleurodeles; species Pleurodeles waltl. Next base: position 187,424 of record NW_027149893.1, read on the forward strand.
CTGTTGTTAGGGCTGGCATCAATGCAATCTGCAAGAGCTGTGTGCTTGGTCTTTCATATCTGCTGGTGGTGGCATCTTAGATCCGATTTGTCTTTATCTGTGGTGTCTTGACTTGCTCTCCAATTGCACCTAAGTTGCTTGCGGTGGCGTTTCAACAGCCTGAGTTCCTGTGAGCACCAAGGGGCCTGTGAGTTGCACTTGAGAGGAGTTAGAGTGTGACACATGCAGTGATCCAGCTGTTGAGGTTCTTGATAGCTTTCAGCACATTGCGGGTGTGCTCAGGCAGATGAGTGAGAGGACGGAAGCCCACTCCTCTTCTGTGATGCTTTTCCAGCTGTGGCTGGTAGTTCTGATGGTGGTAGGTCTGCCCTGGTCCGGGATGGGTATGCTGAAACTCACAGGGTTGTTTTTTTTGTCCAGATCATGGTTGCTGGCTTGATGACGGCGATGTTGCTGATCAAGGAGAACATTGGTTCCAATAGGTGTCTAGTGGTGTGGGTCGGTTTGGTAACATGCTGGGTGAGGCCAAGGTTTCTGAGGTTTCCTAGAAGAGTCAGAGGGCTTGGGAGGGTGCGATCTTTTACGTGAAAGTTAAGGTTTCCTGAGAGGATGACGATGCTGACATTGTTAATTAGGAGGTACCACATAGTTGTGATGTTGCTGGTTATATTGGTGGTCTTTATACAAGGATTAGGCCCAAGGAGATGTGGACTGTGATGCATATCTTGAGCATGAGGTGTTTCATGTAGCTGGTTGGGATGTCAGCAGAAGGTCCATACACAGTGGAAGGAAGATCACAAGATATGGCTTCCACCAAGCCAAAGTGCTCTCCCCTCTACAGCTGGGCAATCCCTTCTCTGCACACAGCTTTAGGAGATGATCAACCCACAAGCTTTCCTACCATGATATCGCTTTCCCTTGAAAGCTAATTTGCTGATGGAGGTTCTGCAGTACTAAACCCTCTGGAGACCGATTTGCATGAGCTTCACCTGTCACCTGGCAAATGAGTTGGCCCCTTAATAAGTGAAAACTGATTCCAGAGCAAGACCAAAGCCTTGAGTGTGAGGAAGTATTTGTGTTCCTCTGGCAGGATGAACATATGGGCTTGTTGCACCTGGCCCTTTTTGTAGGGTAATCACCAATCTTTTTGCCACCTTCCTCCTAATTTTTCTGACCAGTTTTTGTTGGCTTTAGTACTCTGGGCACCTTACCACTGCTAATCAGTGCTAAAATGCATAGGCTCTCTGTGTAAATTGTATTGTTGATTGGTTTATTTCTTATTGGCATTTTTGATTTACTAGTAAGTCCCTAGTAAAGTGCACTAGAGGTGCCCAGGGCCTGTAAATCAAATGCTACTAGTGGGCCTGCAGCACTGGTTGTGCCACCCACATTAGTAGCCCTGTAAACATGACTCAGACCTGCCACTGTAGTGTCTGTGTGTACAGTTTAAAACTGCTAATTTTTTTGGTACATGTAAGGCACCGCTAAGGTAGGCCCTAAATAGCCCCATGGGCAGGGTACAGTGTATTTAAAAGGTAGGGCATGTACTGGTGTGTTTTACATGTCCTAACAGTGAAATACTGCCAAATTCGGGTTTCACTGTTGCAAGGTCTATCTCCCTCATAGGTTTTATATGGGGGCTGCCTTTAAATAACTTTACAGCTCAGATTCCCTTTGAGGGCAGATAGAAATGTGGAGTTTGGGGTCTCTGAATTCACAATTAAAAATACATCGTTTAGTGAAGTTGGTTTTTAGATTGTGAGTTTGAAAATGCCACTTTTAGAAAGTAGGCATTTTTCTTGCTTAAACTGCACTGTGACTCTGCCTGTTTGTGGGTTCCTCGTCTGGGTCAGTTTGACAGTTGGGCTGTTCACACCTCTCCTGTAAACAGTGACACAAAGGGGTTGGGGGTGTAGCCTGCATATCTTGATGAGCCATCTGAGCTAGAGTGGAGGGAGGAGTGGTTGCTTGCACCTGAAAGGACTGTGCCTGCCCTCACACAATGCAGTCTCCGACCCCCTGGTGTGTGTCTGGGGCCAGGTCCGGACAAGGAAGGACCTTGCAAACACTTGAGACCTTGCTTTGAAGTTTGCTAACCTCAAAGGCAGAAAGGGCTATAAGAAGAAGACCCAAAACCCCAGACTTTTAGAATCTTTCTGGAAACAAGAGGGACCTCTGCCAAGGAGAAGATCTGAAGAGCTGGAGGAGGAGTACTGTCCCTTTGCTGTGTTGCTTTGCTGGACTGGCCTGCAGTGGCTGCTTCTGCCTGAAAAGAGTACAAAGGGTGAACTTTGCTGTGTGTCCTGCTTGAGAAAGTTCTCCAAGGGCATGGAATAGAGCTTGCCTCCTGTTGGGAGTCTCAGGGACACCAAAGACTTCAGTTTCCTCGACCTGCAGCACTGGGAACTGTGTGTTTTGTGCTGTTCAAGAAGAGAAATCCCTGCAAAGCCGGCAACGATGCCGCTTTCCTGCACAGTGACCTGCCCCGCAACGAACTGTGACCCTGGTCTCACCGATGCTGTCATCAGACGACTTCACTGAGCCTCTGCTTGCACCGCAACCTGTGGGCCCGCACTCCGGCATCATCTGCTCACACCGCAGCCTGGGCCTCCCCGATGATGACGCTCCTGCTGACACTGGCGCCGCTGCCTGCACTGTGCCCTGTGGACACTGTTCATGAAGAGCACAAAGCACTGTCCTGTCCCGCACCGCAGCCCCGGTCCACCAACGCCAGCACCATCAGCTCCAGTGTTGTCACTAGGCATCCCTGCCTGCACCGTGGCCTGTGGACACCGCTCGTGAAGGTCACGAAGCACCGTCCCGTCCCGCACTGCTGTCTTGGGCCTACCGACGACAGCGCTTCAGCAACCACACCACCGCTGCCTGCACCTTGACCTGTGGGCACCGCACGTCGCATCGTCCCACTTCGCACCACAGCCCCGATGCCATCCACGCCAGAGCTCCAGACTTCATAAGCCCGGAGTTCAATCTGCAATTCGTGTGACTTCAAGGGCTGGCCGATTCTGGAACCAACAGCACGACGTCTGCGACGCCACTCTCCGGAGCTCACCGTGAGGATCACGACGCCCTACAAATCCAAGGTACTGTTTGCGGGTCTTCCTGAGACCATAGCTGGCCCGCGAAGCTGCGGCCGGCCTGAACTGTTGGTTTTATTGATTACGACACCGTGATAGCCCCAGGTGGAGCTATTAATTTCAAGGAACTGTATTTTGGAGTAAATCTCATATTTTTATTACTGTATGTTGGATTGTTATTGTATTTTGTCTCGTTTTAAATAGATTAATATTGGCTATTTTTCTAAAACTGGTGTGGTGTCCTTTTGTAGTGTTTTCACTGTGTTACTGTGTGTTATGTGCAAATGTTTTACTCATTGGTTCTGAGAAAAGCCTGACTGCTCGTGCCAAGCTACCAAGGGGGTGAGCAGGGGTTATCTGAGCGGGTATCTCCCTTATCCTGACTAGAGTGAGGGTCCCTACTTGGGCAGGGTGCAGACCGACTGCCAACTAGAGACCCCATTTCTAACAGGGCTGTTTCCAGGAGCGTGATTAACTTCAAGGGGCCTCCCCTGTCACAGACAGATCTTACCTGAGGGGCAGTGTGAAACTGTTTACTGTAAGGCAGACAGGAGCTGCTGCAGACGTGGGTAGGATTACTGTCCCGTGGAAGACAGGACAGAAGAAGGACTGCATCTGCTGTTGAGATACGTGAGGGGACCTGGAGGGCTAAATCCACTCTCACGTATACCCACGACTTGCACTAGGCACTTTCCTTTACCTGTGTCCTTCTTTTTTGTTCATTGGTTGGGACGGTTGTATCTTATGAGGACCTATAACAAGGCATCTGTTGGGAAAGAAAGGTTCCCTGCATAGTTAAAGATGTGTAACCCTGGACCGAGGGCCCACTTCTATGAAGCTGTAGAGAGTAAGATGGAACTGTGCCTCTTGGGCCCTGGTGGACTCGCTGCTAATGGTACTGCAGCACCACAGACACTTTTAACTAATAACTAGAGAGTCAAAGGGGACATCTTGAGTACAGGTTACTAGTACGAATTCCCTGGATGCAGCCACCAGTGAATTAGGAATAGACCTGAGCACGTTACAAGGTAGAGGGTGAGACAGAGATTTACCTGACAAGTACTGGAGCCCTGACCTCAAGGGGAGTGTGTTTTTTCGTATAAGTATGGTTATTATTTTGCATGTGTAGAATTAGACATACAATACTTCTTCTTATTATAATCATTAGTATTGGACTGGACATGGAGTTATTGTTCCAACAGTCTGCACTTTGAGTTATGAGTCGTGTTCACTTACCTGTTTTTACACTGCTGCTCCTGAGGGAGCTTGTGACTGCTCGTCCACAGATACCACTGAGAGTCCAGTGCAAAAGAGACACTTGGCCCAGTTTCTCAGGACCCATAGTAGGTCGGACACCGGGACATCAGAAGTAAAAGGCCTCAGCCACCATTGTTGGACCCAGAAGCCCCTCTGTGCCTGTGACCTTCTGACAATATCTAAGAATGCACTCGTTTTCAACACCAAGAATACGACCCCATGTAATAACTTTAATATTTCTAATGAGTGTCCTCGGGTTATTTATTTATTATGAGAAAATCAGTTGGCAGGAACTAGTATGTTGTTCCACTTTAATGTTTGAAGGGAGTGTGAGGGACATTAATTCTGATGTACTAGGACAGATACAAACGGGTTCTAACTAGTTATTGATAGTAGTTGCTACTGGTTTGAGTGGAGCCATCATTTGATATCACACACGAGTATAGAAGGGTTTAATAACTTTCACAGGAGAATGCTGTATGTGGACTCACCACTTGGGGTGTACAATATGTCTTTGGCACATTTTACCCATTCTTTCTCTTGTTTTATGTTATTTGTTGAAAAAGAGGTTCTTGAGACGGCACACCCCTATATGTCCAAATTGGCGCCTATGTTGAATGCCAATAGTATTAACCCATGAGCGTGCACACTATATTTTGGATAGATTCCAATAATCCATTTAACTTGAGAATCTATTATAACTAACTGTGCATGTTACCATATTCTACAATGGCCTCTATTTTACATTAGATACGAGGGCTGTAGGGTGGATTCCTTCCCTTTTGCTTTTGTTCTCAGTTGGAGGAGTTTTGTTTTTTTAAACAGCGTTTCCTTATATATCCAGGATGGTGCTCACACTGAACGTTGAGAGTAGAAACCGAGCAATGTACACACTTTATTCTTCATATATCAATTTGATAGTTGTGGGGCCTGAACCCCAATAATCACCTGAATGCCAATATTTCAAACACCCCAATTTTCACCCAATTAATTTGGCTCCAGAATCTCCAATAGATCTAGCCGCTAGAGACTACGCTCCTCATGGAGAATATACATTTCAGCCGAATAAAACAAAATAAACAAGGAAGCATTGTTAACTGAGTTCTAAGTCAAAAATAAGGCAAAAATAGATTAGTTACAGAATTATTAGTAAATACAGTACATGGAAAACTGCATGAATTGCCTTGAAGGCCCAAATGCACTAATACAGAGTCACACAACTTAACACCACTTAGACAAATCTAAGGAAAATCCCAAGTCAAACACATAAAGAGGGCTGATACCATCCCCACAAGAAAATCTAAGTTAAAATGACATAAAAAATGAAAAATCTCCCCAGCAGCAATAGTCCTAGAGACAACTATAAAAATGTCCCCCCCCCCCAGGATCCAAAAGCCCACGAGTTTCTCTGCACAAATCACACATTCAATTACTAGATTCTGTACATTCAGCTTGGGATGGTCATGGTTTGGCCACTCTGTCAAATCAGGAGCAGCTGCGGTATATTGTAAATCTTTATTATTAACCCATTTCTTAAGGTAAGAGGAATCTTCCACCTGCTCTCTCAGCACCTGCACTCCGGGAATGTTCAGCACAGAATGAAACATTTCTTAAACAATGGGTCATACCATTAGCAGCCTTCACCGGACTTCCAGCCAAGCCCTTGGATATGATACTTTGGGTACATGATGGAAACTTCATTCACAACACACACTTCCTAACACAACTGTTCGTCTTTGAGTCCGTGACGTCATTCTTCCGATGCTCTGCGGAAACTAGAGGAAAGATGGTTTGCAGCAGGACTCTGATCCGGAGGAGGGGTGAACAGGAGCAAGATGAGCTGACACCAGGAACGTCATCCATATTAACATAAATGGAAGAACGTCTCACGCGAAAATGTGGATAACTTCTTCACACTATTAATTATATTTCAAAGTGACTCAGTAAATGTGTTTTAGGTGCATCATTAATTCATCAATTAGGACTCTATGCATCACTAAAACCGTCAAATTTCAAATACAATCTTTACCCAATTTTACACATTTGCACATTTCAAAAAAAGGTACTACAACCCCTGATTATTTTTTTTAATAATCACTTAACCCCATTTGACCTATTTAAAACTGCTGCAAGTCTCTGTACACATTGCTGCTATCGTTGTGAACCGGGGTCCACCCCATAATATTGATATTGAATTGGGGATAATCGCTAGGGTGGATCTCGTGCTGACAATGTTTTGGCACTGCATGAGGATGCTGGGAGGGAAAGTATTATTTTTCTCATGTGTACGTACTGCTAATGTCCTTTTAACACAGTTAGGCCTAGTACTGCTAGTGATATTTCTAAATGTGATTTAGGCTCGGATTTACATGATGTTCATGTTGTGTTAACTAATGTGTGTGCTTAATACAAACTTTATTTGCATACACCTTGTGTGAAGTCTCTCTTGGAACACACAGCGTAATTGTTGTGTGGTAGTGCTGTGCCAATGCTTTACCCACTGCCCCTGTGATAAGCCTGGCTGCTGTGTGCCAAGGATCCCAAGGGTGAGCGCAGGTTATGCAGTGAGTGTAAACATCCAGCCCTGATGGGAGTGGAAGGTTCTGCCTGGCTGGGGCTCGCCTCAGCCACTCAGAATGTGCCCCCCTAACAGTCATCTTTGTCTGTTCCTATCAAAGTGTCAGATCCATGGGTTTTAAACAGCGTGCAAGGTTATGTTATAGAACTCTACTCTGTACCTTTTCAAACAGTGTTTCCTACTCTTCTAAAATTTTCTAAAGAAATGTCCAGTCTGATTTCCCTGGAAATAAAATTGCTTCTTCTCAAACAAGCAATACAGGTTACATCTCCCAACCCATCTTGGTTTTTCAGTTCTCTCTTCTTAGTTCAAAAGAAGAACAAGAAATGAGACCTGTGATCAACCTCAAATAATTCAACCAGTTTGTAATTTACCGTCATTTCAAGATGGAAACTGTTGTTCATCTCAGGGATTCTTTACTACAGCACAACTGGATGGTCCAACTGAACCTTCAGGACACTTATCGTTCGGTGCCCATTCATCCAGATCACAGGAAATTTCTTCAATTCCAATGCAATCAATGAATCAATCAGAAATTTGTAGAGCGCTTACTCAGCTGTAAGGGTCTCAAGACGCTGTGGGGGGTCGGTCCTCCATGCGTCAGTCAAAGAGCCAGGTATTAAGGTCCTTCCTAAATTGGGGTAACGATCCTGACTGCCTGAGGTGAAGAGGCAAAGTGTTCCAGCTCTTTGCCGCAAGGTAGGTGAAGGATCTTCCTCCAGCCGAGGTCGTCCATATGTGGAGTACGGTGGCTAGTGCCTGTTGAGTTGAGCGGAGCGGTCTGGCGGGGGAGTAGAAGGTGATGTGATGGTTGAGGTAGGTGGGTCCTAGGTCATGGAGAGTCTTGTATGCGTGGATGAGGAGTTTGAAGTTGATCCTTTTCTCGACGGGGAGCCAGTGGAGGACTTCCAGGTGTCTGGTGATGTGTTCGGGCACAGGACGTTCAGGATGAGTCTGGCGGAGGCGTTCTGGGTGTGCTGTCGTTTCTTCAAATTTTTCTAGGTGATGCCTGCGTAGAGGGCGTTGCCACAGTCGAGCCTGCTGGTGACCAGGGCGTGGGTGACGGTCTAGCAGCAGTCGTTTGTGATCCATTTGAAGATCTTATGGAGAAGTTTGAGTGAGTAGAAACAGGAGGATGCGACAGAATTGACCTAGCGGGTCATGGTGAGAAATGAATCCAGGATGGAGCTGAGGTTGTGTGCGTGGTTTGTTGGGGTGGGAGGGGGTGCCGAGTGTTACAGGCCACCAGGAGTCATCCCAGGCCGATGGTCCCAGGATGAGTATCTCAGTCTTCTCTGAGTTGAGCTCGAGGCAGCTCTCCTTCATCCAGGTGGTGACGGCTTCCATACCATCGTGGAAGTTCTTGGCAGTTGTAGAGTTTTCTGTCAGTGAGATGATCACCTGGGTTTCGTCGGCATAGTAGACGATGTTCAGTCCATGGTTGATGGTGGACGCGAGCGGGGCCATGTAGATGTTGAAAAGTGTGGGTCTCAGGAAAGAGCCCTGGGACACTCTGCAGCTGATCTCTGTAGGTTCCAACAGGTATGACAGGAGGCTGACTCTCTGTGTTCTGCCGGTCAAGAAGGAGCGTATCCACTGTAGGGCCTTGCCGCGGATGCCAGCTGCGTGGAGTCTGGAGCAGAGGGTGAGATGGGAGACCATGTCGAAGGCAGCCGATACGTCCAGAAGGATGAGGGCTACTGTTTGGCCAAGGTCGAGGAGTGAGCGGATCTCATCTGTGGCGGCGAGGAGTGCGGTCTATGTGGTGTTGTTGCTCCTGAAGCCTGATTCAGAGATGTACAGGATGTTGTTGTCCTCAATGTGTTTGTGGACCTGTGCGTTGATGGACTTTTCAATGACTTTGGCTAGGAAAGGTAGCAGAGAGATGGGGCGGTTGTTCTTGAGATCCAGGGGGTCAGCCTTGGGTTTCTTCAGGAGCGGGCAGATTTCGGCGTGCTTCCAGTCCTCGGGGTAGCTGTCTCCATGGAGCAGGTGAGAGTGTGGCAGAGCTGTGGTGCGATGGAGGTGTTGGCTTTGTTGAAAATGTGGTGGGGACAAGGATCAGTAGGTGCTCCGGAGTAGATGCTGCTCATGATGGAGCGGGTCTCGTTCGTGGTGAGGGTGATCCAGCAGTGCAGGATCTGTAAAGGTTCGGATGAGCTGAGCTGGAGGGTTGTTGGTTGGTTCGGAGGTTCTTGGGGTTTCAAGCTATCGTAGATGTCCTTGATTTTGTGATGGAAGATGGTGTCTAGTCTGTTGCAGAGGTTCTGAGGTGGAGCAATGTTTTCAGCTTCCAAATGAGGTTTGGCGAACTCTTTAACCACGGTGAAGAACTCTTTGCTATTGTGTGCAGTGGTGCCAATACAGTCCTGCAGGGCGGCTTTCCTAGTGGATCTGATGAGGTGGTGGTGACATTTGATGGTGGATTTGAAGGCCGCGAGGTCCTCCGGGAACTTGCTGTTTCCTTTTTTCTAGCAGGTGCGCCTGGAGTCCTGGAGTGTGGGGGAGAACCATCTGGCCTTCTTGAGGTTGTGTTTACCTGAGGTCATTCGGAGCAGCACTAGGTGTTGGCACATTCTGAGATCCATTGGTTGAAGTTCCATGCAGAGATGTTTGCGTCTGTGGTGAGGGGAGGTGGTGACTTGCTGAGGGTTTTGGTGAGCTGCTCCTCAGTGATCTGGTTCCATTTCCTATGTGGGAAGCGGAGGGTGCAGAGGTTGACAGTAGGTGTGGTGATGTAGAAATGAATGCAGTCGTGATCGGTCCAGTGTAGCGTGGAGGTGCTGATGATGGTGATGTTGTGGCTGGCAGAGAAAATCTGGTCGGCTGTGTGTCCGGCGATGTGTTTTTGGCGAGGTGACCAGGTTCTTGAGGATGATAGTGGCGAGGTTCTCGAGCAGGGAAATGGTGTTCACGTCATTGCAGTTGTCGATGTGATAATTGGGGTTGCTGAGGAGAAAGTAGTTTGTGGAGGTGTGGGTGTGGGGAGCTATTATGTTGACGATGGAGTTGCTGAAGGCTGGGTGGGGGCCAGTTGGCCTGTAGATGAGGGTGCCGCGGAAGGTGGACTTAAGGGTGACATGGATCTGGAAATGGAGGTGCTCCATGAGGGGGGAGTTTTCTTCTGCTTTGGTTGTCAGGTGGCAGGTGGATTTGTGTACGATGGCCAGGCCACCGCCTGGCCAAGAGGGCCGGTCTTTGCGGAGAAGTTTGTAGTCACTGAGGATGGTGATGGCGATGTCCGGTGCTTACGCTGGGTTTGTCCATGTTTCAGTGAGAATAGCGATGTCCGGGTGGATGGAGTCTAGCAGGTCCCAGAGTTCTACGGTGTGTTTCTGGAGGGAGTGTATGTTGAGGAGGGTGCAGTTGAGGCATTCAGGGTGGGTGTTTGATGGTCCTGTGGTGAAAGGGTCTGCTGATTGGTGTAGGGTGGGGGTGCAGTGTCAGTTGAAGCAGGAGAAAGGTCCATGGGTGTCTCTCGGTGATGCAAGATGGCAGGTGGTGGAGTGTCCTGTGTTCATTGCATGGAGGATCTTTGTGTTGTAATGATGGATGGTCGGAAAACCGGGGTCTGTGGCGGTGGGCGCGATCCAGGCACGGGCTAAGCATGGACGGGCGCAGACGGGCTTGCCTTTTGCGCGGCTGCCATTAACAAGGCAAGGGAGGCAGGAGGGTCCGGTCAGCTGGGACACAGAAGGGCAAGAAAGTGCTTTGCAGGGGAGGGGGACGGAGCTGCAGGGGCGGCAGGGACGGAGCATGGGTAAAGGGAAAGATGCAAAAAGTAAAAAATAGAGAAAAATGAGACAGAAAAAGAGACAGGAACAACTATAGATGACAAAAAGAAAAAGGCACCCTCAGACAGATGGCCACTAGCCCAACAGGGACGAAGCATAGGCGGGTGCCTGCAGGTGGAGGTGAGCATCGAACTGAGAGTCAGGCACGCTTTCATTCCGATTCGCAGTAGCAGCAACAGGTGGAGCTGTGCAGAGGGGAGCGAGCAGACACTGACCAGGAGGTCTGAGGAATCACCCTCTCACTGTGCAGGAGCCACCATTATAAAGGGGAGAGAGGCGGGAGGGTCCAATCAGGTGCGAGGGGGGAGTTCAGGAAATTGCTTCACAGGGAGTGGGGCCCCACAGGCCACAACGACAGCAGCAGCAGGAAGAGAGCACAGGGAGAGGGAAAGGTGCAAAAAGTAAAAAAGGGATAAAAACCAGAAAAACAAGACAGAAAAAGACACAGAAAGAAAATATAGATGACAGAAAGCAAAAGTCACACCCAGGAAAATGGCCGCTAGGGCACCAGGGGTGAGGTAAAGGTGGGTACCTGCGGGTGGAGGTGGACCTCGAACTAAGAGTCAGGCAGGCTCTCATTCTGATTCGCAGCAGCAACAGTGGAGCTGCTCAGAGGGGACAAACATAATATTTCCTCTCTCCCTTTTGGTCTTTCCTCAGCCTCGTGGTGTTTTCCCGAACTGATGAAACTGGTTGTTGCTATCCTCAGAGCTCTAGGCATCAGATTGATAATCTACCCAGACAACAGTCTCCTAATGGATCAGTGTATTCATACACTTCAATCACTAATCCAAATGATGTGCTCTCTTCTTTTAGGTCTTGGATTTCTCATCAATGCTGAAAAGTCCTTGCTAATTCCTTAAAATCAGATACAATTTTGGGGTTTCTAAATAAACTCCTCCACCACCACTCTTCATCTTCCCTCTCCCAAAATAAAGACCGTCAAATCAGAAATTCTTCAAACTCTTTGCAAGTCCTCCATCTCTCTCAGAACTCTGGTGAGATTCAGAACAGTTTCCCAGGTCCACTTCATTACTGGGCCCTTCAAAGGTTAAAGATTCTCCAGTTACACAGGGGCCTAGAGTACTCCGATTCCATCAGCTTAGATCCAGAGTCTCATTTGAAACTTCATTGGTGGACAGACCATTTATATCCCAGGAATGGCAGGACATGTTTTGCATCAGCCCAACATCTTGTATTAGAATCAAATGGAAGCCTGACAGGTTGGGGCAACCGACTGGAGGTACATGGTCACGCGAGAACTCCAAATTGCACATCAGTTGTTTAGAGATGCTTGCAGGCTCCTTTGCAATCAAAAGAGCAAGATCTGTTGTTCCATTATTTTTGCATGGACAACATATCTGCAGTTCGGTATATCAATCTTTAGGTGCCACAAAGTCCAAATTGCTAGCAGAACTAGCAAAATGTTTCTGGGAATTCTGTCTCCTCAACAGAAGTTCAGTACACCTAGAATGCTTACCCAGAGATCTAAATTATGTGGCAAACTGGCTCTCCCAGTACCTTCAAAATTCAAGTGATTGGAAACTTCATCCTTTGGTGTTCAAGTCTTTACTTTGCAAATGGAGCCTATCCATATAGATCTTTTCACCTCCAGATTGAACCACCAACTTCCTCAATTCTTCAGTTTGTGCCGAGATCCCTTAGCATTGGCTTCAGATGTTTTTCTACAGGACTGGTCTCATTCAGTAAACTACGCCTTTCCTAATTTTCTCATGTTTTAGAAATGGGAACTGTAGTTGGCAGAGGTATGCACCTTGTCCAAACAGGGACCACAATCCTAATCAGGATAAGTCACACCATAACCTAAATTATCCCGTGCTCACCCTCCTGTAACTTGGCACAAGGCAGGCAGGCTTAACTAAGAAGGCAATGTGTAAAGTATTTCTGAAAAAGCTCAAACAAACACCACAAAAAGTACTCCTCTCCAGTTTAGGGAAATAGATCATATTTTTCTGAATAAAATAAGACCAAAACGACAAACATCCAATATGCACAAGGCAAGATATCACTTTTTAAAATTTGAAATGATTCTCAATCCTTAAGAATCAGTGGTTGTATCCTTTTAACACTCAGTACCTGGGACGCGTCAAAAATAATGATGCAGAGAGACTGCGGAGGAGGAGATGTATTGACAAGTAAAGGATTGCGTCAATTTTTCCAGCACAGCAAAGGTGGGGCAATGTTTCATTCCATGCTACAAGGCAATGTGTCGGTTTCCAGGAGAGCAGCCTTGGTTCCTCACTGCGATTCAGAGATATTTTGACACCCAGTGATGATGCGTTGAAAACCCAGAACGTATTGAACAGAGGCAACAGGCTCTGCATCAGTCCAGCAGGCGATGCAGTGATTTTTCAGCCGCAGAGCTGGTGCTGCGTTGATTCGGAAGGCGTTGCTTTCAAATTCTGCAGGTGTTGCATCAGTTTTCCAATGCGCTGGATTTTCTTCTCTTTGGTAAAGTCTTTGATAGCCCTGAGACATCAGCTCAATCAAAGCCCTTGGAGAGCACTTGAGGAGGAAGGCAGAGTCATTCCAGCAGAGTCATGGGTCAGCAGGTCAAAAAGCAGGCCAGTAGTCTTTCATGCAAAGCAGTCCAGATGAGTCTTTTGGGCAGCCAGAGAATCCCTCTGGCAGAGTACACTTGTAGGCCCAGAAGTTTCGGATTTAGTGGGGTCACGGACCCAGTATATATACCTAAAAGTGCCTTTGAGTGGAGGAAACTTCAAAGATTGGTTTTGAAGTTTCAACCCAGCCATGTCTGCCAGGAGCCCTGTGGGGGTTATCAGTCCTTTGTATGAGGGCAGGCCTCTGGCCTTTGAAGACAGCCCCTCCACCATTCCTGCCCAGGGGAACCCATCTGTAAGCAGCTGAATGCAGATCCAGCTCAGTGTCCTGTGTTTATGGCTGTTTGGGTGGAATGCACAAGGGGAGCTGCCAACCAGCACAGACCAGACTGGGATTGGAAACAGGCTGTAAGGCACAGATGGCAATGAGGGCAGAGAAAGGCCTACTTTCTAAAAGTGGCATTTCTAAAATAGTAATGTAAAATGCAACTTCACCAGTAAGTAGGATTGATCACTACCATTCCAAGCATATCAAATATGACTAGGCTACCCCTCTTAGATCAGAAATAACCACTTAAATGCATATAAGGGAATTTCTAATGCTGGCCTATGAAAGGAGCAGGCATCACCATAGTGAAAAATGACTTTGGGAGTTTTTCACTACCAGGACATTTAAAACTTATAAGTACTTGTCCTGCCTTTTAGTTGCATAGCACCCTGCCCCAGGGGTTACCTAGGGCCTACCTTTAGGGTGACTTATATTTATGAAAAGGGGAATTTACGGCCTGGCAAGTAGTTTCAAATGCCAAATCGAAGTGGCAGTGACACTGCACACAAAGGCCTGGCAATGGCAGACCTGTGAGGTTGTTAAGGGGCTACTTAGGTGGGTGGTGCAATCAAAGCTGCAGGCCCAGTAGTAGCATTTAATTTACTCGCCCTGGGTACATCTCGTGCACTTCGCTAGAGATGTATAGGTAAATTAAATATGTCAACTGAATATGAGCCAATGTTACCAGGTTTTAGGCAGAGAGTGCATGCACTTTAGCACTGGTTAGCAGTGGCAAAGTGCCCAGAGTCCTAAAGCCAACAAAAACTGCATCAGAAAAAGAGGAGGAGGAAGGCAAAAAGTATAGGGCATGGGTACTCACAAACTTTTTCTCGGGGGCCAAAATTGCAGTATGGTTTGCGGCCGAGGGCCGCACTGAAGTGACAGCGGGGGGCGGGGCTTAGAGGGGGCGGGGCTTAGAGGGGGAACAACCACCCCACCCCCTTTTTCAAAACAATGCCCCTACCCCAGTAACACACACAGCGCGCACACATACAGCGCCATCTGCTCTCACCCCTACCCCAGTAACACACACAGCGCGCACACACACAGCGCCATCTGCTCTCACCCCTACCCCAGTAACACACACAGTGCCATCTGCACACAGCGCCATCTGCTCTCACCCCTACCCCAGTAACACACAGCGCGCACACACACAGCACCATCTGCTCTCACCCCTACCCCAGTAACACACACAGCGCCATCTGCACACAGCGCCATCTGCTCTCACCCCTACCCCAGTAACACACACAGCGCCATCTGCACACAGCGCCATCTGCTCTCACCCCTACCCTAGTAACACACACAGCGCGCACACACACAGCGCCATCTGCTCTCACCCCTACCCCAGTAACACACACTGCGCCATCTGCACACAGCGCCATCTGCTCCCACCCCTACCCCAGTAACACACACAGCGCCATCTGCACACAGCGCCATCTGCTCTCACCCCTACCCCAGTAACACACACAGCGCCATCTGCACACAGCGCCATCTGCTCTCACCCCTACCCCAGTAACACACACAGCGCGCACACATACAGCGCCATCTGCTCTTACCCCTACCCCAGTAACACACACAGCGCCATCTGCACACAGCGCCATCTGCTCTCACCCCTACCCCAGTAACACACACACACAGCGCACACACACAGCGCCATCTGCTCTCACGCCTACCCCAGTAACACACACAGCACGCACACACACAGCGCCATCTGCTCTCACCCCTACCCCAGTAACACACACAGCGCCATCTGCTCCCACCCCTACCCCAGTAACACACACAGCGCCATCTGCACACAGCGCCATCTGCTCTCACCCCTACCCCAGTAACACACACAGCGCCATCTGCACACAGCGCCATCTGCTCTCACCCCTACCCCAGTAACATACACAGCGCGCACACATACAGCGCCATCTGCTCTCACCCCTACCCCAGTAACACACACAGCGCCATCTGCACACAGCGCCATCTGCTCTCACCCCTACCCCAGTAACACACACACACAGCGCACACACACAGCGCCATCTGCTCTCACGCCTACCCCAGTAACACACACAGCGCGCACACACACAGCGCCATCTGCTCTCACCCCTACCCCAGTAACGCACACAGCGCGCACACATACAGCGCCATCTGCTCTCACCCCTACCCCAGTAACACACACAGCGCGCACACATACAGAGCCATCTGCTCTCACCCCTACCCCAGTAATACACACAGCGCGCACACATACAGCGCCATCTGCTCTCACCCCTACCCCAGTAACACACACAGCGCGCACACATACAGCGCCATCTGCTCTCACCCCTACCCCAGTAACACACACAGCGCGCACACACACACAGCGCCATCTGCTCTCACCCCACCCCAGTAACACACACACACAGCGCACACACACAGCGCAATCTGCTCACACGCCTACCCCAGTAACACACACTACATTAAAAACAAATAAATAAATAACCAAAGAGCCTTACCTGACTCAAAGCACTGTAAAGATGCCACAAATCTGGAACAGCAGGCAGGCAGGCGGGCAGCAGACGTGGAGCCGGTGACAGCAAGCAGACGACCAAAGCCCCGTAAAAGTTAGCTGCAAGCGCTGACTTTTATGGGGCTTTGGCTTCCACGATCGTCAGGGCAACGCAATAAACAATGGCCGCCGTATGGAAACATAGAGGAGGGCCGCGGGAGCATGCTCCCGCGGCCCTCCTCTATGTTTACATACGGCGGCCATTGTTTATTGCGTTTGGTGTGCGTCTCGCGGGCCGCCAAGTTAGGTCCGTGGGGCCGCTGGCGGCCCGCGGGCCGTACTTTGAGTACCGTTGGTATAGGGTGACATTCAGAGAGGGCCATTTTCCAACACAATGATAAATAGGATACTCGCTCAAGTCAGACATAAACAAGCAACTCTTGTCCTTGTGGCTCCCTGTTGACAGTCTCAGTTTGGTTCTCTTTGCTTCTGGAGCTGACCATAGACTTCCCAGTTCTTCCCCCGTCTTCTCCCAACCTCCTTCTAATCCTTCTGGCAGTCCTCACAATCTGGTGTTGGACAATTCCCTCTGGCTTTCAGCTTGGACACTAGCAGGTCTGCTGAATCGGAACCCTGCATTCCTCCAGAGGATCACAATACATTAACAAATCATGGGCCCCAGGAACGACGAAGGCTTAGAGATCAGCTTGGTCTTACTGGGCAAGCTGGGGTGTGGGATAATGTATCAATCCCCTTTCAGCGAATATAGCGTATGTTGTTACCTTTTTCGTAGCTGAGGCTTGCAGTGGAAAAACATACTGTACCATCAATCATCACAGATCGGCCATTTCTATCAACCATCTTTCATCAGTGGGCAACCAGTAGGAGAACACCCACTGCTCTGTCGCCTATTAAAGGGAGTAACATTTTGTAATCTTCCTACTCCAAAATACGATACTTTATGGGTTGTGAATATTGTTTTGAAATTGTTGTGTCATGGCCAGATAATGATGCCCTCTCTCTAAAAATCTTATCAGCTAAACTTACTATGTTGTTGTGTCTTATTTCTATGAAACAATTGTCAGATGTTAGAGCATTGGATATTACTTCTCTACAGTTTTCTCCTACAGGTGTCCTTCTCACAATCCACAAACGTACAAAAACAAACCTCACTTCTGTATTTCCTGATAAGCCTAATCTCTCTGTGGCACAATGTTTGTAAGAATATGAACAGCATGCAGACAATCTCAGAACATCCTCTGACTCCCGGCTGCCCCTTTCCTCCCCGACGCTTGCTCGCTGGGTTATGTGGGTCATGTCCCTTGCGGGTATTGATGCTTCCATTTCTGGAGCCCACGCTGCGAGAGGACCTATGGCTTCCAAAGCTTTTTGGGCGGGCTCCCGTTTACAGGGTATACTGCGATCGGCTGATTGGTCTAATGATTCTGTTTTCCACACTTTCTGCTGTAAACCGGTTCATGCTGCATCTTCAGTAGTAATTGATATGCTTTAAAGAAGCATAATAGGAGTCTCCAGTCTGTCCATAAAATGTAGATTTTCCTAGTAATTTATGAGAGAAAGTCTTCATTTTATTAAAGACACAGAGACAAGTATTATCTCACCGCAACTCAAACTTAACTCGTTCTCTGTTTCCCACCCTAACAGCGGGTCCAGCACAACCACAGGTGTCTGCCTGAGGATCTGTCATCTGATCCTGGAGCTTCGGGCCTTTTTCTTCTTCAGCTTCAGTCTCGCCTGGACTCCAAGATTCTCCT
Organism: Pleurodeles waltl; assembly: GCF_031143425.1. Taxonomy (NCBI): domain Eukaryota; kingdom Metazoa; phylum Chordata; class Amphibia; order Caudata; family Salamandridae; genus Pleurodeles; species Pleurodeles waltl. Next base: position 205,303 of record NW_027149893.1, read on the forward strand.
TCATCCAGCTTGTTGGGACCTACGTTTATAAACTTTTGCCAAGATGTATTCACATTTTCTTGAACCGTTGCTATTGTGCTTTCAATTTTACCTTTGTTTAATGTTTCTATTCAACCTCTCGCACAAGAAAAGAGGACTGTTCGCAGTCAAGCTAGATGCTACACTTTGGGCTTGAATGCTATTGGTCATTATGGTGACTGTGTTTTTTCATCCAATTGGCTACTCTTCTCGTTGCCTGATGGGATTTGTAGTTTATTCTCTTATCTTGACTGCTGCTATGAAACTAAAGCAAGATTAGTAAGCATAATACTCGCCTCCTTGTCTTTAATAAAATTAAGACTTTCTGTCATAAGTTACTAAGAAAATCTACATTCGTAAGTAGTCCTGGAGACTTCACAATGTGTGTATTTGTAAGCAGTCCTGGAGACTACACAATGTGTGTGAATTTGTAAGCAGTCCTGGAGACTACACAATGTGTGTGGATTTTTAAGCAGTGCCGGAGACTACACAATGTGTGTGTATTTGTAATCAGTCATAGAGACTACACAATGTGTGTGTATTTGTAATCAGTGCTGTCCCCTGAAACTCCTGCTCACAGGGTGGAGAGAGTGGCAAATTTAAATCATGGAGGACATTCCAGTTAACCAGTAACAAGTGGTTTCTTCTAGATTCATTTGCTGCAGTAGGAGATTCTTGACTTTTTATGAAGTATATACTATGTGATTCCTGTTGCAGTGGAACTGGCTAATTGTGTCTCTAGTGATTTTTCTAGAACCATAAAATGTTGCTTTTATCATTTAGGTAAGTGTCCTACTGATCTTATGCTGATCAGGATCCAGTAGAAACCACTTGCAACTGGTGAACTGGGACTTCCAAGGAATGAAGGAAGGCGCTTGTATGACGCAAGACCAGTGCGTGCACATTATATTTAGATGCATTTATTAGAAATCCCTCCATCTCTCTTCACTCTGCAGGTGTAACGGGCTCCATTTCTTTACCTCTATATCTCTTTTCTGAGCCTGTCTCTCACTGTCTCACACTCTCTTAACTCACTCCCAGTGACTGTATCTTTCACTCTCTCTTAACTCATTCCCAATGGCCCAGACTCTCACCCTGTCATACTCTCCTAACTCACTTTTGGGGCATATTTATACTCGATTTGCACCAAATTTGCATCTTTTTTTAACTCAAATTCAGCGCAAAACTAACTCCATATTTATATTTTGACGTAAGACCTGTCTAATGTAAAAATAATGGAGTTTGCACCATTTTGTAGATGCGTGAAACTACCTTGCGTTAATGAGATGCAAGGTAGGCGGTACCATCTAAAAAATGGTGCAAACCCCATACCCCCATTTTTATCCCCGTGCTAAAATGACGCACGGGTGGGAAGAGGGGCTAAATAATGGTTCAAAGCTTGCTTTGCACTATTATTTAATGCCTGGCTCAGACCAGGCGTTAGGGGACCTGTGGGCCCATTTCCATGGTTAAACACCATGGAATGGGTCCACGGGTGTCCTCCTCAAGTCCCAGGAACACCCCCACCCACACCAGAGGGACACCGGAGGATGGGGGACCCCATCCCAGGTAAGTAGGGTGAGTAAAGCTAGGTATTTTTCTTGTTTTATTAAAGTGCCATTGGGGGCCCAACTTGAGGTCCCTTGCGTGGCACAGGGTGCAATGGCCATGCCCAGGGGACCCTGGCCCCCTCTGCTGGACGTTGGGGTGGTGTGCATGACTCCTCTCTTTTCTAAGACAGGAGTCATGTAGTATGGATGGTTTTGCATCAGAAAATGACGCTAGGCTGGTTAGAGGCATTTTTTTTGCCTCTAACCAGCCTTACGTTATTTTTTGGTGCAAAACTCCCTTCTCCTGTATACCGCCACCCCCACCCGGCTAACGTCATTTTTTTATGCTAGCCCACCCTTTGCACCATTCCATAAACATGGCGCCCGGCTGGTGCTCAGGAATGGGGCAAGCCGGTGCAAAACCTTTTGATGCAAAACTGCATTAGTGCAATTTTGCATCAAAAAGTATAAATATACCCCTCAGTGCCTGAGTTTCTCAGGTTCTCACACTCTCTTAACTCACTCTCAGTGCTTGAGTCTCTCACCCTCTCTTAACTCACTCCTAGTACCTAAGTCTCTCAGTCTCTCACACCCTCTTAACTCACTCAGTGCTTGAGTCTCTCACCCTCTCACACTTTTATAACTCACTCCGGGGGCTAAGTCTCTCACTCTAACTCACTCCCAGTGCCTGACTTTCCCTGATGGTCCCTCAGTTGTTGTCACTTTTGCTTTATGATTCTATGCTCAGAGTCTGGACATTTCCTGCCTGTATTTGTGTAAAGACTGGTGCCTGCCTGTGTCAGTGCCTGCGGTATGAGCAGTGCCTGTGAGTGATGGAAGCAGATGTCCTGCTGTCTGATTGTAAAGGGACAGAGCCCGATGTCAGTCTGTCCTTGAAGTAGCTGAATGTATAAAGACATTGTAAATAGAAATGATGTTATATGTGGGTCCTGTGGAGTCCTAGAGCGCATTAGAACAATAAAAGGAGCAGCTGTTGTGAGTTAGAGCTGAAAAGAAAAGTGTTTTTCCGCCCGGTCTCGAACCGGGGACCTTTCGCGTGTTAGGCGAACGTGATAACCACTACACTACGGAAACCCACATGAAATGCACCGAGGCAGCTTCAGCTCTGAGAAGTGGCTGGAAGTAAATGCAGTGCACACCCAGGAGGGCTCTCAGTGCATACAACTGAATGCTGCACAGATAAGCCTCTGACTGATCACTCAGCAGTGACTGATGGGCAGATAAGAGGTCTCATGGAAGGGATCTCTCACTGATCACCCAGCAGTGACTGATGCACATATAGGTCTCAGGGAAGGGATCTCTCACTGATCACTCAGCAGTGACTGATGCACAGATAGGTCTCAGGGAAGGGATCTCTCACTGATCACTCAGCAGTGACTGATGCACAGATAGGTCTCAGGGAAGGGATCTCTCACTGATCACCCAGCAGTGACTGATGCACAGATAAGAGGTCTCAGGGAAGGGATCTCTCACTGATCACTCAGCAGTGACTGATGCACAGATAGGTCTCAGGGAAGGGATCTCTCACTGATCACTCAGCAGTGACTGATGCACAGATATGAGGTCTCAGGAAGGGATCTCTCACTGAGCTCCATCACTAACCAGTGTCTGCACTGCTGAGAGGTCTCCGCTCTGCACACTCACAAGTAGATTCTGTATAAACCATTTGTGACTGGTGAACTGGATTGTGCAGGGATCAAGGCTTCCTGTCGGGCGTGAGAACAATGCAATCCTGTATCACGAAGTCCCACAGTAGAGACATCAGTCTTCCCCTCACAGCTGTGACATGCTCACTGCTTCACTCTCACACGTCTCTGTGCCAGTCTCACACTCCCTCACACTCTCCACGGGGGTCTCACTCTGATGCCCACGGCAGTCACTCGGGTCTCTTCTCTCACTTGCACTGTTGGGACATCCCAGCCGCGTTTCCAGCATCAGATTGTTTCCTGTGAGGGTGAAAGGTCGCACAGTCGAGTCAAGGTGGCTTTTTAAATCCATCTGGGGCTGAAGCCCCCCGGTTTGTTCTTTCTCGGTGCTGATTCCCACACAATGTATGTGATGTGCTGCGATGACGTCACCATTGCGTCACATGTAAGTGTTCCAACGTCTAGTGATGGGGTTAATATGCAAATGAGTGGTTGTAAGACTTGAGAACCGCCCGAGCTCCCACAAGAGAGGCCACGTGTGGAATGAGATCGGTGGGGCGCCAGCAGCTGTTAAAGTGGGATTCTAGGCGCTGGCTTCAGTGAGGCTGACTCTGGCTGTGTGTGTTGTGATTGGATGACAGCTCAGGTGCACCCAGAGGTAGGAGGTGGACCCCAGATATGAATAAAACAGGAGCACCATGTCTGCTTACATAGGTACAGAAAGAGGGGAGGGGGGGCCCACATCAGTCAGTCTGCAGCCCGGATAGCTCAGTCGGTAGAGCATCAGACTTTTAATCTGAGGGTCTAGGGTTCAAGTCCCTATTCGGGCGGAACAGTATTTTTTTTTTTTTTTCAACATTTACCTGTTATTAGACGGTATTAAAATGATCAATGATTTTTCCTGCTTTTCACTCTTTCATCTCTCGCTAACATTTCCTCTGTTATCACTCCGGTTTCTTAAACCCAGCAGCGCCCCCTGCTGACATTATAGCAGTTTTCAGTGACGTTTCATAGTCAGACACTGGTTTGTGCCACGTGGCCCTTCCTTGCCTCCACTAACCACGGTGAGAGAGTGAGTCTGGTGCAGCCTCAAGCACAGCACCAGATTACCCCCCACAGACGCCCTCAGAGTTACTCACAAACCACAGACCGCTTCCCCAGGAGACACAAGCACAGCACCAGATTACCCCCATAGACGCCCTCAGAGTTACTCACAAACCACAGACCGCTTCCCCAGGAGACACAAGCACAGCACCAGATTACCCCCCACAGACGCCCTCAGAGTTACTCACAAACCACAGACCGCTTCCCCAGGAGACACAAGCACAGCACCAGATTACCCCACAGACGCCCTCAGAGACCACAGACCGCTTCCCCAGGAGACACAAGCACAGCACCAGATTACCCCCCACAGACGCCCTCAGAGTTACTCACAAACCACAGACCGCTTCCCCAGGAGACACAAGCACAGCACCAGATTACCCCCCACAGACGCCCTCCAGAGTTACTCACAAACCACAGACCGCTTCCCCAGGAGACACAAGCACAGCACCAGATTACCCCCCACAGACGCCCTCAGAGTTACTCACAAACCACAGACCGCTTCCCCGGGAGACACAAGCACAGCACCAGATTACCCCCCACAGACCCCTCAGAGTTACTCACAAACCACAGACCGCTTCCCCGGGAGACACAAGCACAGCGCCAGATTACCCCCCACAGACACCCTCAGAGTTACTCACAAACCACAGACCGCTTCCCCGGGAGACACAAGCACAGCACCAGATTACCCCCCACAGACACCCTCAGAGTTACTCACAAACCACAGACCGCTTCCCCAGGAGACACAAGCACAGCACCAGATTACCCCCCACAGACCCCTCAGAGTTACTCACAAACCACAGACCGCTTCCCCAGGAGACACAAGCACAGCACCAGATTACCCCCCACAGACCCCTCAGAGTTACTCACAAACCACAGACCGCTTCCCCAGGAGACACAAGCACAGCACCAGATTACCCCCCACAGACGCCCTCAGAGTTACTCACAAACCACAGACCGCTTCCCCGGCCGCACAGATGCGGCTCTGAGCCCAGATCCAAGCAGTGGGTCCAGATGGGAGGGGGTGCAGCTCTGTGGTGTCAGGCTGTGTGTGTGGCGCTGTGGGGCAGAGCAGCAGACCCTGCCACAGCAGAGAGGGCTCTGCAGCGCTTTCTCCACAGTGAAGCAACCCCGCCTGCTGCGCTGTTTGTGCAACTTTATGGTAAAACTGTCCCAAAGAATCACCAACCTCGGTGCAAGAAGAGGGTGCAGGTCCCCCTGGGAGCTCTGTGGCCTTGTAGACACACTCGGCTTGTGGCCTCCTCTCTCCATCGAGTCACGTGCCTGGATGACGTGTAACACCTTATAATGCTCGGTTTGGGGGACTTTATCCCATGTATGCAATGTGGGGGTCACTCGTGTAAGTGACAATTGAAAAAGTTGCTTCACAATCCTTTGTTATCACTGACATAGGTAGATTGGGCAGTGAAATAGCACAGTGTTATATGGCTGCCACTGACACCTCTTGTGATCTGCAGTTTATGATCTGCAGCTCGAGAGTTTAAATCCTGGGAAGGGTAACTCAGCTTTCCATCCTTTCAAACCTAGTACACTGAGCATTTAAATTATAGAAACACCCGTTATTTACAGTGCTTAGAAACAGCAGGCAGAGCTGCAATAATGAACATCTTTATTAGTGCTTGGTAATCAGTGAACCAGTGCTTAATTTGTAAATATGTAAGTGCCAGGAGACCTCTGGAGGCCACTGAACAGCCTCAGGCGTCTGTGCCTTTCTAAGGGTCCTCTCTGGCATTTTTCAGGGGGACAATAAATATGACAGACATTGGTGACATTGGGTGCACGTCAGTGCTTAATTTGAGCCGGTGGCTGCCGGTGGAGGGTCAGACAAGCATTTTTAGGGACTGGGACTTATTTTATCGCATCGGATATTTCTTAAGAGCACAAGAGAGAAAAGCACATTAAGAGGAAAGAAGGAGGAAGAGAAAGATGGAAAACCTGTCACAGAGGGAGAAAGCAGGAACCTGCAAGAGTGAGATCAAGGAGCAGGGAGTGTCTGGTAGTGGATTAAAGAGGCATGAAGAGGGTTGAAGATTGCACACCTTGGTTTTCAGTGCACTGACATTCAATAGTGCCGGCTGCAGTCTTCTGAGCAGAGCTTTGGGCACCGGCTCTGATTATTTTACAGATTAAGTACTGCTGCACGAGCACACATACGCACACACGTGCACACACACACACGCACACACATGTGCGCACACACACACACATGCACACACACACACACCGACGCACACACACACACTTACAATTTCTGTAGTTTTACCATATTTTTCGATTCTGTGCTTTGAATAATACTGAGTACTGTATCGCAGCAGTACTCAACATTTTGACTTTTGTGGACCCCAATGAATCATGACTGGAAAGACCAAGCTGCTGCATCCCTCCTGTCTTCTTGCTTTTCCCTCATTTTCATTGCTTTCTCTGTGTCTTTTCCCTATTTTTTGAGTGCCTTCTCAATGCATTTCCCTTGTTTTCACTGCTTTCTCCTTGCTTTTTCCCTCATTTTCACTGCTTTCTCCGCGATTTTTCCCATTTTTAAGTCCCTACTCCTTGTTTTTCCCTCGTTTTCAGCCTGCTCCTTGCCTTTTTTGAGCGCCTTCTCCTTGCTTTTCCCACATTTTCACTGCTTTCTCCTTCTGTCACCCGTTTTTTGAGTGCCTTCCCCTTGCTCTTCTCTTATTTTCACAGCTTTCTCCCTTCTTTTCCCCATTTTTTTGACTGCCTTTTCCTTGCTTTTCTCACATTTTCACTGCTTTCTCCTTCCGTCGCCCCGTTTTTTGTGTGCCTTCCCCCTGCTCTTCCCTCATTTTCACTGCTTTCTCCTTTCCTTTTCCCCCTGTTGTTTTGTGTGTCTTCTCCTTGCTTTTCCCTCGTTTTCATTGCCTTCTTGTTTTTTCCCCTGTTGTTTGAGTGCCTTCTCCTTTCTCTTCCATCGTTTTCACTGCTTTCTCCTTGCTTTTCTGCCCGTTTTTTGAGCGCCTTCTTCTTGTTTTTCCTTTATCGCCAATTGGTGTCTGCAGCCCATTCCTGGGTTACATAAATAGGTGTAGTTAGCCATTAGACTTTGTTTATTCCTCCTAGACAGCTACTTAATAGATGGATTAGGGGTGCCTGGATGGACCACCAACTGGATGAGGGGGGCAGAGCGGGGCATAGCCCCACTTGCAATTGAATAGGCTGTGCTGTGCCTTCACACAAAGGACTTGCCACCACTGCATTGTTCATGCAGCCAGCTTGGAGCCAGAGCAGAGGAGGCAGGAGACTTCAAGATCTTCAAAAGAAAACCTGCAGATGCTTCTCCTACTTCAAAGTGGGCACCAGATACAAATATTGGACCCTCAGACCCAACTCTTCAGATGCTTGTGAACGTGTGGATGCTACAGAAGAAGGACTGCGGTGCTGCTTTGCTGCCAGGACTGCCACTTTGCTGCCCTGCTACTCTGCTGCCTGATGCTCTGCTTGCTGAGAAGGAAGACTGGACCTGCACCCTTCATCTCAGGCTTAAGTGACTCCAAAGGTCAGCTGACACCTGTTTTGAGCTACAATGACATCACAAGCTCCAAAGGCTACCTGCAAGTGCTCAGCTGACCTGCTGCCTGGACCTCCAACTAGAGCTGCTTGAGCTTTGCTGGCCTCTGCAGGAGTGAATTCCTGATGCCCAGGAGGTGCTCCTCAGGTCCTGGAACCTCGAAATGGCCCTAGTTGAGCTCCACTTCAAAGAAAAGGAGAAATTCTGAAGATTTGGACTCTTCATAAACACAAACCCGTGCCATCTGTCACTGTGAAGTTCCAGTGAACCCGACTCTTCATGCCACTGCAACTGCCAGCAACGCCTGACAACTCGTGATGACCACCACCATGAAGCTCCAGCAATGACTGTTCGTGACACCTGACAGAATCATCGCGCTACAATGGAGACCATGCGCAACGCCCCTTTCACTGCAAATGGAATTATTTGCACTGCACCTTGAAGGTGACTCTTTCAGCTGGGTTAACCTGGCCTATCTATCCAGCCAACGCGCTCCATCGCGGTAAGCCTGAACTTGTGATTTGCACCTGGTTTCGCACGACCAGATAACTGCAAGTGGTAGTTTGCGCTTTTGGGCACCATACTAACCTGAAATCTTTAAAATTGCATGTCCCCGGGTCTACTGATCAGACTTTTGTTGTTTTGGTATCAAATAATTTACTAAAAGTTTACTCTACTTTGCTAAATTGGTGTGAGATTTTTAGTCCCCAATTTCAAATTCCTTCACATTTACGAAACATTTTAACATTTTCAATTTTACATCCAACATTCTTATTTCTATATACTTTACTATTCTGCTAACATGAATTAATTTTCCAAGCAGTTGTGGACCCCCTGAGTGGGTGTTGAGGACACCCAGGGGTCCGGTACCCCTGGAAAAGAACAGCTAGTGTCTTGAGTACAATTAATATGTCTAACACCTGACACTGACAGCACTTACAAATGGCAGAAGCACGGGTTGAAGCACTGTATAAAAAAGTGATTCTTATTACTATTAATTATAAAATAAACTAAGGGGCGCATTCAACATGTTCTCAAAGACCCCAACTAATCCATCACTAGTGTATATTTATTAATGCACTTAAACATCATGTTCAGAACCACTTGATCACTCACCTATGCAGATTTGAAAATTGTTATTAAGCATGTCTTTTATTTGTGCCCAAGGTTTCAGAATTAAGATGACTCGCTCATGGAATGTTTTAGCTAAGCTAACTATTGGTTTCTGTCTGATGTACAACACAAACAGTTCTATGTATTTGATCCTCAGGTTTGTACCAATAATCTACAAACATTACCATGGTATCCTCCTCCTGAAAAGCAGACCCAAAAGTGTTAACCGATTACTAAACACTAAACATAGGATACTCCACTGTATCTGCATTCATCTGCATACTGATGGGTCTTCCTGGGGAGGAGGTTGGGAAGGGCTCAAACGTACACTTCAAAGGGTAGTGGTCTGAGCCACACAAAGGGGGCTGATTACCTCCCGCTGATTGTCTGGAGCCGGTGCTGGGTGAAACGGGACCTGTGCATTTTAGAGAAACCTTCTGAAGTCACTCCCGACATCAAAGGCACATTTTGGTATAAGTTCTGGGTCTCTAAACCCCCAAAATCAGTACACTTCTGGACCTAAGACAGAACCCTGCTGGAGTGAAGGCTGCTAAGCTGAAGGATTGTCACTTTGCTGTGCCTGATAGTTTCAGGGCACTGCTGTCCTGCTTTGCTGAGCTGCCATGATGCTTGCTGACCTCTGCCCTACAGGAAGAGAACACAGAACTGCTTCCAGAGTGACCCAAGGACTTGCTGACTTGCCCCCAGTTCTACCAAAGGTCATCAGGACATCTAAGTCCTCAGAGTTCCGCTATTACCTCAAAAACGTGGCGTTTGTATTCTTTACACTTGATTTGAAGTATTCCAGCGTTTGATTTGATGACAGGTGTGTTCTATGACTCCGATCGTCTCATCCCCTTCATAAGTTCTTTGGAGAACCACTGTGATGCCCTGTTCTTACCCTCATTACCACAGCAGTCTCTGCTCTGATTGGTGGCTGCTTGGATTACAACAAAGCATCATACAACGGCCTTGCTAAGGCTGTGCTAGCGTGCATCCAGTATATAAGCAACATGGTACAACAAAGCATCATACAACGGCCTTGCTAAGGCTGTGCTAGCGTGCATCCAGTATATAAGCAACATGGTACAACAAAGCATCATACAACGGCCTTGTTAAGGCTGTGCTAGCGTGCATCCAGTATATAAGCAACAATGTACAACAAAGCATCATACAACGGCCTTGCTAAGGCTGTGCTAGCGTGCATCCAGTATATAAGCAACATGGTACAACAAAGCATCATACAACGGCCTTGCTAAGGCTGTGCTAGCGTGCATCCAGTATATAAGCAACATGGTACAACAAAGCATCATACAACGGCCTTGCTAAGGCTGTGCTAGCGTGCATCCAGTATATAAGCAACATGGTACAACAAAGCATCATACAACGGCCTTGCTAAGGCTGTGCTAGCATGCATCCAGTATATAAGCAACATGGCTATTGTAGGAAGCTGGCCTGGTGTGTGGAGAGCATCTATGGTGTTATCACCCGATACCATGTCCAGGTATCCCCTATTACTGAGATGTAGTCAGGGTCTTGGAAGACAGGTTCTCTAGAGGTAGCTGTGGATGAGCAACCAAGGCTTATCTAGGAGACATGCAAAGCTTATGCAATACCACTTATAGTCACACAGTACTTATACACATGGAAGAACCACACAGTGTTACAAAAATAAAGGTACTTTATTTTAATGAAACAAATACCAGAATACTATATAGGCAATACTGCACTAGCAGGTAAGTAAACACACTAATATACAGGGAGTGCAGAATTATTAGGCAAGTTGTATTTTTGAGGATTAATTTTATTATTGAACAACAACCATGTTCTCAATGAACCCAAAAAACTCATTAATATCAAAGCTGAATATTTTTGGAAGTAGTTTTTAGTTTGTTTTTAGTTTTAGCTATGTTAGGGGGATATCTGTGTGTGCAGGTGACTATCACTGTGCATAATTATTAGGCAACTTAACAACAAAAAATATATACCCATTTCAATTATTTATTATTACCAGTGAAACCAATATAACATCTCAACATTCACAAATATACATTTCTGACATTCAAAAACAAAACAAAAACAAATCAGTGACCAATATAGCCACCTTTCTTTGCAAGGACACTCAAAAGCCTGCCATCCATTGATTCTGTCAGTGTTTTGATCTGTTCACCATCAACATCGCGTGCAGCAGCAACCACAGCCTCCCAGACACTGTTCAGAGAGGTGTACTGTTTTCCCTCCTTGTAAATCTCACATTTGATGATGGACCACAGGTTCTCAATGGGGTTCAGATCAGGTGAACAAGGAGGCCATGTCATTAGATTTCCTTCTTTTATACCCTTTCTTGCCAGCCACGCTGTGGAGTACTTGGACGCGTGTGATGGAGCATTGTCCTGCATGAAAATCATGTTTTTCTTGAAGGATGCAGACTTCTTCCTGTACCACTGCTTGAAGAAGGTGTCTTCCAGGAACTGGCAGTAGGACTGGGAGTTGAGCTTGACTCCATCCTCAACCCGAAAAGGCCCCACAAGCTCATCTTTGATGATACCAGCCCAAACCAGTACTCCACCTCCACCTTGCTGGCGTCTGAGTCGGACTGGAGCTCTCTGCCCTTTACCAATCCAGCCACGGGCCCATCCATCTGGCCCATCAAGACTCACTCTCATTTCATCAGTCCATAAAACCTTAGAAAAATCAGTCTTGAGATATTTCTTGGCCCAGTCTTGACGTTTCAGCTTGTGTGTCTTGTTCAGTGGTGGTCGTCTTTCAGCCTTTCTTACCTTGGCCATGTCTCTGAGTATTGCACACCTTGTGCTTTTGGGCACTCCAGTGATGTTGCAGCTCTGAAATATGGCCAAACTGGTGGCAAGTGGCATCGTGGCAGCTGCACGCTTGACTTTTCTCAGTTCATGGGCAGTTATTTTGCGCCTTGGTTTTTCCACACGCTTCTTGCGACCCTGTTGACTATTTTGAATGAAACGCTTGATTGTTCGATGATCACGCTTCAGAAGCTTTGCAATTTTAAGAGTGCTGCATCCCTCTGCAAGATATCTCACTATTTTTGACTTTTCTGAGCCTGTCAAGTCCTTCTTTTGACCCATTTTGCCAAAGGAAAGGAAGTTGCCTAATAATTATGCACACCTGATATAGGGTGTTGATGTCATTAGACCACACCCCTTCTCATTACAGAGATGCACATCACCTAATATGCTTAATTGGTAGTAGGCTTTCGAGCCTATACAGCTTGGAGTAAGACAACATGCATAAAGAGGATGATGTGGTCAAAATACTCATTTGCCTAATAATTCTGCACTCCCTGTATAAAACCTTAGTAATCAGGAATGGGCATAGAAATCAATAGAAAACAGTGTAAACACAGTAAGCAATAGAGACCCTAGGGGAGACCAAACCATATACTAAAAAAATGGAATGCGAAAGTCAGACCCCCCACTCAGGTAAGTGGAATCTGTAGAGGGGAGCTGGAGGAACTAGGAACCCCAAAAGTTAAGTACCAGAGTGCCCCCCAGTGACCAGGAGAGAAGAGGTAAGCACCTAGTTTTTCCCAAACCCACAGAGAAACTTTGTAAAAAGACTGTGTGAGACCCAAGCAAAGACTGAAAGAAACAGAAGATGGAGCCAGACAGAAGAGGATCTGCAAATGAAAGGGACCAAGTCCAGTTCCAGTTGGAGTGTCCGGTTGGGGCAGGACCAGGTCGATGGTGAAGACTAGGAGTTGGCTATGCAGCACAGGAGCAGAGGAAGAGTTCCAGAAGTGAAGTAGTCAGTGTTCCACGTCATTAGAAGAGTTGCAGTCTGTCAGTGGTGTGGAAAAATCAGCAACAATCCTTGGCAAAGGCAAGAGTCGCAGAAGAGAAATTACAGAGTTGCTGGGGACCAGGAAGGTCAGAGGGGACTCAACGGAAGGAGGGAAGTCCCAGGCAATCCTCAGCAGTGAAGAGAGACAGAAGTCAAGGATGCAGCCTCTACAGGCAACTCGCAGGCAGCAGGAACATTAGTCGCAGTGAGGCCCCCTCAGCACACCTGGAAAGGAGTCCCACGTCGCTGGAGCTGCAGGTAGGAGACTACGCATTGAAGAGACGGGTGCTGGAGGCCGGGGCTGCATGGAGCCTGGAGATCCCTTGGACAAAGAGCCAACAGACCTTGGTAGCTGCAAGAGTTGCGGTGCACAGGGGTACTGTCCTGCAAGGAGAGGCAAAGACTCACCACCTCCAAAGTTGGACCGCTGGTAGAGGGGACCGAGGGGACCACTCAAGATGTGTTGCAGGATCCACATAGAGTTGCAGGAGAGAGGACCCACAGAGCCGGTCGTCATTTCAGTTGGTGTCTGCAGATGCAGGGGAGTGACTCCTTCACTTCAAGGGAGATTCCTTCTTGCTTCTTGGTGCAGACTGAAGACTTGCCACCCTCAGAGGATTCACAGCCGGGGAAATGTTGCAGTTGCTGGAAGGAGCCAGAGAAACAATGTCGCAGAGCGAAGTCATTGCTGGCGCTGCTAATTCTAGGTTCCTGTGAAGTACAGTTGCTTTTCCAGTGGCCACAAGTCAAAGTAAACATTGCAGAGTAGTACAGCTGGAATCTTGCATGTCGAATCTGAGGACCCACCCAAGAGGGAGACCCTATATATCCCTAAAAGGGGGATTGGTTACCTAGCAGGGTGACCAACTATCAGGAGGGGGCTGTGACGTCACCTGCCTGACCTGGCCACTCAGACGCTCCCAGGGGCCTCTGCCCACCTTGAATTCAAGATGCTCTGGGCACCACCCTTGGATAACTCCCCTTTCCATTGCCCAGTTTCACGCCAGAGCAGGGACTGGGGGTCCATGGACTGGTGCAAACCAGTTTATGCAAGGAGAGCACCAAATGTGCCCTTTAAAGCTTATCATTGGGTTGAGGAGGCTACCCCTCCCAAGCCATGTAACACCTATTTCAAAAGGGAGAGGGCGTTGCCTCCCTCTCACAAAGGAAATCCTTTGTTCTGCCTTCCTGGGCTTGAGCTGATGAAGCAGCAGGAGGGCAGAAACCCATCTGTAGGATGGCAGGAGCGCTGGCTGCCTTGGAAAACCCTGCAAACTGGTAGGAGCAAAGCTGGGGGTCCCCTAAGGAGCCCCCAGAGTGCATGGAATCATACAACCAATACTGGGAACAGTATTGGAGTATGATTCTGACATGTTTGATACCAACCATGCCTAGGTTCAGAGTTACCATTATGTAGCTGGACATAGGTAGTGACCTATATCCAGTACACAGCTAAAATGGCTTCCCTGCATTCACGAAGTCCTGGAAAAATGGAGCTGGAGTTTGTGGGGGCACCTCTACTCATGCAGGGGTGCCCTCACACTCAGTACTAGCACCCTGCCCTTTGGGCTGGGAGGGTCTACCATAGGGGTGGCTTACAGTGACCTGGTGCAGTGGCCTGTGGTGGAAGGGAGCATGCACCTTTTAATACAGGCTGCAATGGCAAGCCTGCAGACACATTTTGCATGGGCTCCCATGGGTGGCAAAATACATGCTGCAGCCCATGGGGAACCGCTGGTGCCCCAATGCCCTGGGTACCTAGGTACCATATACTAGGGACTTACATGGGGGCAAAAGTATGCCAATTGTGGGGTGTACAAAGTCAGGGAAAGCCAAATTCAGAGGGAGAGAGCACAGTCACTGGGATCCTGGTTAGAAGGATCCCAGTGAACACAGTCAAAACACAATGACAGCAGGCAAAAAGTGGTGGTAACCATGCCAAAAAGAGGGTACTTTCCCACAGATATCATATTACTATTGAAGGTCTATAAAATCTGCACTACCACATCTGAAAGTACGTTGGCTACCAATCTTGGCCAAGTCTATCTCAGCATGGAGCAGGCCTTATCTTCATTAAGCACAAACTTCTTAAGTATTCCTCAGCCTCACTGCATGGCCTTGTCAGTCATTTGGGGCACCAGAAGAGGCACATGTGTCAAATACCCTCAAACTAAAGTGTGCAGCAGGCTACAATTCAAAGGAATGGGGCAGATGTATTAATCTTTCAGGCAGCGCAACAAGCCACCTTGCTGCACGGGGTGAGAGGCCAGGAATGCACAGTATTTAAAATTATACAGTGCATTCCTGTTCTTTCCTACTCTTAGCACACTTTTTGCTGCCTAGCATCAATGCTGGCACCCTCGCTTCATGTTGAAAGGGTACCTGCATTGTAGGAAGGTTTATTTTGTGCAGGAAGAGACACCGTCCTGCAGAAAAACAATCCTGAGAGGCATTTTCCTCTTCTAAGTGTGCTGCAGAACGCAGCACACACATAAAGGTGAAGAAACGTTAAGAAATAAAGATATTTCTCCTCGTTACTCCCCACCTGGGGAGGAGCAGCATTTTGACAAAATCCATGGGTTGATGCATCAGAACACCCATGCTCTATCCATGGAACGCCTCCCTGCTGCAGAGTTACGCATGGCAGGGATTTGTGCGGCCTTGTGGTACTCTAGATTTATCAAGCCATGAAGGACCAAGCAAGGTGGCTTTGCACGGCTTGATAAATCTTATTTAGGGTTTTATGGTTCCCTTGTGACCCCTTGCATGGTGAAAGGGTGACGCAAAACCTTGATCAATATGGGCCCTAGAACTGAGGACA
Source organism: Pleurodeles waltl (assembly GCF_031143425.1). Lineage (NCBI taxonomy): Eukaryota > Metazoa > Chordata > Amphibia > Caudata > Salamandridae > Pleurodeles > Pleurodeles waltl. Next base: position 220,939 of record NW_027149893.1, read on the forward strand.
AATGGAGACATGCCCTGTGTCTTGGGATGCACATTGCAAGCGTAACTTTTCTTTTACTGTTTCGCGCTTTTAGTTTTTCCTATTGTCATTTTGCCAGGAAAGAACGGGTGAAAAGTGAAGAGGCAGAGGGGCTTGGAAAGAGGCTCATAATTGGAAAATCGGTGCTTATGTCACACATCAGACCTCATGACTAGCATAAGCACGTCTACTGCTGCAGCAACACTGCTCTCCTGAGGAATCACTGCACTCCTGATATTGGTCAGGGCCAGCGTTAGAGTTGGTGGTGCCCGGAGCAACAGTCTTTTTTGGCGCCCCCCCCCACGACCTACTTCTCCATGAATTCCCTCCGTACCACTCTCCAACAGTGCCCCTCATCTCTTCATAGTCCCTCTGTGACATACATTTCATTTTTTAGGTCGAACGCGCAAGCGCTTTGACCTGTTGTAAGTATTGTGGGCTTTTAACCACGCCCACCTCATGCCCAACACTTTCACTTGTTCGTGGGCTTGCGTTTCAAAAATCCCTTGATGTCATAGGTAATTGCTTTACATTTGTCCCGCCTTTGGGCCACCTTGCAGACCTTGCCACCTTGCAGACTGACCCTGTTACATGGATAATTGCATTATTGCCTATATAATTCAGCGTAGGTGAACTCTTTTTTTCTTTTGTCTCTCCCATTCGTGCTCCGTGGCAGCCATGGCCTGAACAGCGCCAACAGTGCAAACTCCATCAGCGGTATTGGAGAGCTGGTCACATTGTTTACACTGTTACCTAATCAGAGTCATTTCTTTTGGTTCTCCCCTTTACGCTCCATTGCTTTCCCAAAAACACTTATAATTGATAAATGCTTTACTAAAAAACACAGAAATCTGCAATGTGGTTTTCCCAGCACAGCAGGAGAGCCGATACTACAGTATTCACTTTACTTGGGAAAAGTCACCCCATAATGCTTTGCAAGCATTCTTTTTCAAAACATGTTTGCCCATAACTCAGCCTGTGGTGGTCCTAGGGCAATGGGACCACCACCAAAACGTTCAGCATGACACACTTTCTGATTAGGCCATCTCTGGTTGCCCACACTAGGTTAGTGGGGACCCCAAAATAATACCCCCTTCCTCCATTCAGTGTTTTTTTTAAATCTCTCTCATGGCTAGAACATTTGTTTGACAGCTGAGAATGTTTTGTGTTTTAAGGGTGTATTTTGTAATAACATTGCATTAGGCCTGCTGTCCCAGAAAATTTGTAATGCACTATGCCTTTTAGGGGTTAAAGGTATGGTTACCCTGCAAAGCCATATGGTAAGATGACCAATTTTCTTACAAATGCTTGTTTTCATTGTGTGTTTTCTAGGGGCTGTTCTGAACATTACGGTCTAATGATACCAATTTTTATTGGGTTTATATGATAATTGTATATGTTTTATTAATCTCTCCTTATTGTAATTATGACCATGATTCAGGCCAACTTAACATCCTTATTATACTATGACTGTTTGAACACTCTTAATATGTCTGGGAGAGCCTTCTAGCTTATTTAAACTCTGATAGTGGGATGGTGATGGTAGTATTCTGTTGGAATTAGCATGGACTATTTAAATTAGGATGGTAAATGACAGCATTTTCATTTTTGGCCAGAGATAGAGGAAGAAGGTAAATGGAAGTGCTTTAGTTATATGCAGGGCCACTGGAATTATGTGGCAGGCAAATACCAAATTTTGGGGCAGGGTTGACCAATTTATGTGGCAAGAAAAGTCCTCCAGTTATGAACTCACAATGCCAATAGCTCTAACTCAAGCAAATGTGAGACCCATTGCTTTGCAAATGCTTGTTTATATTGCTACTCATAGGTCGCTCACACTCAGTTCTGTGATCTGCTTGATACATGTTCTGTGCAGCAGGCACATTAATTCTATGTCAGGACCGGACGCTCCGATTATGGTTCTCAATCTTTACTACTCAAAAAACAGCAGCCAATAAAAAAATAGTAAACATAGAAATCACACTAACATGGGGCTTTGAACCAGGCCCCTCGCATAATCCACCAATAGCAGTCCAACACAGTCTATAAACTAGAAAGGCACCATCTGGCTTCCTCTTTCTTTGCTGTTCTGCAGTCAGATAAGTGCCTCTCCCTTTCATTAATGTGTACAGCTTTAACATGTCTGTGTAACTGCGCCGACCCGGTATTCCACTGTGCGAGGTGCCGTTCTGTGGCATGCGCCCCTTCATTCGCATGGGTTTGTGGTGCATGTTGCGCCCGCCCCAACTCCTTCCACAAAGCTTCCCCTCTGTAAACTGCCTTGTGCAATTACTGAAGGGAAACTGTGTATTCCGCTTTCGGAGCGGGTTTCGCTTCCTCAGAGGCATTAGCTTTCTGCTTTGTTCGGCGGTGTGGCCGGCAAGCCAGGCAGCTCTTTGCCTGACTTCCGGTACGCATTTGATGAAGCGCGCTGTGAGACGCGTGACATAGCCAATTAGGCTATGCACATGCGCACGGCCTATGGGAGGAGAAGTGCCCTCTCCATACGTCGGTTGACGCCAACCCCAGGCTGCAAAACGGGAGTTTGTCGAGTGGTGTAATTAAGAGATTCTGTTCTTATGGGATCGTTCCCGTCTGAGAGCTTTTGGGAACCAGTTCCTGATGCAGCTTCGTTCTTAATCTGAAGCCCCTGACCAAGGAAGGCTGGGGCTGCAATAATTAGATTGGGTTTCCCAACAATTCTTTGGAACATCTTGAATATTGCTTTGTCTTACTTGCTTCCCTTGGGGACTTGGACTGTGATATTTATTATCATGTCAGATTATGAATCTTGTGATCAAGGGCTGGAAATGTATAGTCCTTACGAGGACAAAGATTACTACTTTGAGCCCTTTTTTGAACAGGTCATTGACTCTTCAGTGAAAAAATCACTAGATAAAGTTATCTCTTTAGCCCTGCAACCTTTCTGCAAACATCTCAATGAATGAGCATGGCTTGCAGCGCCCTCTCTTCGTTCCGGAGATCTCTCTTCTCCATCTATTCCTCCCTCTGAGCAACCTTGGCCCCATTCCAGCAAGTCGGCCAACATTTCCCTGCCTTCTCTTCCTGAGCATGCTTACACCACTGCGTCTAACCCTCCTCAGCCTATTCCTTCAACTTCCCCTCCCTCGGATTCTGATTCCAGCTCTTCTTCTCATGAATACCATGAAGCTTGTAAGCTCACTAAGAAGCGCAAACACTCTTCCCCTGCTGCTCCTCCTCCTGTTACTTTTGAACCCTCTGATATGATCCACCCCAGATCACCTGACTGGGCCCCGGCCCCTGCAGTGGTGAACTATATGCAGTTGCATTTTAGGAAAGGGTTTGAGAAAGATGTCAGATCCAGATTGAAGTCTGAGTGCCCTTGCCCTGATCTTCCCCATAAAACCGCTGTCACCTCTGATATTGACAATACTATGGGGACATTCCTTAAGAAATATAATAAAGATCTGAAAAAAAGGGATAGATAGAGCTCTGAGGGGTTGCAAGGACAAGGTCCTAGATATTTCAGGACCACTAGCTAAGATTCTGAAATTAGCTCTTCAAGCTCAGGAAACGGGGGCTGCAATCCACACAGAGGTCCTGGCCGGATGAACTCCAACGGGCCATTTGTTTTTGGAGAATGCGAACTGTGCTTTAACATCCGAAAGAAGAAAATCCATCTTACTTTGAATTGACACTCAATTGGTGGATTTAGCTTCTGCTGAAGCTGAACCCCTGGCTGAAGGTCAATTATTTGGAGATCGATTTGTAAAGATATTGGGAAGTTCGTGAACACTTTCACCTCTCTGGATAAGTCTTAGTCCTCCCTCAAACGAATGTTCAACCCCCTTTTTGGAAGGGCCGGTCGTTTTCGAGGACATTCGATCAGCAAGGTCCTTCAAGGGTAACCTTCCCAAGACACAGAAGTTGTACCCAGAAGCCTTCACAAGCGGGTTCCCATGCCTCCAGATCTAGGGGCTCACACAACCGCAACTCCTGAGGCTCCGGCAGAGGCTACAGAGCCATTGAGAACACCCTGCAGGTAATAAACCTTTCTCTTCCTTATATTCCTTTAGGAGGTAGACTCAAACATTTTGTTCAAGATTAGGACTCCATTTTTTCAGATGTATGGGTACTGAATATAGTACAAGGATACGCCATAGAGCTAATTTCCACACTTCTACAGCCTTCGCTTCGTCATCCTATCCTTTTTTCCCAACTAGACAAATCCTTTATCTATTGAAATATTCGAGTGGGAGGGGCAATTAGAACGAATACCTGACATCCCATCTGGCCTGTCTTCGTCCCTGTGAGTGCTCACCAAACTGTTGAAACCAGTGGTGGAACACCTACGCGGGAGGGGTATCCGATTGATCCTCTATCTAGACAATATGATTCTTTTGGCACAAGATCGGTCCCTGCTGTTACCTCATCTGTCATGGGCGGTTGCTCTTCTTCAGGATCTGAGGTTTGTGATCAACCACAAGAAATCTTCCATGATTCCGTCACAGCAAATGTAGTTCTTAGGATTCCAAGTGGATTCAGTCAAAGCTCAATTGCTACTTCCTTCCCAGAAAATGAAATCGATCAAGAGAGAACTGCGGGTGACATTATCGAATCAGATGGTCTCTTTGAGATCCCTAGCTCGGATTGTGGGCCTACTTGCTTCTTCGATTCAAGTAGTTTTTCTGGGGCCTCTGCATTACAGAGCCTTACAAAGACTGAAGATTCATTACCTTCAACAGGGCCTTTCCTACAATCATCTGGTTCCGTTACCTCTCGAAGCCCAGGAGGAACTCCAATGGTGTCTGGAATGGCAGGGCCATTTTTAGAGTGTCACCAGAGATTGCGATAGAGTCCAATGCCAGTCATTGGGGCTGGGGAGCGAGATGCAGACAGTTCTCGACAGGAGGTCGGCGGTCATCCGAGGAGCTTCGGCTCCACATCAATTGCCTAGAACTATTAGCGGGTTCGTTCGCCATCAGATCCCTCTCCCCGCTCAAGAGTAATTGTTGCATTCTCTTGAGGATGGACAATGTGTCCGCGGTGTGGTACATCAACCGCTTGTGAGGGACAAGGTCCCGCCTAGTGGCGAATACTGCCAGAGAATCTTGGCATCTCTGCCTATCACAAAATATCATGGTGATAATGGAATTTCTTCACAGAAAAGACAATCAAGTGGCGGACTGGAACTCCCAGTTCCTAAAAGATTCCAGCAACCGGAAACTTCACCCATCTGTCTTTCAGAAGATCATGTATTTGCTGGGTCAGTGTCAGGTGGATCTGTTTGTATCTCGTCTCAATGTTCAGATTCCAAACCTTTACATCTGGAGAATGGATCCATTGATGCTGGCAACGGGTGCATTTTTACAGGATTGGTCAACTCAAATTAATTATGCCTTTCCTCCATTTGCCATGATCCCAAGAGTAGCAGCGCTCACGCAACGCCAACTGGCATCTTTGATTCTCATCACTCCTGTGTCAAAGAGTCAACTGTGGTTTCCATCTCTTCTGAAGCTGTCTATTGCTCTACTGTAGGAGGCTGGACTGGCTTGTAGTGAGTACCAAGGGGTACTTACACCTTGCACCAGGCCCAGTTATCCCTTATTGGTGTATAGGGTGTCTAGCAGCTTAGGCTGATAGATAATGGTAGCTTAGCAGAGCAGCTTAGGCTGAACTAGGAGACGAGTGAAGCTCCTACAGTACCACTAGTGTCATATGCACAATATCATAAGAAAACACAATACACAGATATACAAAAAATAAAGGTACTTTATTTTTATGAAAATATGGCAAAAGTATCTCAGTGAGTACCCTTAGTATGAGGATAGCAAATATACACAAGATATATGTACACAATACCAAAATATGCAGTAATAGTATTAGAAAACAGTGCAAACAATGTATAGTTACAATAGGATGCAATGGGGACACATAGGGATAGGGGCAACACAAACCATATACTCCAAAAGTGGAATGCGAACCACGAATGGACCCCAAACCTATGTGACCTTGTAGAGGGTCGCTGGGACTGTAAGAAAACAGTTAGGGTTAGAAAAATAGCCCACCCCAAGACCCTGAAAAGTGAGTGCAAAGTGCACTAAAGTTCCCCAAAGGACATAGAAGTCGTGATAGGGGAATTCTGCAGGAAAGACACAAATCAGCAATGCAACAACGATGGATTTCCAAACGAGGGTACCTGTGGAACAAGGGGACCAAGTCCAAAAGTCACAAGCAAGTCGGAGATGGGCAGATGCCCAGGAAATGCCAGCTGTGGGTGCAAAGAAGCTGCTACTGGACAGTAGAAGCTGGAGATTCTGCAGGAACGACAAGGGCTAGGAACTTTCCCTTTGGAGGACGGATCCCTCACGCCGTGGAGAGTCGTGCAGAAGTGTTTTCCTGAAGAAAGACTGCCAACAAGCCTTGCTAGCTGAAAATCGTGCGGTTAGGGTTTTTGGATGCTGCTGTGGCCCAGTAGGGACCAGGATGTTGCCAATTGCGTCTGGGGACAGAGGGGGCGTCGAGCAAGACAAGAAGCCCTCTCAAAAGCAGGCAGCACCCGCAGAAGTGCCGGAACAGGCACTACGAATTGGAGTGAAACGGTGCTCACCCGAAGTCACACAAAGGAGTCCCACGTCGCCGGAGGACAACTTAGGAGGTCGTGCAATGCAGGTTAGAGTGCCGTGGACCCAAGCTGGACTGTGCACAAAGGATTTCTGCCGGAAGTGCACGGAGGCCGGAGTAGCTACAAAAGTCACGGTTCCCAGCAATGCAGTCTGGCGTGGGGAGGCAAGGACTTACCTCCACCAAACTTGGACTGAAGAGTCACTGGACTGTGGGAGTCACTTGGACAGAGTTGCTGGATTAAAGGGACCTCGCTAGTCGTGCTGGGAGGAGACCCAGGGTACCGGTGATGCAGTTCTTTGGTGCCTGCGGTTGCAGGGGGACGATTCCGTCGACCCACGGGAGATTTCTTCGGAGCTTCTAGTGCAGAGAGGAGGCAGACTACCCCCACAGCATGCACCACCAGGAAAACAGTCGAGAAGGCGGCAGGATCAGCGTTACAGAGTTGCAGTAGTCGTCTTTGCTACTTTGTTGCAGTTTTGCAGGCTTCCAGCGCAGTCAGCAGTCGATTCCTTGGCAGAAGGTGAAGAGAGAGATGCAGAGGAACTCGGATGAGCTCTTGCATTCATTATCTAAGGAATCCCAAAAGACAGAGACCCTAAATAGCCAGAAAAGAGGGTTTGGCTATTTAGGAGAGAGGATAGGCTAGCAACACCTGAAGGAGCCTATCAGAAGGAGTCTCTGACGTCACCTGCTGGCACTGGCCACTCAGAGCAGTCCAGTGTGCCAGCAGAACCTCTGTTTCCAAGATGGCAGAGGTCTGGAGCACACTGGAGGAGCTCTGGGCACCTCCCAGGGGAGGTGCAGGTCAGGGGAGTGGTCACTCCCCTTTCCTTTGTCCAGTTTCGCGCCAGAGCAGGGCTGAGGGGTCCCTGAACCAGTGTAGACTGGCTTATGCAGAAATGGGCACCATCTGTGCCCATGAAAGTATTTTCAGAGGCTGGGGGAGGCTACTCCTCCCCAGCCCGAACACCATTTTCCAAAGGGAGAGGGTGTAACACCCTCTCTCTGAGGAAGTCCTTTGTTCTGCCTTCCTGGGCCAAGCCTGGCTGGACCCCAGGAGGGCAGAAACCTGTCTGAGGGGTTGGCAGCAGCAGCAGTTGCAGTGAAACCCCGGGAAAGGCAGTTTGGCAGTACCCAGGTCTGAGCTACAGACCTGTGGGATCATGGGATTGTGCCAACTATGCCAGGATGGCATAGAGGGGGCAATTCCATGATCATAGACATGTTACATGGCCATATTCGGAGTTACCATTGTGAAGCTACATATAGGTAGTGACCTATATGTAGTGCACGCGTGTAATGGCGTCCCCGCACTCACAAAGTCCGGGGAATTGGCCCTGAACAATGTGGGGGCACCTTGGCTAGTGCCAGGGTGCCCACACACTAAGTAACTTAGCACCCAACCTTTACCAGGTAAAGGTTAGACAGATAGGTGACTTATAAGTTACTTAAGTGCAGTGTAAAATGGCTGTGAAATAACGTGGACGTTATTTCACTCAGGCTGCAGTGGCAGGCCTGTGTAAGATTTGTCAGAGCTCCCTATGGGTGGCAAAAGAAATGCTGCAGCCCATAGGGATCTCCTGGAACCCCAATACCCTGGGTACCTCAGTACCATATACTAGGGAATTATAAGGGTGTTCCAGTAAGCCAATGTAAATTGGTAAAATTGGTCACTAGCCTGTTAGTGACAATTTGAAAGAAACAAGAGAGCATAACCACTGAGGTTCTGGTTAGCAGAGCCTCAGTGAGACAGTTAGGCATCACACAGGGAACACATACCTATAGGTCACAAACTTATGAGCACTGGGGTCCTGACTAGCAGGATCCCAGTGACACATAACAAACATACTGAAAACATAGGGTTTTCACTATGAGCACTGGGCCCTGGCTAGCAGGATACCAGTGAGACAGTGAAAACACCCTGACATACACTCACAAACAGGCCAAAAGTGGGGGTAACAAGGCTAGAAAGAGGCTACTTTCTCACACAACCCCCCAAACGAAGGACAATAAGGCTAACCTTGGCCAGTTGAGACTTTATTGTCTAAGTGGTGATAAGTAGAGAGTAGCTCTGCATAGACTGGTTACTCCCTTTATCATCCACTATATGGTTACTTCCCTGTGGGGATGTAAACCACCCTGTTTGAAGTTTTTTAGCTAAGCAACAATGTGAAGATGTATTTTCAGAGTTTCTATCAGTAAATTTTAGTTTAGAGCAGTGGGAATTGTCCACTGAACCTATTTGTAGTGATGGAAATGCCAGACAGGGATGCTGTCTCAGAAAAGCCATAGCTGGGCAAAAACTTTGTCCATATGGCTGGAAGGGAGAAGAGGGATGCTGTTTCTCTTGGGTTGGAGCAGGGCAGGGATGCTGTCCTATGAGCTCCACACTAGGGCAGGGATGCTGTCCTAAGTGTTGTGAGGCAGTGCAGACTTTCTGCACTAAAGTTTCTCTGGGAGGGTTGGAGGGATGCTCCATGTTAACTAAAATGGTGCTCTTTTTCTCACCAATGTTAGTTATCCCACAGAGAGGTACTTCTACCTCAGGGAGTACAGCTTTGCCAGCTGATGCTTCCCTTGGAATAGGTGCCACCCCAGGAGAGGTTTCTCCCACCACAGGAATGGTATCCTGAATGGCAGGGTGGTTAGGGGATACTGTGATACCCTTTTTACCTGTTGATGGAGAGGGATCCTGAGTTTTCAGGCCTTCTCTCCTTTGCTTTTTCATTTCAGTAGAAATGAGAGGGAACAATTCCTCTGGGATGCCCAGCATGGCTGCATGGGCATAAAACTCTACATCAGCCCAACCTGAGGCCTCTAGGTCATTACCTAAGAGACAGTCTACAGGTAAGCTAGGTGATACCACCACCTGCTTAGGGCCAGTAACTCCACCCCAACTAAACTGAATTATAGCTAAGGGGAGGAACTTAGTGGAGTTATGGACATCAATAGTTTAATACTGTTGTCCAATGATGTGTTGTTCAGGAGCCACTAGGATTTCAGTCACCAAAGTGATACTGGCACCTGTGTCCTTGTAGGCCAAGGCCTCAACACCATTTATTGAAACTGTCTGCCTGTACTTATCCATTGTAAGGGGACAAGCAGCCAGTGTGGCAAGGCCAATGCCACTAGGTGTGACAGAAACTGTCTTGGGACTGACTACCCCAGTTTCTATTATGGACCCATAAGTGAACCCAACTACACCCTTAACTTGACTGTTGCCAGCAGTCCCACCACTAGTACCACTACTGCTAGGGGCACTAGAGCTTGATGTATTAGTGGTGGTAGGCTCAGGGGGTTTACCTGGACAGGACTTATCCCCTGGCCTATGGCCTCTGTTTTTACACACAAAGCACCAAGGCTTTTTAATGTGTGCAGGTTGAGAAGAAGAGGAAGAATTTGTTTTATCCCCACCCTCTGAAGAGTGTTTAAGATTTGAAGTGGGATCTTTGGTTTTACCCTAATCCCCATGCTTATCTTGAGATTTTTCACCATCTTTCTTCTTGCCATCCTTGTCACCACCTGTATGAACTTTTCTGTTCACTCTTGTTCTGACCCATTTGTCTGCCTTCTTTCCCAATTCTTGGGGAGAGGTCAGATCTGAGTCCACTAGATACTGGTGCAACAAATCAGACACACAATTATTAAGAATATGCTCTCTCAGGATTATGTTATATAGGCTTTCATAGTCAGTCACTTTACTGCCATGTAACCACCCCACCAAGGCCTTCACTGAATGGTCAACAAAATCAACCCAGTCTTGTGAAGACTCCTTTTTGGTCTCTCTGAACTTCATCCTGTACTGTTCAGTGGTTAAGCCATAACCATCCAGGAGTGCATTCTTAAGAACTGCAAAATTATTGGCATCACTTTCTTTCACAGTAAGGAGCCTATCCCTACCCTTTCCACTAAATGATAGCCATAGGATAGCAGCCCACTGCCTTTGAGGGACATCCTGTACAACACAGGCCCTCTCAAGTGCAGCAAACCACTTGTTAATGTCACCCCCCTCCTTATAAGGGGGAACTATCTTGTGCAGATTCCTAGAATCATGCTCTTTTGCAGGATGACTATTGGGAATACTGCTGCTGCCACCATGGGTTTCTAAACCCAATTTCTGTCTTTCTTTTTCCAGTTCAAAGGACTGTCTGTCCAAATCCAGCTGTTGCTTCTTGAGCTTCAGTCTGGTTTGTTCCACTCTCAATTTATTGAGCTCCCTTTCTAACACTCTGTCATCAGGGTGGGTGGGTGGGACATTCCTTGAAACAGAAGTATGGTGAGCATGTACAGAAGGAGAACCATCCCTTACAGAGGGCATCCTAACAGCTTGGTTAACAGAAACATCACTTCTACTATGATGTGAAGGAATATCTTGCTATGATGTGAGACAACACTATCAGTATGGTGTGACTCTACATCAGTACCAACTATGCTAGGCTGTCTTGTAATGGGCAGGCTAGGAAGTTTCTTTCCTGACTCTTTTTCTAGGGGTGTCCCTGGATCAGATTGTGAACCATTAGCTACTTTTTCAACAGATGGGGCACCTCTAGCCTTATCCTGTTCTATAAGCATGTTAACCAATAGTTCTCTGGGGGGATTCTTCCCTACACTTAAACCTCTTTCTATGCAGAGACTCCTTGCTGCTTTCTAGCTAAGGTGATCATAAGCAAGTTTGGACAGATCAACAGTTTGGCCTGTGCCAGACATTTTAGAAAGTGTTTTAGTGACAGAAAATGGAAAAAAGTTTGTCAGAACTTTTAGAAAGACAGGAAAAAAAACTTTTAAAACTTTTTAAGAACTTTTTGAAAGTTTAGAAGTACTTTTCAGCACTTTAGAAAAGAAGTGAGAAAAGAAATGCAAAACTTTTTGGTTAGGTGTACATACACTGAACTTGTTTTGTATATTTTTCTCTTATGAAAAGTACAATGACAAAAGTGGTAAGTAGTTACAGAGCACTTATCCCACCACTGCACAACCAATGTAGGAGGCTGGACTGGCTTGTAGTGAGTACCAAGGGGTACTTACACCTTGCACCAGGCCCAGTTATCCCTTATTAGTGTATAGGGTGTCTAGCAGCTTAGGCTGATAGATAATGGTAGCTTAGCAGAGCAGCTTAGGCTGAACTAGGAGACGAGTGAAGCTCCTACAGTACCACTAGTGTCATATGCACAATACCATAAGAAAACACAATACACAGATATACTAAAAATAAAGGTACTTTATTTTTATGACAATATGCCAAAAGTATCTCAGTGAGTACCCTCAGTATGAGGATAGCAAATATACACAAGATATATGTACACAATACCAAAATATGCAGTAATAGTATTAGAAAACAGTGCAAACAATGTATAGTTACAATAGAATGCAATGGGGACACATAGGGATAGGGGCAACACAAACCATATACTCCAAAAGTGGAATGCGAACCACGAATGGACCCCAAACCTATGTGACCTTGTAGAGGGTCGCTGGGACTGTAAGAAAACAGTTAGGGTTAGAAAAATAGCCCACCCCAAGACCCTGAAAAGTGAGTGCAAAGTGCACTAAAGTTCCCCAAAGGACATAGAAGTCATGATAGGGGAATTCTACAGGAAAGACACAAATCAGCAATGCAACAACAATGGATTTCCAAACGAGGGTACCTGTGGAACAAGGGGACCAAGTCCAAAAGTCACAAGCAAGTCGGAGATGGGCAGATGCCCAGGAAATGCCAGCTGTGGGTGCAAAGAAGCTGCTACTGGACAGTAGAAGCTGAAGATTCTGCAGGAACGACAAGGGCTAGGAACTTCCCCTTTGGAGGACGGATCCCTCACGCCGTGGAGAGTCGTGCAGAAGTGTTTTCCTGAAGAAAGACCGCCAACAAGCCTTGCTAGCTGCAAATTGTGCAGTTAGGGTTTTTGGATGCTGCTGTGGCCCAGGAGGGACCAGGATGTTGCCAATTGCGTCTGGGGACAGAGGGGGCGTCGAGCAAGACAAGGAGCCCTCTCAGAAGCAGGCAGCACCCACAGAAGTGCCGGAACAGGCACTACAAAGTGGAGTGAAACGGTGCTCACCCGAAGTCGCACAAAGGAGTCCCACGTCGCCGGAGGACAACTTAGGAAGTCGTGCAATGCAGGTTAGAGTGCCGTGGACCCAGGCTGGACTGTGCACAAAGGATTTCCACCGGAAGTGCACGGAGGCCGGAGTAGCTGCAAAAGTTGCGGTTCCCAGCAGTGCAGTCTGGCGTGGGGAGGCAAGGACTTACCTCCACCAAACTTGGACTGAAGAGTCACTGGACTGTGGGAGTCACTTGGACAGAGTTGCTGGATTCAAGGGACCTCGCTCGTCGTGCTGAGAGGAGACCCAGGGTACCGGTGATGCAGTTCTTTGGTGCCTGCGGTTGCAGGGGGACGATTCCGTCGACCCACGGGAGATTTCTTCGGAGCTTCTAGTGCAGAGAGGAGGCAGACTACCCCCACAGCATGCACCACCAGGAAAGCAGTCGAGTAGACGGCAGAATCAGCGTTACAGAGTTGCAGTAGTCGTCTTTGCTACTTTGTTGCAGTTTTGCAGGCTTCCAGCGCGGTCAGCAGTCGATTCCTTGGCAGAAGGTGAAGAGAGAGATGCAGAGGAACTCGGATGAGCTCTTGCATTCGTTATCTAAGGAATCCCAAAAGACAGAGACCCTAAATAGCCAGAAAAGAGGGTTTGGCTACTTAGGAGAGAGGATAGGCTAGCAACACCTGAAGGAGCCTATCAGAAGGAGTCTCTGACGTCACCTGCTGGCACTGGCCACTCAGAGCAGTCCAGTGTGCCAGCAGCACCTCTGTTTCCAAGATGGCAGAGGTCTGGAGCACACTGGAGGAGCTCAGGGCACCTCCCAGGGGAGGTGCAGGTCAGGGGAGTGGTCACTCCCCTTTCCTTTGTCCAGTTTCGCGCCAGAGCAGGGCTGAGGGGTCCCTGAACCAGTGTAGACTGGCTTATGCAGAAATGGGCACCATCTGTGCCCATGAAAGCATTTTCAGAGGCTGGGGGAGGCTACTCCTCCCCAGCCCGAACACCATTTTCCAAAGGGAGAGGGTGTAACACCCTCTCTCTGAGGAAGTCCTTTGTTCTGCCTTCCTGGGCCAAGCCTGGCTGGACCCCAGGAGGGCAGAAACCTGTCTGAGGGGTTGGCAGCAGCAGCAGTTGCAGTGAAACCCCGGGAAAGGCAGTTTGGCAGTACCCAGGTCTGAGCTACAGACCTGTGGGATCATGGGATTGTGCCAACTATGCCAGGATGGCATAGAGGGAGCAATTCCATGATCATAGACATGTTACATGGCCATATTCGGAGTTACCATTGTGAAGCTACATATAGGTAGTGACCTATATGTAGTGCACGCGTGTAATGGCGTCCCCGCACTCACAAAGTCCTGAACAATGTGGGGGCACCTTGGCTAGTGCCAGGGTGCCCACACACTAAGTAACTTAGCACCCAACCTTTACCAGGTAAAGGTTAGACATATAGGTGACTTATAAGTTACTTAAGTGCAGTGTAAAATGGCTGTGAAATAACGTGGACGTTATTTCACTCAGGCTGCAGTGGCAGGCCTGTGTAAGATTTGTCAGAGCTCCCTATGGGTGGCAAAAGAAATGCTGCAGCCCATAGGGATCTCCTGGAACCCCAATACCCTGGGTACCTCAGTACCATATACTAGGGAATTATAAGGGTGTTCCAGTAAGCCAATGTAAATTGGTAAAATTGTTCACTAGCCTGTTAGTGACAATTTGAAAGAAATGAGAGAGCATAACCACTGAGGTTCTGGTTAGCAGAGCCTCAGTGAGACAGTTAGGGATCACACAGGGAACACATACCTATAGGTCACAAACTTATGAGCACTGGGGTCCTGACTAGCAGGGTCCCAGTGACACATAACAAACATACTGAAAACATAGGGTTTTCACTATGAGCACTGGGCCCTGGCTAGCAGGATACCAGTGAGACAGTGAAAACACCCTGACATACACTCACAAACAGGCCAAAAGTGGGGGTAACAAGGCTAGAAAGAGGCTACGTTCTCACATCTACCTCTTCAACTTCCGGTCTTCCCACAGCTCCTTCTGGACCCTATGGGATCTCCTCATCCCCTTCTGCTGACAGGGCAGCTGAATCTTATGGCCTGGAAGATATCAAGAGACATACACAAGTGCAAGGTCTTTCGTCTACAGCTGCCTCTTTTACACAACAAGCTTGGGCTCCATCCACCCGCAAAAGATACTCTTTGGCATGGAAAAAATGGGTGGGTTGGTGCCTTCGAGGGGAAGTGGATCCCATGGGATCTGAGATCGAAGACATCATAAACTTTTTGTCAGAATGCGCAGAAACAGGCTTATGCTACAGGTCAGTAAATAACTTTAGATCAGCTATTTCTGCAGGTCATGAATGGATAAATAATAAACCAGTAGGTCAACATCCTTTATTATGAAAATTCCTTAAAGGGATCAGCATGGCGAATCCTCCCAAACAATGTTATTTTCAACTGTAGGATGTACATATTGTGTTATATTTTTTGAGTGACTGGCCTGACAATCATTTGTTAACAATGAAACAACTATCAACGAAGTTTACCATGTTGTTGTTTTTAATCCCATGCCACAGAGTTTCTGATGTGAGAGCTTTAGATTTAGCAGGTAGGTTATTCTCTCCTAGAGTTTAGTTTGTTATTTCTAGACATACAAAATGCATGTCTAATTCTGTTGATTATCCTGCTTTTCCTCATAACGAAAATCTTTGTGTGGTTAAATGTTTAAAGGTTCATGAGGAGCACACAGCTAGTTATAGAATGGGTCCTCGGACCTCTCCTGATTTTTATTCAAAAACCTTTTCGACCAGTCTCAGCCGCCACTTTGGCCCGCTCGATTCAGTGGGTAATGTCAGACGCAGGCATTGATGTATCTTTATATGGTGCTCATTCCACCAGAGGTGCTATGGCGTCAACAGCTTTTCTCTTGGTTTCTAGATTAAAAGACATTCTTCAGCCGGTGATCGGTCCAGTGATTCCATGTTTAAAATGTTTTATTATAAGCCAGTGGTACATGTTTCTTATTTAGTGGTGGATCAGCTTTGAACCAGCATAATCGGAGCCTCCGGTCCTGACATAGAATACAAAATTGTCTAGCTTTGCGACAAGAATTTATGATTCTATTAAGGACACGGAGGTGAGGATTGTACCACTCATTGGGTCAAATATATTTATATTACGGATGTTTATTGCTTGTCTTGCATTATTATGTAGGTGTATTTGCCCCCCCTTGATTTTGTCTGTTGGAGTAGAATTGGATCTCATTTTTAGGGTCGAGCCTGCGCTAGCATGCGCTTGCACATGCGTAGTGCTTGCGAGACTCTGTAGTAGTTAGAAAAGGGCTCGGAGCCCCGTCCATGTCACGTCAGTGTCTTTCATTGGTTTGTGGGCTTGCCTTTTAAAGTCTGCTTGCTTTCATTAGTGGAAGGCATGCATACGTCATGCCTTTTCTGGTGGTTAGCCTTCCTCGAGCGCAGCGACCAAGTACTGAAAACATATGAGGCTCACTGTTTTCGGTCCGGTTTATGGACTACTTTGTTAAGATGCTGAGACCATTGATTTCAATAAGGGAGTTTTATTCAAGGTAACCAACCCACAGCAGCACACCCTCTCAGACCGCCTCAACCGCCATGGAATCCACCCAGCTTCACATCAATACTTGGAACACCAGTGTCATCGAGGTTCCAGGCTCCCCATGCTGGAACACCAGTGCCAATGAGGTTCCAGGCTCTCTAACATTCCCAGAACAACACAACACATCCCCCTCCCTTACTCTAAATATACTAAAGGATAAAGACGAACAATTAGAAAATAACAAGGTAAAACATTACACAAAATGTGCATCAAAACATAATAATTCACAACGTAGGATGCATGCATAATAGGTGTTAAAAAGTCAGGACCATAGTCTATAAAGTATCAGGATACATAGTCTTTCAACCATAATGGTTTGGAGCGTATCCTGAAGGAAACTTTGGTGTGTGGTGACCCTTTCGATCCGTTCAAGAAGTGACTTCCTCCCTGGTTTTCCAAGTTAGAGGAATCTTCCGCCAAATCACTCCATTTCACAATCCTGGACATGCTCCACGCATCCCCATTGTCAAGGATCACAATATTCTTTTTCACCTCTCTGATGCAGAGTGGACCCTTGAAAGATGACTTACCTTTGGTTCTAAAACCAGGATTCTTCACCAACACCATGTCACCAATTTTCCACTTAACATTGGAAACACTATATTTAGAATCATAAAGCAATTTGTATTTACGCTGATGCCTCTCTCTAAGTTCAGGTGCCTTATTAAATTTCTTCTGATCAAGTTCATCCTGCCCCAAACTGTTTTTGAACCATGCCGGAAACAATTTAGTGCAACCCGACCTGCCCCTCATATACTCAAATGGGGCAATGTTAGTGATGCTATTAGGGGTATTGCGATGTGCCCACCACATGTCCATAAGGAGATCAGCTAGAGGAACCCTGGATTCAATAGCTTCCTGCACACAGGACTTCACCATTCTATTCATACGTTCAGCAAAACCATTGGCCTGGGGTAGATACAACGCTGTTTTCAAATGTACAATGGCTAAGGAGTCAAAAAAAAACTTCATATCTTGAGATGTGAACTGTACACCATTGTCAGTGACTAAGGGCCAGATGTATGAATCTGGCCCATTGCGATTCGGTAATTGCGATTTTTAAGAAATCGCAATTACCGACTCGCAAAGGGCCATGTATCACATTTGCGAGTCGGTAATTGCGATTTCTAAAAAATCGCAAATGCAATTACCGAATCGCAAATTGCAATACTGGCCCCATACGCAGCTATGGGCCTGCTGGCCCATAGCTGTGAATTTTTTGCATTTCCTAAATTGCGACTTCTGAAACTAAAATCGCAATTTGGGAAATGCAAAAGGTCAGGGTGCTGGGGGCCTAAGGCCCCCTCTCCTGCACCCCAAATTTTTTTTTTTGCACATGTAAAGTACACACATGCCAAAAGGGCATGTGTGCTTTACATATTTAATTTAAAAATGCAGTTGTACTGCATTTTAAAATTTTGCACCAGGTTACCACCTGGATGCAGGTCATGGTATTTTGCAAGTGCAAAATACCATTCTGCGAAAAATCGCAATTTGCGATTTTTTGCAGAATTGCTTTGCGACCTGGATTTTGCGAATCGCAAATTGCGATTCACAAAATGCAGGTCGCAACGCAGAAAATCGCAATTTTTGCGATTTTCATTTTTTGGTCTGCGAATGCAGTTGATGCATTGCAGACCCCGATTTTGCACTCGCAAACGGCCGATTTCGCAGTTTGCGAGTGCAAAATCAGTTGATACATCTGGCCCTAAATGGCTAGGTATACCCTCTCGAGAGAATTCCTCCTTCAAGAACTCAATCACCGTTCTGGTGTCTACCGAATTCACACATTTAGTCACCACCCATTTGGACGCATAATCCACCATGAGTATGACGTAGCGTTCATTCGTAGGCAGAAGATGGAAAGGACCCATAAAGTCAAGGCCTAGCTTAACCCAGGGTTTTTCAGGAATCACAACTAGAGAAAGTGGGGCTTTCACCATAACTTTGCTCTTGTCATTCCGTGCACAACTTACACAGTCTTTCACCACTGCTTCAGCATCACAATCCAACCCTGGCCACCAGTATACTGTTCTCAGTCTGGGTTTGGTCAAATTCCTGCCCAGGTGTCCCTCATGGGCCAAATTTATGATTTTACTCCTCACGCTCATAGAAGGTATAGATTTAGCACCTCTGAATAATTCACCTCCACTTAAAGAGAGCTCATCTCTCACATTCCAATACCCCTTCAGAGAGTCGGAAATATCCTTGTACTCTGGCCAACCTTTCACAATGAATTCGACAAGTTTATGCCTGTCAGAATCCCGATCCGCTGCTGACTTCCACTCCTCTTCATTTATGGCCGTCTCCCTCATCCAATTGACCACACCCTCATCATCAGACTCCTCACTACTGTCAATTGAAGATCAGGACAGGAAATCTGCTACTATATTCTTTGGCCCTGGTACATATTCCACAACAAAATTGTATTCCAATAATCCTTCCACCCACCTTCTTATCCTTGGCGTCAACTCTTCCTCCTTCTTAGAAGAAAATATTTGGACAAGAGGCCTGTGATCTGTCCTCACCACAAAAGGTAAGCCCCACAAATAAAATTTGAAATGCTTAACTGCCCACATACACGCCAGGGCCTCTCTTTCTATAACCGAATAATGCTGCTCAGCCTCCCAGAGGGAACGGGAAGCAAAAGCGATTACTTTCTCTTCCTGGTCTACCCTTTGGATTAAGACTGCCCCTAAACCTTTGACACTGGCATCTGTGTACAAGAAGGTTTTAGCACACGTATCAAAATGCCCCAAAGTGGGCATCTTCCCAATGCAGTTCTTCACAAAAGTGAAAGCAGCCGTACACTCCTCCGTCCAAATGAAATTGCACCCCTTCTTTAAGAGAGATCTCAAGGGTTGAGTCACACTTGAAAAGTTGGCAATGAATTTGGAGTAATACTCCGCCAACTCTAGAAAAGATCTCACACCATCGTTGTCTTTGGGTTCAGGTGCTCGGACTATGGAATCAACTAGTTCCAACTTGGGCCTGATTCCCTCACCAGATATAGGGCCAGATGTAGCAAAGGGTTTTACCCATTCTGTGTCTATGGGAAAATCCGTTGGTACATATGGCCCATAGTATGGCCCAGATAAGTCACTGAAGTGACCCTGAACGTGCACTTTTCTTTCTTCACAGTAAGACCAGCCCTGGCTAACTTCCTCATACTTCCCTTAGAATTTTGTCATGCTCACTCACAGTTTTGCCATGAACCAAAATATCATCTTGAAAACATAAGGTACCAGAAATTCCCTCTAAGACCCTCTTCATAATCCGTTGGAAACAGGCGGCCGCAGAGGCCAGCCCAAAAGGCATCCTCAAAAATTGGTAGGCCCCCAACGGCGTTACAAAGGAGGTGAGGTGTCTAGGCTCAGGATGTAAAACGATTTGATGATAAGCCGAGGATAGATCCAACACACTGAACACTTTCGAACCACCCAAACACGACAACTCTTCCGAAATGTTAGATAAAGGTTGGCGATCTACCCATTTATGCTTATTAAAATCTCTAAGGTCGACACACATGCGAATCTGCCTCCCATTGTCCTTCGGTGCTAGGACAACAGGGGCCAACCATTCGGAAGATTCTATCTCTTCAATTACCCCTGCCTTCAATAACTTGTTCAATTCCGCCCTGAGGGGTTCTAACATCAACTTAGGTACTCTTCTGGCTTTATGCACAGAAGGGACTGCATTTTTCTTCAGTATGATCTTGTGCTCAAAATTAGTCAGACAACCCAATTCCTCACTAAACACTCCTGGGAATTCCTTACAAATCTCTAGAGTAACATTCTCATCATTCACCACCATGACTTGGTGTTCAGAATTAGGGTCTAACTTAATTCCCATGTCCCGCTGGTGTCACCAAACTAGAAGATTATTACCCCATTTGGCTACATAGACTTTCCCTATAGTGGTCTTATTTTGAAATTGGATATTCATGATTTTGTACCCAATCACTACTATTTTGGCACCACCATAGCTGACTGGGTTAATATAAGGTTTAATCAAGGAGTCAGGATCCTCCCCGAAGATTACTTGCCAGTTTTTTTCACCTACCATGGTGTAGGGAGATCCAGAGTCTGCTAAGACTGTAACTGTTTTATCATCAAGTCTAATAGTGCACTCAGGCATAATTACGGGCCTCTCGTCCACCATTCCAGTGTTGCCCACAACCTGGTCAATATCATGTTCCACACACAAAACCATCTTGTTAACATTCTCAGTCACCGAATCTATGTTGCATTTGTCATTATTACAGACCCTTGCATAGTGGCCCTTCTTCCCACACTTCCTACACAAAGAATTATGCGAAAAGCAATTTGAGCTATTCGCTGCATGTCCCGTGTTGCCACAGCGGTAACAACGCAGATGCTTAATTTCTCTCCTCTTCTCCTGAGTCGATGCCTGTATCCTATTGTCATTGCCAATTCTTAGTACCTCTTCCTGGACGCGTGGTGCCTGTACCATGCACAGATTTTCCCCTTCTGGGTGGTTCTTCTCCTTGATCCAGTTGTTGGTACTCTCCAACCCTTCAACAATTGCAATAGCTTCCCTCAAGTCGGGGTTCTTCGTCAACAGTTTCTCTTGAACTCTCTTGTTATTTGTGCAAAGCACTAATTGGTCATGAATAAGAGAATCCGTGATATCTCCAAAGTCACAAGTGCACGCTAATGTGCGTAAAGCAGCAACAAAATTACCAACACTCTCAGCGTTACCTTGGGACCTTGCAAAAAATTTGTGTCTTTCCAAAACAACATTGAGCTTAGACTCAAAGTGTGCCGCCAGCATCGCTACAGACATTTCATAGATGTCTCTGGGTTCACCTTCCGCCCCCGATGGTTAGGGTTTCTAGACTATCATAAATGTTCCTGCCTTTGATTCCCAGATTGTGCAATAAAACAGCCTGTTTCCTAGCCGGAGAGAATTTTTCTCGCCCTATGGCTATTAAATAGGAGTCAAAAAGGTTCTTCCAACATTTCCAAGGAAGAATCGGGTCCCCTTTGTCTGATAAAAAAGGGGGTGGTTGAGACGGTTGTACGACGGAATGCCGACTGACAAAACAACGGGTGCCTAAACAACGAGGTCGGAACACCGACCTCGTTGTTACTACTAATGCCTTTACCACGAATGCCTTAACAACGATATTTCGTTGTAAAGGCATTCCTGGTAAAGTCATTAGTAACAGGCACCCATTGATCCTGCATGCCTCACCCCCCCCCAACCCCACCTCAAAACCTAAAACCCCCGACCCCCCACCCCCTCCCCTCCCCAAAACCAAAAACGCCCCACCCCCCAACCCCACCCCAAAACCTAAAACCCCCGACCCCCCACCCTCTCCCCAAAACCAAAAATGCCCCACCCCCCAACCCCACCCCAAAACCTAAAACCCCGACCCCCCACCCCCTCCCCAAAACCTAAAACGCCCCACCCCCCCAACCCCACCCCAAAACCTAAAACCCCGACCCCCCACCCCCTCCCCCTCCCCAAAACCAAAAACACCCCACCCAAAACCTAAAACCCCGACCTCCCACCCCCTCCCCAAAACCAAAATCGCCCCACCCCCCAACCCCACCCCAAAACCTAAAACCCCCGACCCCCCACCCCCTCCCCAAAACCAAAAACGCCCCACCCCCGCAACCCCACCCCAAAACCTAAAACCCCGACCCCCCACCCCCTCCCCAAAACCTAAAACGCCCCACCCCCCCCAACCCCACCCCAAAACCTAAAACCCCGACCCCCCACCCCCTCCCCAAAACTAAAAACGCCCCACCCCCCAACCCCACCCCAAAACCTAAAACCCCGACCCCCCTCCCCAAAACCAAAAACGCCCCACCCCCCAACCCCACCCCAAAACCTAAAACCCCCGACCCCCTCCCCAAAACCTAAAACCCCCCACTTACCTGAGTCGTCGCCTCATCTGCATCGTCCTCCTCAGCCGACACCCTTGTTTGTACCTTAACCATGCATGTTCGTTGTTCAGGACATGCGTGGTTAAGGCACAAAATAACGAAGTTGTGGTTAAAGAAAGCGTTGTTCCGCTTTCGTTAACCAGGACTTCGTCATAAAAAAGTCGGCATAAAGGATGTTTCCCGGTTGAGACATCGTGGGCGTAGCCATAATGTGTTAACAGTAGAGTACTCAATAGATTTTCAGAGAAGGACAAGAATAGTATGTGTAATATTTATAACGTCGGTTTCAGAAGCAATCAAGTAGAATCACAAACCCAACTGGCCTGAATTGGGATAATACAAAAAAAATTAACAGACCAGTGTTCAGTGGAGAAGAGGAGACAAGAGAAAAAACAAAGGGCCATATTTATACTTTTTGACGCACAACTGCGCCAACGCAGTTGTGCGTCAAAAAAGTTAACGCCGGCTAACGCCATTCCAAAGCACCATGCGGGCGCCTTATTTATGGAATGACGTTAGCCGGCGTAGCTGACCCACACCAGGCAGCGCCGGCGTAGGGGAAAATGGAGCTTGGGCATCAAAAAATGGGGCAAGTCAGGTCTGAGGCAAAATATTGGCCTCAACCCGATTTGCGCCATTTTTTTTTACTCCCAACCCCCATTGAAATGACTCCTGTCTTAGCACAGACAGGAGTCATGCCCCCTTGCCCAATGGTCATGCCCAGGGGACTTATGTCCCCTGGGCATGGTGATTGGGCATAGTGGCATGTAAGGGGGCACAAATCAGGCCCCCCATGCCACTTAAAAAAAAAAAAAAAAATTTACTTACCTTAAGTTCCCTGGGATGGGTCCCTCCATCCTTGGGCGTCCTCCTGGGGTGGGCAAGGGTGGCAGGGGGTGTCCCTGGGGTCATGGGAGGGCACCTCTGGGCTCCTTCCGAGCCCA
This sequence comes from Pleurodeles waltl, assembly GCF_031143425.1. Taxonomy (NCBI): domain Eukaryota; kingdom Metazoa; phylum Chordata; class Amphibia; order Caudata; family Salamandridae; genus Pleurodeles; species Pleurodeles waltl. The sequence continues at coordinate 244,105 of NW_027149893.1, forward strand.
CAGGTCCCTTAACGCCTGCCCTCACCAGGCGTTAAAAAATGACGCTAAAGCGGCGGGACGTCATTTTTTTGGACCCGCCCACTCCTGTGCGCCATTTTTGCACGGGAGCTTAAATAAGGCGCACATGCCTTGGAGTCATTTTTTAGACGGGAACGCCTACCTTGCATATCATTAACGCAAGGTAGGTGTTCACGCTAAAAAATGACGCAAACTCCAAGATCTTTGGCGCTAGACGGGTCTAACGCCAAAGTATAAATATGGAGTTAGCTTTGCGTCGGATTTGCGTCAAAAAAAACGACGCAATTCTGGCGCAAACAGAGTATAAATATGCCCCAAAAATTCTTAACTAGTGGAAAAACATCAATGTGGGAAAACGGTGTGCGGTCTTGTCTTCTGACCGCGTTCAATCATGAGCACGCGTGTGACGTCGTGCCCTGGTAACGCGTCTCATTCAGCACACGAAAAACGCGAGGCGCGCAGAGGAACGCGTGCAGTTACCTCGCTCTCGCGGGCCCTTGAAAAAACAATAAGGCAAAATACCGGGCCCAGAATTGAGGAAACCCCAGGATGTCCAGTGTTCAGTATGTGCCTTCTGGCGCCAGCCGCTCCGCAACACTTGTCCACCGAGATTTCGGTGCCGGTAGGACACCAAGACCAAAACTGTCGCCGGAGTTCTTGGCAACGGTCGCCGAGACTCTGGATTGTCCTGCGTTGCGCTCACTGGGACTCAGGGTAAAGCAGCTGAAAAGCTGGGACAGTCACCGCTCCGACCACTTCCTTGAGACCTAGCCAATGTCGGGCACAGGATACAGCCTGACCAGTCATCGGTAGAACTGGTACGCACCACTCCGACCACTCCCTTGAGGTCCAGCCAATGTCGGGCACCGCTCTCCTGCAGGTAACGATCCGTGGGTTCTGGGTTGGTTTTACCTCGTCGCCAGTGTTAAGATGCTGAGACAATTGATTTCAATAAGGGAGTTTTATTCAAGGTAACCAACCCACAGCAGCATTCAACCGCCATGGAACCCACCCAGCTTCACGTCAATAACTGGAACACCAGTGTCATCGAGGTTCAAGGCTCCCCATGCTGGAACACCAGTGCCAACGAGGTTCCAGGCTCTTTAACATTCCCAGAACAACACAACATACTTTTTCTCTTTTTGTGCAGCGCGATCTCGCTGGGCAGATGTCAAGCGTTTTGCATGACATCGACCCTGTTACATAGTTAATTGCACCTTTGCCGGTTACATAGCTAATTGCACTTTTGCCGATAGGTTTCGCTATGAGTGAACTGTAGCAGCGCGATTGCGCTCTTTTTTTCTATTTAATGGTGCAAGAAAAATCCAGTTGGGAGTTTACAACTGCTAATAGCTCTTACTCAGAGAAATTCGAGACCCATTGCATTGCAAATGCTTGTTTCTTTTCATACTGGAACTGATTCCAAACAGGCGTAAAGATTTGTGGATCTTCCATGTTTCGTTGTTGGCAAGAGCTGTTGATAAGTCTTTTTGATGTTGAAGTTATCCAGGAGGATCATGTCCAGAACTGTTCATCTGAGAGTGGTATTGGACTTTGCAAAGAAAGAGGAAGTCAGATGGTGCCTTTCTAGTTTATACACTGTGTTGGACTACTATTGGTGCGTTATGCGAGGGGCGTGGTTCAAAGCCTCATACTAGTATGTTTAAGGGGATCGCCGACCCGCCGCGCAGAAGAGGAGAAACCTCACGCTCGTGAGAATGCAAGGAAAAAGGCACACCGCGTGATCGGGAAAGGGAAAAGGTCCTTGACCCCGCGGGTGGCTTAACTGCACAAGAGCAGGACCCCAAGCGTGTCCAAAATCACAGGCCCAGAAACCGAGCGCCGTTCAGCCCTGCTCCCGCTCCGCTGTCCTAGTAAACACAATAAAAAACAATACAAGATAATTGTTTTAATGAGAGAAAAATGTGACTTAACTCCGGCTGTGCAGCAGCAAATAAAGAGAAAGGACAATTGTTATGGTGACTCTTACAGTGAGGCTGGACTACAGGTGTTCATGGGAGTTGTAGTTTTTCATTTTCTGTAAACATATTGGCTGCTGTTTTTATTGAATGTAAAGAAAGAGAAGCATAATCCTCGCCTCCGTGTCCTTAATAGAATTGAAAATTCTTGATGTGGTAGCTACAAATTTTTTGTATTCCTGTCGCAAAGCCAGAACATTTTGTATCCTCTGCATTACTTTATGATGAGTCTAAATTGCCATTAAACAAAATTCCGATCCTCACCAGCAGTGACATTAATCACCAGTTATCTTGAGATTTTGATAGTTTCATGAAAATTGCTGGACGCACAAGGAAGTTCGCCCACTTTTAAGGTATTTTTAAACACAGCGCCCCCACCAAAGTCAGCGCCAGGTGCGGCTGCACCGGTCGCACAGCCCAAAAGCCAGCCCCGGCATTGGTATTGCCCTGTTTGTATTTCTCGTAATTCTAATAAGCCACTGGAACATAGGCATCCTTATTTAAACAACTGGTTGTTTGCTGTGAGATTTAACCATCCAGGCAGTTAGAATTAATTTGCCCCTTTCAGGGTTTATTTTTAGGGATGGGAGGATTTGCAAACAGTTTACATATGGAATAGGTGTAATTTACATGAGAATTATGCCTATTCCGCCAAGTAAGCTTGTGGGGTTGTCTCTGTCCAGGAGCCATGCTCTAGTACTGAATGTCACGCGAGATACATGCTCAGTGCATCTCCCTGTGTATTTTTAAATTTACAAGATGAGCATCTCTAGCACAAGTCACGTGGCAGCAGCCACATTCTAGGCTCTCAGATCCGCAAAATATTTCTCCAAACCAGTTTCCTGAAAGCAAAAATTACACGAACTGGAAGCACAATTTAAAAATACTCATGAGTACACCTCAAAAAGTCTGTCTCTGTGCACTGTTCAGCATCAGTCACACATCACCTCTTGCAGGGTCACCGCGGGCTCTAAGATGAACTCCTGACCCCCGCCCGGTTGTCCTCTAGGGCAGGATCTAAACAGCTGCTCACGTTTGTGGATTTAAAGATCTGTAAACATTCCTCACGCTCCTCTCCGCCTGTGGATATAAATGCTCAGCAGCTCTTGAGATTGAGGGGCTTCTCCTCCTCTCCGCCCCTTCTGGGGGCTGATCTTGGAAGCTCCGCGGTTCCCCTCAGCAGCTCCGCGGTCCCCCTCAGCAGCTCCGCGGTTCCCCTCAGCAGCTCCGCGGTCCCCATCAGCAGCTCCGCGGTTCCCTCTAACACCGACCCTGCGGTACCCCGGGGGTCCACGGGCTGCTGTGATCGACACGACCACAGAAGAGGGTAAATCTCACTGAGTGAGAAGATATCTTTAGTTCTAAATTAAAACCAGGCTCATGTGTACTTCGTTATCAAAGCAACATTGTTTTTCCACCAAGATAAAAAAAATCCTAAGCGTATAATTTAAAAGAAACTTATTTAGGTGTTAAAAATATGTATGTCATGAATAAATTATGTGCGCCAGCCGGGAATCGAACCCGGGTCGCAAGAATGGGAATCTTGCATGATACCCCTACACTACTGGCGCGGATGGTCATGGAGTAGCACCTGCAGTGTGTCAGCTCTGGCAGGAAAGTGCCATATCTCAGTGTTTTTTGGGGTACAATTATTGACTTGACTCTTACACTCTACTAGGCGCTAGTAAACTACTTACAATTAATACCTTTTTTAAGTGAAACAAGGAAGCAGATTATTTATTTATTTAATTAAGTGACTATGAAAGTGGATGAACTGAAGGAAGTTTAGAACAAACACCAACGTGGACATTGACATAAACAAACATATAAGTAACAGGGGACAGTGCACTTATGGACATATTGTAGATGTACACCTCACGTAGCAAGACAAGGCGATGCTCTGCCTTTACAGTGTACATAAACTCGGTGCACCCGAATTTCAAATGTGGATCTTATAGAGGCGACAATAGAAAACAGCAACTGTACACACGTCCGTATATTACACCACCCATCACACGCTGCAGATGTAATCTGCTCCTGAAGTTACATCCTACATCTCACCCAATGATTACAAGGACCAGTCACAGCATAGCGCCTCTCTCCACACAAGAATTGACAACAGTACAAACAATACAGCCAACGATAAAACATGTGACTGACTACTAGCCAAAAATAATATGTGTCCTAATTTCTCAGGCTAGTCCCGTGTCAGCCCCCTTCTCACTCCAGAGATTCACCCATCAGGGACCCAACCCTGGATTTCCATTTCAGCCATTAACAAAAATAATATTGGCAAAGCCAGTAAGTCACTCCTATGAGACAAAAGCTGTTGGCTTTGTCAGTGCTTATCCATGTTGTGCAGCAGTGTGGCTCCCTGCAGCGGGGTGTAGGAACCAAACCCCCCCCCCCCCAGTGTTCAGAGGCACCCCGGGGGCCACACACACAGGAGCAGGAAGGGAAAGACCGACGAGGATCACAACAACCACATATACCACAATCACTGTAGTAAGCACAGGATACATCAAACAGAAGGGAAGACAGAACAGGCAGAGCCATGCTTACCTGGCAGCAGCACACGTCAGCCTTTACGTCCATGTAATATTTAATATAATTCAGAGGAAGTTAATTTCCAAGGGGAGAAAGTAGGGAAGTCCCAACTACCATTCAATCCTTGGCCTCTCTTTCATGGACACTGCTTCAATTGGTTGATGCAAGATTTCAGTGTCTATGTCCATATTATTTATACCCTCTTTGCAATGTGCAACTGCCACATGTACTCGGTGTGCCCATTCCGTTCTTGGCCTCTTTGAATGTAGCGCACTGTGCGTGCCCTTCCCATTGTTACCTGAGGCAAAGTGCGACGCGTGCTCACGCTGCGCTGCCATGCCTACTGCGCGTTGTAGCAGGCGCTAAGCACCTCACTTAGAAGTTGGTTGAAGGTTACTCATCACAAACCTGACAGATATCCTGTCCACCCTATTACAAGTGCAGTACACATAGGGCCTGATTCTAACTTTGGAGGACGGTGTTAAACCGTCCCAAAAGTGGCGGATATACCACCTACCGTATTACGAGTCCATTATATCCTATGGAACTCGTAATACGGTAGGTGGTATATCCGCCACTTTTGGGACGGTTTAACACCGTCCTCCAAAGTTAGAATCAGGCCCATAGTGTTCACACTTAAGACAACTTGTCAGCCAGTGATCCCCGGGCATATGTGAAATTGGATAATTCATCAGGGCCGAAGGTGATAATTATTATAATCAATGGGAAGATGCAATCACTGAAGCCTTTCTCCCTCTTATTGCTGCTCACAGGTCGAGTAAAACATCAGGTGCAGCCCAGACCCTCTGCCAAGTGGTAATTTCAGAAGCCATTTATAGGTCACCAGGGGTCACAGCCGCGACCCCTGGCTTGCCCCTTGCGACACCTTGCAAAGAGGGGGCAGCTCGCCTGCAACACAGGGGCAGCTCATCCTTTTGGGATTGCTTGTGGCTCCCTCTCCTTGTTTTCTCTCATTCGTTTATTACTCCGATAGTGACAAGTATTCGTCTATTCACTGTTAATGTGACTGAGGTAAGTCTATGTGGCCGCTGCTTCCTCGTAAATAAGGTTTGTGAAAGGTTTGATTTTTTTTTTAAATACAGCATGTTTTTTTCTAGGAAAACAGGCTGCATTTATATGAAAAAGTATTGTGCTATTGAAAAGCAATCACAGACTTGTGGTCTGCTGACCTCAGCAGGCCACCATCCCTGTGCTGGTAGCAAATCGAAGTGCATTGTAATCTGGGACCTGCAACATGCATATTAATGAAGTTGATTGCATTGTGAATCACTATGAATGATGTTCTTGCGAATCAACTTATTAATACACAAGTCGATTTTCAAAACCATAATCAATTCAGTGAAAGTCAGTGTGCAGTTTGTGACACTTTGACTGACTCAGCTCTTATGCATGTACCCGAGGTCCTATGTCTCCTAGCAGCAGGATCATGACTCAGCAGTCACCTCTGCGTGAGCTTCGATTCTGTGTGTGCTGATGACAGGTAGGATAATAATAGCTCTTGATAAAATCCAGCATCAACGTGTTCAGAATGTATTGGATGTGGTAATTACCGCACACCTACAGACTTTATCAGGGCCTCATACTTGAGACAGGGCGTCTTGTATGGAGAAGGGAGACTCGCAGCAGACCACAATGGCTACCTAGATCACAACTCCAGTTACATGAAAACACACAGTGGAGGTCCAAACTGGCACCGAGCACACCACCCTTCCTTTCAATCTGCCACGCACCCTAGCTCAGGAGTGTGTGTGTGTGTGTGTGTGTGTGTCTGTGTGTGAGACATGGAACCTGACTGGGGACTTGTGACATCCATGGGAGTGCGCAAGATATAACTTATCTCCCCTAATAGAAACAAAAATGCAGAATACAATTGTGGCACAGTTCATCGTCTAGGATTGGTGAGGCGTTAATCTATAGTGTCCTTCTCCCGATCCGGGAGGATCACCTTGGACATGGGAAGATTGGGTTGTGGGTGGGTCACTGGCCAGGATCACTCTCGGGGCGTTAGTCTATAGTGTCCTTCTCCCGATCCGAGAGGATCACCTTGGACATGGGAAGATTGGGTTGTGGGTGGGTCACTGGCCAGGGTCACTCTCGGGGCGTTAGTCTAGAGTGTCCATCTCCCAGTCCGGGAGGATCACCTTGGACATGTGAAGATTGGGTTGTGGGTGGGTCACTGGCCAGGGCGGCTCTCAGGGCAACAAAGAGCTGAGGTTACTGCCATTAGGTGCCAGCACTCAGTGTGATCTAGATGGGTTCATAATTCCAGGTTCAGTAACAATCCTCTTGAACTTTGAACTGTTCGTTGTCACACATTCCCCTTATTACTGTGCAGTTACCCCCATGCCCTTTCATTTGGTTAGAGTCCACAGAACACCTTCAAAAGTTGTGCAGAATTTTCTTCCATGGTGTCGGATACAGCTTTTTATTTTATTTCACATTCTTTGTTCCCAGACTTGAGGAAGGGTTGTAATCAGTAGCCATCCTTCAGTGGTGGGAATGGTGCAACTGAGTGCTTAGTTATTCAGCACAGAGGTAGGAGCACACCAAGGAGAGCAGCAAGGGGGGATTGTGTCACATGCACAAAAAGCTCCAGTTCTTCCTGTTGTTCTACTCTGGTTCTCATTGTCTTCTTGAGAGTTTGGACTAGCCTTGTATGTATGTATGTAGTATGTGCAAATCATTAAGTATGTAGTATGTGCAAATCATTAATCTGCCAAAGGCAGTGGAGCGTTGTACTGCAGTAACTGCAAGGACATAGCCAACTGATTGAGAGGTAGCTGTTTTGTGGACTGTTACCACATCCTGAGGTTGTGTTATTTAAAGAGGTGCGTCTTCAACCATTTCTGGAATCAGAGCATGGTTGAGGGGGTACACATTGACACAGATGTATTGTTGCAGATCCTGGGTGCATAGATGGAAAAGGCTGGTAATCTTAGTTTTTACATCCTTACACTGATTCGTCTGCAGTCTGGTGGTGTCCTGGCTGTGGGCGCGCCAAGAACCGCCAGAGATGGTGAGTTTCTCAGCCAGAAAGACTTGGGTGCTGATCGCGATGCTTTGTAATTGATTCAACTGGTTTTGAAGATGGTCCAGGCCAGAAAGAGGATACAGTGGAGATCAATGATGATGGGGGTCATGTCATGATTTTTCTTCAGAGCCTGGATGAGATGTCTTGTGGCCTCTTGGATGCCCTTGTGGGGTAGGCGGGAGCAGAGTGTTATCTGAGAGGCCCTGAGCAGGGCGTTTCCTCTTCCAGATACAAGAGTACAAGGGCTAACATTGGAGTTCTGAAATTACTTTCTGGGAGAGCTGTTTTCACTTTCTTCAGTAGAGAAAGCTGGTACCAGACCATATCTGACTTAACATTGGGTGTAAGATGGCATTTGAAGCTGTCAAGCTTCATGTTATTGAGCCAAATTTGTACTATTTTGTGTTAGCTATTTTTGCAAATAACAGAAATTCTGTCTTGGTGGGTTCAGCTCCAGATACATTCTGGACCTCCAGGTATAGATGAGGTGCAGTCAGTGTGTGAAACAGTGGATTTCTGGAACAGAGCAGACTTTCAGCTAGAGTTCTGTATTGTTTGCATATAGGTTACTTCTGATGCTATTATCAGTGAGTAGAGCCTCAAAGAGTGCCATGTACAGGTTTAAAATGACAGCGACTGTATGGTATGTTGCGGGACTCTGCCGGTGATAGGGATCTTCTGTGACCTGCAGTTGTCCCTGTGAACACACGGGTGTTGGTTGGAAAGGTAGGAGGAGAACCAGGAAAGCACATTGCTAGTGAATCTTATTCAAGGCTTCAGAGTGTGGGCGATGGTTGAGTGGTAGACAGTGTTGAAGGCGGCTGGGATGTCCAGAAATATGAGGAGGCAGGGTCATCTTCATCTCTGGTCACAAGGGTATTGACTATGATGTGTATGGTGGCTGCCTCTGTGCTGCTGCATGTGCTGAAGCCTTTCCACCAGAAGTGGTAAATGTTTGGATCTATAAGTATTCAGCAATATCAGTGCCCTGGAAAGTTAGGCCATTGGCTGTTTTGACTTTGTGGGGCAGTTTATGCAAACCCCAGATTTTCTCCAATTTAAGGGCTACCTGTGCAAATCAGTGCAGTTCAACATTCTGCAGCTTTTGATCACCATCAGTAGCTGATGCTCATGTCTGGAGTTGTCTCCCTTGGCGTAGGTGCAGTGAGGGGTAGTTGTTTGCAGTTGATGCTCATGTCTCAGGTTGTCTCCCTGGCGTAGGTGCAGTGGGGAGTCATTTTTTGCAGTTGATGCTCATGTCTGGGGTTGTCTCCCTTGGCGTAGATGCAGTGAGTAGTTTTTTGCAGTTGATGCTCATGTCTGGGGTTGTCTCCCTTGGCGTATGTGCAGTGGGGAGTAGTTTTTTGCAGTTGATGCAGATGTCTGGAGTTGTATCCCTTGGCGTAGGTGCAGTGGGGACTAGTTGTTTGCAGTTGATGCTCATGTCTGAGGTTGCCTCCCTTGGAGTAGGTGCAGTGGGGTGCAGTGGGGAGTAGTTGTGTGCAGTTGATGTTCATGTCTGGGGTTGTATCCCTTGGCGTAGGTGCAGTTGGGAGTAGTTGTTTGCAGTTGATGCTCATGTCTGGGGGTGTCTCCCTTGGCTTAGGTGCAGTGGGGAGTAGTTGTTTGCAGTTGATGCTCATGTTTGGGGTTGTCTCCCTTGGTGTAGGTGCAGTGGGGAGTAGTTGTTTGCAGTTGATGCAGATGTCTGCCGTTGTCTCCCTTGGCGTAGGTGCAGTAGGAGTAGTTGTTTGCAGTTGATGCTCATGTCTGGGGCTGTCTCCCTTGGCGTAGGTGCAGTGGGGAGTAGTTGTTTGCAGTTGACGCTCATGTCAAGGGTTGTCTCCCTTGGCGTAGGTGCAGTGGGGTGCAGTGGGGCGTAGTTGTTTGCAGTTGATGCTCATGTCTGGGGTTGTCTCCCTTGGCTTAGGTGCAGTTAAGAGTAGTTGTTTGCAGTTGACGCTCATGTCTGGGGTTGTCTCCCTTGGCTTAGGTGCAGTGGGGAGTAGTTTTTTGCAGTTGACGCTCATGTCTGGGGTTGTCTCCCTTGGCGTAGGTGCAGTGAGGAGTAGTTGTTTGCAGTTGATGCTCATGTCTGGGGTTGTCTCCCTTGGCGTAGGTGCAGTGGGGAGTAGTTTCTTGCAGTTGATGCAGATGTCTGCCGTTGTCTCCCTTGGCGTAGGTGCAGCGGGGAGTAGTTTTTTGCAGTTGATGCAGATGTCTAGGGTTGTATCCCTTGGCGTAGGTGCAGTAGGAGTAGTTGTTTGCAGTTGATGCTCATGTCTGGGGTTGTCTCCCTTGGCTTAGGTGCTGTGGGGAGTAGTTGTTTGCAGTTGATGCTCATACCTGGGGTTTTCTCCCTTGGCGTAGGTGCAGTGGGGTGCAGTGGCGAGTAGTTTTTTGCAGTTGATGCTCATGTCTGGGGTTGTCTCCCTTGGTGTAGGTGCAGTGGGGTGCAGTGAGTGTTCTTGGGGCCACAGGCTCCAATACCCACACCTTCTGTCCTGGTTGGTACTGAATCAGAACAGCCTTCTGGTCATGCCATTGCTTTTGGAGCTCTTGGCTGGCCTGAAGGTTTTTACTGGCCTTTTTCATGTACTCAGCCATTCTGGATCTTAGGCCAAGTACATAGTCCACTATGTCTTGTTTGGGAGCTTTTAAAGGTTGTTCCCAACCCTCCTTCACAAGTGTTAGGGGACCTCTTACAGGGTGCCCAAATAGGAGTTCAAACGGGCTGAAGCCCACTCCTTTCTGGGGTACCTCCCTGTAAGCAAAAAGGGGGCAAGGTAACAGGACATCCCATCTCCTCCTGAGTTTTTCAGGGAGTCCCATTATCATTCCTTTGAGAGTTTTATTAAACCTCTCTACCAGTCCATTAGTTTGTGGATGATAAGGTGTGGTGAATTTGTATGTTACACCACATTCCTTCCACATAGCCTTCAAGTATGCAGCCATAAAGTTGCTACCCCTGTCTGATACAACCTCTTTTGGGAAACCCACCCTGGAAAAGATTCCCAGGAGGGCTTTTGCCACTGCAGGTGCTGTAGTGGTCCTTAGAGGAATAGCTTCAGGATATCTTGTGGCATGGTCCACAACCACCAAGATAAACCTATTGCCTGAAGCAGTAGGTGGGTCAAGGGGGCCAACTATGTCAGCCCCTACCCTTTCAAAGGGAACCCCAACCACAGGTAGTGGAATAAGGGGAGCCTTTGGTGTGCCACCAGTCTTGCCACTGGCTTGGCAGGTCACGCAAGACTTACAAAAATCTTTTGTGTCCTCTGACATCCTAGGCCAGTGAAACAGGGGGGCAAGCCTTTCCCATGTTATGATCTGGCCCAAATGCCCAGCCAAAGGAATGTCATGTGCCAGGGTTAGGAGGAACTCTCTGTACTGCAGGGGAATGACAAATCTCCTGGCTGCTCCAGGTTTTGGGTCCCTTGCCTCTGTGTACAAGAGGTTGTCCTCTCAGTAAACTCTATGTGAGTCACTGACATCCCCATTTTGCTGCTTGACAGCTTGCTGTCTGAGACCCTCTAATGTGGGACAGGATTGCTGTGCCACACTCAGCTCTTCCCTGGCAGGCCCATCTCCACCCAAAAGCTCAGCAGTGTCTGCTGCCAGCTCATCTGGTGAAGGTTCTGCACAGGGAGGAAATTCTTCTTCCTCAGAAGGAGAATCATCTGTAGAGGGAGGGATAGTGGGTAAGGATTTACCCTTGCTACCCCTAGCTTTAGGGAACACTTGGTCCATTGTTCCAGGATCCAAGTTACCCTGTCCTTTTTGCTTTTTGGCCTGAGCCCTTGTCAAAGCAAAAATATGCCCAGTAATGCCCAGCATTGTTGCATGAGCCTCTAACTCCACTTCTGCCCAAGCTGAAGTCTCTCAATCATTTCCTAGTAGACAGTTTATAGGTAAATCTGAAGCAACCACAACTTTCTTTGGACCAGTAACCCCCCCCCCCAAGTTGAGATTCACAACAGCCATGGGGTGGCTAAGAGTGTTGTTATGAGCGTCTGTCACTTGGTACTGGTGACCAAGTAGGTGTTGTTCAGGATGTACCAGTTTCTCTATTACCATGGTAACACTGGCACATGTGTCCCTGTAGGCCTGAACCTCAACACCATTTATTAGGGGAAGTTGCTTATACTTATCCATATTAAGGGGACAAGCAACCAAGGTGGTCAAATCAATGGCACCTTCAGAGACTAACACAGCCTCTGTGGTCTCCCTAACAAGACCAACCCCAACTAAATTACCAAAAGTGAGCCCAGCTTCTCCCTTGGATTGGCTATTAGTAGGTTTGCTCCCACCACCACTGCTATTACTAGGGACACTAGAGTTTGCAGTAGGGGTTGTGGTAGTGGGAGGTTTGGTGTTTTTCTTTGGACAACTGGCATCAGTTGTCCAATGGCCTTTGACTTTACACAAATAACACCAAGGCTTTTTAACTTGATTTGAAGAGGATTTGGACCCACCACCCCCACCATGTGGGCCTGATGAAGACTCATTTTTAGAATTGTCCCCACCCTTGTCAGAAGACTTACCATCCTTCTTCTTGCCTTCCTTGTCACCCCCTGTATGAATGTTTCTGTTCACTCTTGTTCTGACCCATTTGTCTGCCTTCTTTCCCAATTCTTGGGGAGAGGTCAGATCTGAGTCTACTAGATATTGGTGTAACAAGTCAGACACACAGTTATTCAGAATATGCTCTTTCAGAATAAGATTATATAGGCTTTCATAGTCAGAAGATGTACTGCCATGTAACCACCCCTCCAAGGCCTTCAATGAACAGTCAACAAAGTCTATCCAGTCTTGTGAAGACTCTTTTCTGGTGTCTCTGAACTTAATCCTGTATTGTTCAGTGGTTAAGCCAAATCCATCCAAGAGTGCATCCTTCAAAACTGCAAAATTGTTAGCATCACTTTCTCTAACAGTAAGGAGCCTATCCCCACCCTTTCCATTGAAAGATAGCCACAATCTAGCAGCCCACTGCCTTTGAGGGACCCCCTGTACCATACAGGCCCTCTCAAGTGCAGCAAACCACTTGTTAACGTCATCCCCCTCCTTGTAAGGGGGAACTATCTTGTGCAGATTCCTGGAATCATGCTCTCTCACTGGATTACTATCAGGAATACTGCTGCTGCCACCATGGGGTCCTAACCCCAATCTCTGTCCTTCTCCAGGTCTAGGGATTCCCTGTCTAGAGCCAGCTGTTGCTGTTTAAGCTTCAGTCTGGTCTCTTCCACTCTCAACTTTTTGAGTTCCCTTTCTAACATGTTGTCTTCGGGGTGGGTGGATTGTGAATGCTTGGACACTGAGGACAAATTGGAAACAACAGAGGGAGATCTGCCCCTAACAGCTTGGACTCTAACAACCTGGCCTCCAGGAAAAAAAACATCCCTACTATGATGGGAGCTTCTATTACCACCAGCATTGCTCTGAGGTCTGCTGAGGGGCAGATTTGGAATAGAACCCTCCACACCTCCCTCAAGGGGTTCCCCTGAGTCAGAATGGGAGCTATCTACTAACTTCTCAGTTGAAGTGCCTGCTAGGGACTTATCATTCTCAATGAGCATGTTAAATAGAAATTCTCTTGAAGGGTTCTTTCCTATCACTAAACCTCTATCAATGCAGAGACTCCCTAGGCTCTTGAAGTTTAAATTGTCAGAAGTTGTATTGACCATTTTAAGAGCAGTTCCTACATCAGACATGATAGAAGAAGGTTTAGAGACAGTGAGAAGAGAGAAAAAGTTTCAGGACTTTTAAAAGAACAGAAAAAAACACTTTTTCAAACGTTTTAAAACTTTTTAGAGGTTTTGGAGTACTTTTCAGCACTTAGTAGAAAGTGTAAGAGAAGAAAGCAAAACTTTTTGGTTAGGTGTACATACAGTGAACTTGTTTTGTATATTATTCTTTTATGAAAAGTACACAATGACAATGTGGTAAGTAGTTACAAGTACTTATCCCACCGCTGCACAACCAATGTAGGAGGCTGGCCTGGCTTGTAGTGGGTACCAGAGGTACTTACACCTTGTGCCAGGTCCAGTTATCCCTTATTAGTGTAGAAGAGGTGTTTCTAGCAGCGTAGGCTGATAGAAGGTAGCTATGGCAAAGCAGCTTAGGCTGAACTAGGAGACATGTAAAGCTCCTACTATACCACTGGTGTCATATGCACAATATCATAAGAAAACACAATACACAGATATACTAAAAATAAAGGTATTTTATTTTTATGACAATATGCCAAAAGTATCTCAGTGAGTACCCTCAGTATGAGGATAAGTTATATACACAAGATACATGTACACAAACCAAAATTATGCAGGTAATAGCAAAAGGAAGTAATGCAAGCAATGTAAAGTTACAGTAGATTGCAATAGGAGCACATAGGTGTAGGGGCAACACAAACCATATACTCCAAAAGTGGAATGCAAACCACAAATGGACCCAAAACCTATGTGAGCTTGTAGAGGGTCGCTGGGACTGTAAGAAAACAGTGAGGGTTAGAAAAATAGCCCACCCCAAGACCCTGAAAGGTAGGTGTAAAGTGCACCTACTACCCCCAGAGAGCACAGAAGTCATGATAGGGGGATTCTGGAGGAAGAACAAACACCAGCAATGCAACAACAGTGGATTTCCGGACCTGAGTACCTGTAAGACAAGGGGACCAAGTCCAAGAGTCGCGACAGTGTCGAGAGTGGGCAGGAGCACAGGAAATGCCAGCTGACGGTGCAAGGAAGCCGCCACCGGATGGAAGAAGCTTGGTGTTTTGCAAGAACGAAGAGGACTAGGAACTTCCCCTTTGGAGGATGGATGTCCCACGTCGTGAAGAAGCTTGCAGAGGTGTTCCCACGCAGAAAGACTGCAAACAAGCTTTGCTAGCTGCAAGGGTCGCAGTTAGGGTTTTTGGTTGCTGCTGTGGCCCAGGAGGGACCAGGATGTCGCCACTTGGATGAGGAGACAGAGGGGGTGTCCAGCAAGTCAAGGAGCCCTCACAGAAGCAGGCAGCACCCGCAGAAGTACCAGAACAGGCACTTGGAAGAAGAGTGAACTGGAGTCCATGCGAAGTCACAAAAGGGAGTCCCACGACGCCGGGGGACAACTCAGAAGGCTGTGCACTGCAGGTTAGAGTATCGGGGATCCACGCTTGGCTGTGCACAAAGGAAATCTTTGAAGAGTGCACAGGAGCAGGGGCAGCTGCAAATCACGCGGTACCCAGCACTGCAGTCTAGCGTTGGGAGGCAAGGACTTACCTCCACCAAACTTGGACTGAAGAGTCACTGGACTGTGGGAGTCACTTGGACAGAGTTGCTGAGTTCGAGGGACCACGCTCGTCGCGCTGAGAGGGGACCCAGAGGACCGGTGATGCAGTGTTTTGTTGCCTGCGGTTGCAGGGGGAAGATTCCGTCGACCCACTGGAGATTTCTTCAGAGCTCCTGGTGCAAGAAGGAGGCAGGCTACCCCCAGAGCATGCACCACCTGGAAACAGTCGAGAAAACCAGCAGGATGAAGCCATACAAGGTTGCTAGTAGTCGTCTTGCTACTTTGTTGCGGTTTTGCAGGCGTCCTGAGCAGTCAGCGGTCGATCCTTTGGCAGAAGGTGAAGAGGGAGATGCAGAGGAACTCTGGTGAGCTCTTGCATTCGTTATCTAAAGAATTCCCCAAAGCAGAGACCCTAAATAGCCAGAAAAGGAGGTTTAGCTACCTAGGTAGGAGGATTGGCTACTAAGAGAGGTAAGAGCCTATCAGAAGGAGTCTCTGACGTCACCTGCTGGCACTGGCCACTCAGAGCAGTCCAGTGTGCCAGCAACGCCTCTGAATCCAAGAGGGCAGAGGTCTGGGGCACACTGGAGGAGCTCTGGGCACCTCCCCTGGGAGGTGCAGGTCAGGGGAGTGGTCACTCCCCTTTCCTTTGTCCAGTTTCGCACCAGAGCAGGGCTGGGGGATCCCTGAACCAGTGTAGACTGGCTTATGCAGAGATGGGCAGCATCTGTGCCCATCAAAGCATTTCCAGAGGCTGGGGGAGGCTACTCCTCCCCAGCCATCACACCTATTTCCAAAGGGAGAGGGTGTTACACCCTCTCTCAGAGGAAATCCTTTGTTCTGCCTTCCTGGGCCAGGGCTGCCTGGATCCCAGGAGGGCAGAAAACTGTCTGAGGGGTTGGCAGCAGCAGCAGCTGCAGTGGAGACCCCGGAAAGGCAGTTTGGCAGTACCCGGGTTCTGTGCTAGAGACTCGGGGGATCATGGAATTGTCTCCCCAATGCCAGAATGGCATTGGGGTGACAATTCCATAATCTTAGACATGTTAAATGGCCATGTTCGGAGTTACCATTGTGACGCTATACGTATGTCGTGACATATGTATAGTGCACAAGTGTAATGGTGTCCCCGCACTCACAAAGTCCGAGGAATTTGCCCTGAACGATGTGGGGGCACCTTGGCTAGTGCCAGGGTGCCCACACACTAAGTAACTTTGCACCCAACCTTCACCAGGTGAAGGTTAGACATATAGGTGACTTATAAGTTACTTAAGTGCAGTGGTAAATGGCTGTGAAATAACGTGGATGTTATTTCACTCAGGCTGCACTGGCAGGCCTGTGTAAGAATTGTCAGATCTCCCTATGGGTGGCAAAAGAAATGCTGCAGCCCATAGGGATCTCCTGGAACCCCAATACCCTGGGTACCTCAGTACCATATACTAGCGAATTATATGGGTGTATCAGTATGCCAATGTGAATTGGTGAAATTGGTCACTAGCCTGTTAGTGACAATTTGGAAAGCAGAGAGAGCAGAACCACTGAGTTTCTGGTTAGCAGAGCCTCAGTGAGACAGTTAGCCATCACACAGGGAACACTAACAGGGCACATACTTATGAGTACTGAGGCCCTGCCTGGCAGGTTCCCAGTGACACATAGACTAAAACAACATATATACAGTGAAATATGGGGGTAACATGCCAGGCAAGATGGTACTTTCCTACAGGTGCCCCAAAGTTAGGATGTGCACTTGGGATCTCAAATTATCACTTCCACACGAACAATAGCGCTGCGTCCAGCCACGGCTCTCTTGCCCCTCAGTCCTCTAGGATATTCTGAATTCTACCTCTCTGCACGTCCCTGTTATACAGAGAAAGGGAGACCAAAGCACTGCTACTAACCCCTTAAGCAAATCACAAAGTAATAGTTGTTTGTTAAAGCGCAAGACCGGAAATAATAAAAATGAATAAAAACAGTACTTACCCATGCTTCCTTGTCCTCCGCCCCATGTTTCTTCTTGGATGCAGTCAGCGCGAGTCCTCCTGGAGTCTCAGCCGACTCCCCTCCGCAAATCCCAATGCTGCTCTCATGCTGCTGATAATGTTAGCAGCATGAGGGAAGTGCCAGGATAGGTTGAAGTGAGCTGCTTTGGCCTGGGCCTGCTCTCCACCCAGCTGTCTAAGAGAGCTGAGTAGAGAGGTTTAAACTGTGCATATCAGGCTGACCGTTGCAAGACAGTCGACCAAAGTGACATGCGCAGTGTAAACTGGAGAAGCCAGCAGCGTTGCTCCCTGCAGCCAATCAGCAGCTATAGCCCCGCCCAGCGCTGTCGCTCAGCTCGGCTGAAATAAAAAATTAAATGGCAATGAAATCTCTTCATTACAGTTTTATTTTTCATGGTTACTGTGCTGTCAGCAGGGGGGATGATGTTCTTCTGCCCTAAGGGAGGAACTGCCCCTGGGCAGGGGGTGAGGAGCAGTGCATGGCACAGGTGTTTCAGCAACTTATGATTTCTGGTACCGTGAAAACAGAGGCCAAGCGCGCCAAGCTTTCTTTAAATGGGCAACATAGGCTGGGCCTGGCTCGAGTGAGATGTGTATGTGTTGATGCCTGACTGGTGACGTCAGGTGTCAGTGTGTTTGCACAAGACATGGCACCTGATATCCAAGAGCATCATCTAAGAACCTGTTCATCGAGGACCTGGGGGAATGGGTTAGTCAGGACAGAATGGAATGTAAAGTGATTGGCAGGCGTGCCTCACCTAGGTATGCCACCTGGGGTGCCAATCCTGAGGGAATTATTTTTTCCCCTCCCACCGCTTGGCTGCTCCAGAGTAACAAAATGTAAACAAATATCTTGCATTTTATTTGGAAGAAAGACATCCCTGTTGGTATCCCGGGGTTCAATTATATTTTGAAGTGCCATGACATACAGATGTCACACAAGAATCAGCACACACTGGCATATCAGTATTAGTGATCTTGGCAAACAGGTGTTATGTGTCAGGATGGCCGAGTGGTCTAAGGCGCTGCGTTCAGGTCGCAGTCTCCTCTGGAGGCGTGGGTTCGAATCCCACTTCTGACATCACCTTTTGATTAAAACGTCTTCTTCTTTGTTTTAGCAAAACAAACTTTGCATTAACAAATACTAGCAACGTGAAACCAGTAGCAGAACTTTTAATCTCCATTGACGAAGCTATAAAATCTTTTTAAACAAAAGTTGCTTTTTCCGATTTTTTTGCCATATATGTAAAAACGTGTACAGTGCGTCATTTGCCTCCAAGGAAACAAAACTTCACGGTAAGATTTCGAATTTCCTTTATTTACCCTTCACATGTTGGTGGTTTTTTTTGTTTTACAAAGTTGGCGCCATTCACATCACACCCCGTCAGCTCCCTTCATGATCATGTCCCTGACCAGCCACAAGATGGCGCTCGATGATAAAATACTTCACCGAAAGGTCCCTCTCACTGCATAGTCCGGACTGAGTGACCGCGGGTGATCTATCACTGGAACTGACGTGAAGCGGACACACCTTAGACGTGCTGTGCAGGCCGCAGGTCCTGAACAAAGCAGGGGACTGATTACCATAGATCACCTGAAACGACTTCACATAAGTGCCTGCGCGAATGTCACAGGGAGTGATCTCACGCTCAGGGGCGTAGGAAGTGTGGGGGACGCGGGGGATTTGTCCCCCCCAGATGTTGGAGTGGGGGGGACACGGAGGACAAGGGTGGGGGGGACGAGGGGACAGAAGGATTTTCCCTTCTCTTCTGTAATTCGCAGGGCCATTAGCACTTGAAAGCGCTCCCTACACTGGCCCTGCACTTGGCCTGTGACCTGCCCCCAGGACACTCGCCCTCTGCCCTTTTGTTGTGCTGCAGCACAAGGGATTCTTTCTCACCTTGCTGCCACAGCTGCCTGCAGTCTGCACTTCTGAGAGCAGAGGGAGAGGAGAGGCCCTTTGTTGATTGCTGTCTGCATCCCGGCCCTCCTGAGCCCTTCCCTTCCCTTGAAAATCTATCCCTGAAGACAGCAGCAAGATTTGAGAAGGTAAGGAGGTTTGGGTAATTCAATAAAGTATTGCCAAGTAACTCCCTTTCTTTTTAAGTCCAGTGCTGTGTTGCAGAGTACCTCCCTTTCTAAAAACAGCATTGTTGAGTTACTGTGAGATATGAGCCGGGCAGGCTTTAGCGCGCTAGTGGCACCCTGTGCGCCAGTGTTTGTAAGGGCCCCCGTTTCTGTCGCCTCTCTCTCACTCTCTTCTCTCCTCTGTCTCCAGCTTGCCTGCCCCAGTGCTAATTATTGTCCCCTAAGTTGACATCGTGCCCCCCCAACATTTCGGTCCCCTGTCTCTCCCTCAGCCTTCCTGGTATTTGTGAAAGCCCGCTCTAAAGGCCAAGGGCCGTCTGTAAATCTCATTTCCTGCCAATGGCCTGTGGATGCGAAGCCAGCACTGTGGCAGCTCACAGGCTTTACAGGACTTCACAGGCTGTGGTGGAACAGAGCCTGGCACTGCTGGATAGACGGCGGAGAGACCAGCACACAGCTCGGGTCCCAGGAAGAACCAGATGGCCTTAGAGATGGACAGGGCTAGGTAAGGCAGCAGGGCCGGCTCTAGGGCGATGCAACCGGTGCCGCTGCACCAGGTGCTGACTTAGGGTGGGACACTGTGTTTGCAAGTATATTGTGACTTTAAAAGCACCTGCTTGGTGTTCCTTGCCACCAACAGTTTTCAGGCAACAATAAAAATCTCAAGATAATTCAGGTGATTAATGGTCTTCCTGGAGAGAGATTGAAGTTTTGTCTAGTCGGAGTTTTGAATCATCATAACGTACAGGGTTACTATGCCTGCTACAAAGAACATCTACATGCAGATCACAAAGTCTATATAATGTGAATAGGTCACTGGGTTACTGCTTTTGTCAGATGCAGGAAAGTACCATCTTTTTGACATGGTTACCCCCACTTTTTGCCTGTTGTCAGTATGTTTTGACTGTGTTCACTGGGATCCTGCTAACCAGGACCCCAGTGCTCTCTCCCATTAAATTTGTTTGCTTGGACCACACACACCCCACATTTGGCATATTGGTGCCTCTTATAAATCCCTAGTATTTGGTACCCAGGGCATTGGGGGACAAGGGATCCCCCATGGGCTCCAGCATGTATTATGCCACCTATAGGAGCCCATGTAAACTGTGTCTGCACGCCTGCCATTGCAGCCCGCGTGAAAAGGTGCATGCACCCTTTCACTTCAGGTCACTGCACCATGTCATTGGTAGGCCCTCCTAGCCCAGAGGGCAGGGTGAAAGTACCTGTGTGTGAGGGCACCCCTGCATGAGCGGAGGTGCCCCAACAAACTCCAGTTCCATTTTCCTGGATCTCGTGAGTGCGGGGACGCCATTTTACGCGTGTACTGGACATAGGTCCCTACCTATGTCCAGCTACATAATGGTAACTCCGAACCTGGGCATGTTTGGTAACAAACATGTCAGAATCATACCCCAGTACTATTGTCAGTATTGTTTGTATGATTCCATGCACTTTGGGGGCTCCTTAGAGGATCCCCAGCATTGCTCCTATCAGCTTTCTAGGGTTTTCCGGGCAGCCCACGCTGCTGCCACCCCTCAGACAGATTTCTGCCCTCCTTCTGCTGCTTGAGCAGCTCATGCCCAGGAAGTCAGAACAAAGGATTTCCTTTGGAAGAGGGAGGCAACACCCTCTCCATTTGGAAATAGGTTTTACAAGGCTTAGGAGGGGTACCCTCGCCAAGCTAATGGTATGCTCTGAAGGGCACATTTGGAGCCCTCCTTGCATAAACCAGTCTATACCAGTTCAGGGACCTCAGCCCCTACTCTGGTGCGAAACTAGAAAATGGAAATGGGCGTAACCACTCCCCTGCCCATCACCACCCCAGGGGTGGCCACTTTATTCTGCCATCTTGAATCCAAGGTGGGCAGAGGCCTCTGTGAGCATCTGAGTGGCTTGGCAGACGACGTCACAGCCCCCTCCTAGGTGGTCACCCTGCTAGGTGACCAATCCCCGTTTCTGGGCTATTTAGGGTTTTCCTCTTGGATGGGTCCTCAGATTCAATGTGCAAGATTCCAGCAGGACTCCTCTGCAACGTTTACTTTGACTTCTGGCCACTGGAACCGCAACTGGACTTCACACGAACCTACAATCTGCAGCGACCTCACCCTTCAACATTGTTTCTCCAGCTCCTTCCAGCAACTGCAACATTAGCCCAGCTGTGCTTCCTCTGAGGGCAGCAAGTCTTCAGTCTGCATGAGAAGAAGGAAGGAACATTTCTTGGAGTGAAGGAGTCACTTACCTGCATCCGCAGGCACCCACTGCAACAACGACCGGGTGCGTGGATCTCCTCTTCTCCTGAGCTGCGTGGATCCTTCATAAGGGGTGATAGTCTGGAGTGGTCTCCTTGGTCCTCTCTACCAGCTGTCCAACTTTGGAGTAGGTAGGTCCTTGCCTTCCCATGCAGGACAGTACCCCCATGCACCGCGTCTCTTGCAGCTACCAAGGCCTGTTGTTATCTCCTCCAAGGGATCTTCAGGCTCCATGTAGCCCCAGTCCCCAGCACTCTTATCTGTGAAGCACAGACCTCAACGTGCTTCGCCTGCGACGTGGGACCTCTCTTCAGGTGTGCTCCGTGGGCCTCTCTGCAGCTCGTGGGCTCCTTGCCTGTAGGTCTTCTGTGGGGGCTGCCTCTCCTTCTCCAGACTCTCTGCCTTGCTGAGGGTCGCCTGGGACTCCCCTCCATGGGTTGAGTCCCCCTGGACCTTGCTGGTCCCCGGCAGCTCCACTTTTGTCCTACTGCGACATTTGCCTTTGCCAAGGCTTGCTGTTAGGTTTTCCACACCACAGACTGGCTGCAATTCTTCATCCGGCCTGGGACATCACCTTGTAATCCTTCATCTGCTCCAGTGCTGCATTGCTGACCATCTTCGTCTCCCCATCGACCAACTCCTGCATCCACAGATGGGTGAGTAGTGGCTCCTACCACGACTGGACACTCCTACGTAAACTGGATTTGGTCCCCTTCTTTTCCAGGTCTTCCTCTTCCAGGATCCACCTCTAGTTTCTTCCAGTCTTGCCTGCGTTTTGCAATATCCTTCTCTGAAGTCCTTTTGGTGGGTTGGGAAAAAACCAGTAGCTTACCTCTTTTCTCCTGGTTGCTGGGGGGCATTCTGGTACTTACCTTTGGGGTTTCCTAGTTCCTGCAGCTCCCCTCAACTGATTCCACTTACTTGCGTGGGGAACCGGCTTTCACATTGCACTTTTTAAGTATATGGTCTGGTCCCCTCTAGGCCTTCAGTATTTCCTGTTGCTTTTCACGGTTTTCTATTGCTTTTTATGGCAATTTCTGATTGCCACTGTACATATAATAGTGTGCTACTTACATCCTATTGGAGTATTGCCTATCTAGTGTTTTAGTGTTTGTGTTACTGTAATAAGGAACCTTAATTTTCGTTACACGTGTTTCTTTCATGTGCTGTGTGACTACAGTGGTATTGCATGATCTTTGCATGTGTCCTAGGTAAGTCTTGGCTGCTCATCCACAGCTACAGACACTGTCTACACTTCACTAGGAGGACATACCTGGACCTGGTATAAGGTGATAATACCATAGGTACTCACCACACACCGGGCCAGCTTTCTACATCAGAGAGCTCCTTTTTTGTCCCCTGCAATATATAAATGAAAAGTGAATATAGAACAGTGAGCAATGAACTCATGAAAGAGCTGCATGCAAACATCAAGGTATAGATTAGAGCGTTATGATTTCCCCCCACTTTTTCATTAACTTAACGTTGCAAAACAAGTTAATTTGAGCGCAAATCAATTCTTATTATTAAAGAGAGCCCCCAACCATGGTGTTATGTTTTAAATTCTGAGTTTGCGCTTCTCCAGATAAAGCACTCTTAAACTATACCTGCTACCAGTATGGATGACCTATGACACCTACACCTTGTCGTCCTCTGTCTTATGTAACATTTCATATACATTGATTTACACATATATGATGATTGTCTCTGCGTAATGTCTGTGTGATGTAAAGTGCTTTGACACCCTAGACTGGTGTGAGGGATGAATGATGGAACAACACGTGCGTATATCATGCATGCCTTAACATCGACCGTGTCTTTACTACGCATGCCTTTACAACAAATTTCGCTGTAAAAGAATGTTTGGTAAAGGAACATGCGTGGTAAATTCTCTCCGCCCTGCCCTCTTACACCTGATACCATACTCCACCCTGCCCAATCAGTTAAAACTGCCCCTGCCCTAAGCCCTAACCCCCCCCGCCCTGAGCCCTAAAAGTAACTCTGCCCTGTCCTAAAAACTACCCGCCCCCACTCTGAGCCCTAAAACCTACCCTGAACTGCGCTAAAAACTACCTTGACGCCTCTGCCCCTCGGAACCCTAAAACCTACCCCGCTCTGTCCTAAATACTACATGACCCCCACCCTGTAGCCTAAAACCTACCCCCACCCTGTCCTAAAAACTACCCCGACGCTACCCTGTCCTAAAAATGAACCCAACCTCCGGCCACAGCCCTACTTACCTCTCTCTCCTCTGCTTCTTCCTGTTCCACCCAGACAGCTAGACCGCTCTCTATGCTGTAACCACGCATATGCGTGGAAAAGACATGTGTGGTAATGGCATCCATGCTAGCCCCATATTTGTGGTAATGGCAGCGTGGTCAAGGCATTGCATTGCGTTGATTGCGTTGTAAGGGATATTTCCCGGTATGAGTGGTGCTAAAAAACTAATGAAATGCATCTGAGAGTGGGGATGGATGGTAGTGAGGGAATCCGTGGCGGAGGTGGTCACTGGGGGGCGGCAACAAACAATGTCGCACAGGGCGCCACCAGCACTAAGGCCGCCCCGTCAGACAGCACAGCAGGTCACAGGAAGGCGGCAGCACAGAGACTGCCACTTGACAGTCAGACAAGGGCCTAGCAGCAATCATAGGCCTTACTGGCCTTCACAGGCAGGTGGGGGGCCAGAGACTGACACCGCCTGACTAGAAAGAAAGCTCCCAACAGGCAGCACGGTGCATGGCAGGCAGCACAGGAAGCACCGCACCCAGCAGGCAGTGCAGGCCTCTTAGGACTTTACACAGGCGAACAGCAGCACAGAGATTGTCGCTGCCTAATAGGCAGCCAAGGGCCCAGCAGACAGGGAATTGCAGGCTGCACAGGACTCGAGTGAAAGCAACGCCTCCCCCATCGCCCCTCCCGCGGCAACCCTTATGGGTGCAAACTGTGCAGGGGGCCCACCTCAGGGTTGTCCCTGTCCCCCCTAGAAATTTTGTGTCTCCTACGCCCCTGATCCTCAGGTCGCTGCTTCAAATCCGCCTCCAAGGACTTTTCCAAACTGCTCTGTTTCCTCCGCTTTCCAGTCCCAAGCAGCTCCTTTCTCAGCCACTCAGACACCTTCGCTTTTCCTGCCTCCTCTCTTCCCCTTCCCAGTCCAGCTCCCTCCTCCAGCTGGGGGGACGGGAGAGTGTCCCCTCAGTCCCTTTGTGCAATCCCCCCTGATGAGACAGAGCCGGGGGCCCCTGGGCTGGAGAGCGAGGCCGGTGCCGCCCACCCCTGGCTGAAGCAGCCCCGGAGCTGCTTGTTGTGAGTGGAAGGTGATGCTGCTGAGAGCGTCTGCTGGGAGGGGAGAAGGTTGTTGTGAAGCGTTGAAGGGCAGCAGGTTTGTGTGTGTGTTTTGTGCAGTGTGAGTGTGTGTGTTTGTTGAGCCTGGGGCCCCCTGTGTTAGTGTGAAGGAGCTGAGAAATGTGAAGAGTCAGACACTAGGTCAGGACAGAGCAGATTGACGGAAATGACGAGGAGTTACAGAGGAGTCACCTTTCTACCAGTTCCTCGTTAGTATAGTGGTCAGTATCCCCGCCTGTCACGCGGGAGACCGGGGTTCAATTCCCCGACGGGGAGGATGGTTTTTTTTTGTTTTAAATTTATGATGTCACAATGACACTTTTTTTTTATTTATGGCCACAGCTCCCACAAGCTGAAATATTTACTAATGCAGCTTTTAAAATCTATCACGGGCAATAAGTAAGCGCTTCATCTTTTGGGACTCTGTGTACTTTCTTGAAAATGGAAAGGTGTAATGAAAGTTTATTATTGAGATAAAAATCAAAGTACCAAATAATAAATACCATGCGTTTTAACTAGTTATTGTCACGGAAATAAATGAAATGTAATGGAGGGCTATTTTAGATGGAAATTATAAAGTATTTCGTGACAAATAAATGAAATGCTGGGCGGGCTCTGAATGGGGAATCGTTTAACCCGAAGGTAAACGATTTTTCTTTATTTACGTGCAATAATTCAGAATTTATAGACACATTGTGAGAGCAAAAGAAACACTGACCTCCGACGTGGCCGTCCCTCCATCCTCATGAGCTCCAGGTGTTTACACTGCATTCTGGGACTTGTAGTCCTGTTTATAACACTCTCACGTTAGGGCCACGGGTCCCAGCATCCAGTGAGGGGCTCTAGCCAGGGGGAGCTGCTCGTGCACCTGGAAACCTAAGAGCTGCCCTTAGGGAGCCCTGAGAAGAAGCACTGACCCCTTTTAATTGCACTTACTATGTATTTTGATGGTTAATTGGTGACTGATGGTTTCATTCTCCAGTATGTGATATGTGAGCCTCATACACCTTGGAGACTGGGAACTCTCAGCAGATTTCAGTCCATTTAAGGTGCAGTCTTTTTTTTCCTCACATTCTTCCTTAGTGTAGTGTGTTTTCTTTGTCTACTGCTATTTCCCCCCCTTTAATTACCACCAGTGTTTTCTACCTTATTTAGTTCCTGATTTAAAACTGGACACACAACATACATGTCCACAGCACATTATTAGAGAGGTTTAGGCACCATTCTACACACTCCCTGGTGGTCTAGTGGTTAGGATTCGGCGCTCTCACCGCCGCGGCCTGGGTTCGATTCCCGGTCAGGGAAGGTTTCATTTTATTTTTTCAATTCTATTAGCGCGCACTTTATTACTTTTGAAATTGGAACTGTTTCATTACATGTACTTCTTCTTCACTTGAGTTGTCACCAGTAACTAAACATTTTATGGACAGTCACAAACCACTGCCAGAGGAGTGAGTGACTGCTGGTTCACAAAGCTTATCAGTGGCTTAGTACATCCAGGAGACCTTTTCTGAAGTCTTTTCCTGCTTACTGGTGTGAAACTATTAAAGTTTATTTTAGAAGAGAAATCAATATTAATATCACGTGACACAGGATGGCGTTTAAACAACATGAAGGACAGTGTAAGCAGGTTTAAATATTAGCAATAGCTCACGTGAGTATTTTTATTAATAGAAAATTAGCGCCCCCCCAATGATTTCATCATCACTTCAATTCTTTATTAAAGTGCATCTTTCATTCACTTCGGTTCTTCTGTTTGGTCTCTTGCAAATCCCTCAAGTTATCATAAAGTTCAGTTCGCATCTCCTCGACTTTGACATCCGTCTCTTTCGGTTTCTTCCTCTCGTTGCTGCCATCATCTTAGTCCCACAAGTTTTCCCTTCAATGATGAAAGTCCTCTGCAACATTTCAAGAAAATAAACACACGTGCAATACCGACTAATGTGACAAACATTGGTGATAACAGCAGCTTCTAAACTCCACCATCTGCACCCCCAGCCATTGGCCCATCTACCCAAACCTGTGACCGACCGATCCGAAAAATGATCTGGATTCTTCCCATGCACCTGTCTCTTCTGCTTCAGTTAATTCATGCTTTATGTGTGTAATATTAACAATATAGCCATTAAGCTTATAATGTATGAGAGGAATGTAAGCACAGCACTCCCGAGCATCAGTGGCGGCTGCCTCAAATCTCAAAAGCGGGGAAAAGGGGAGGGGGAAATACTAAAATATATATTTTTTAAACTTACCTATCTGCCGTCTCTGACTGCCCTGCTCCTCTCTCGATGGAGTTGGTGTCCCAGCACCCCCTGGGACACCAGCACAGACTCCCACTCAATCTTGGAGCTGCTCTCATTCTGTACCTTGCATGAGAGCAGCGTCAGGATTGGTCTGAGCGGCTTGGTACTGGAGCCTGTGTTGTTTCTCCAACAAGGCTGCGCAACACAGCCAGGCTGAAGAAACCCAAGTGTGCATGTCAGTTTGCTGGGCTAGGACAGCCGGCCAAACTGACATGCGCACTTTTAAGTGCACTCACTCCCCTCCTCCTCCCCCCTCCCATGGCCCAGCCCCTCCCCTCCCTGCCGATGCTGGCTCAGCCAGAAGCTGAAAATTAAAACGATAATTAAATATTGTTTTATTTTTGAGCTGCTTGCTCTGAGCCAGTGGGGCGACGCTTCTGCCCCATTGCGAAGGAGCCGCCCCTATCGACCAGTAAAGACTTTGCAAACTCCGTATTTCTTTGGGAGGAGCAAATCCAACGTAAGACGGTTTTGTGTAATCATAGCCCGCATTCCAAGCATCCCTTTATTAATCAGTGTTAAAGCGCGTACAGTGTGAGTAGCAAGCTGTCAGCCAAGGCAGACATTTTTCTAATCTTTATATCATTCAGCGCTACTCCTACAGATGGTATAAATGCTCCAAAAATATCAATAAGAATCTACTTAAAGCTTCCTCTACTTATTTTAATATAATTATCAAGAGGAGAATCTAATTAATTAATTTAGTAAGTTTGAAGAAAACCTAATGCAGCATAGAAACTTCCTACTTAATTAGGTGGTCACTGAAAATAAGCTGATTGACCAAATACATAATGTAGGTCTTTAATGCTAGCTTCTACAGTGGAAAAAAAAGGTCTTTCCTTTTACTAAATAGCTGTGTCCACACTCACTGCATCCTAATTTCTCAACTGTCTCATTTCCCTCTGGCTGACATACTGTATACAGTGCTCCTTTTCTTATTCACTTCAGGACTCAATTCAGGAGGAGTTTCCATTAAAATCTCCTCTCCTTTCCCAGTAATATGGACAGCGTTAATTTTCTCTTCTCTTTCTTTATCTACTCTTATCCTTTCATTCAATTCATCTTTGAATATTCTTTTGTCTGGGTTATTTTTACAGGCTACATCATTCACATTATGATCAGTAATGATCTTGTTAGTTAAAGGAGTAAAGAATGTCATTATTAGAAATGGGGTCTCTAGTTGGCGGTGGTTTTCACCTTGTCCAAGTAGGGACCCTCACTCTAGTCAGGGTAAGGGAGTCACACAGCTAAGATAACCCCTGCTCACCCCTCTGGTAGGTTGGCTCAAACAGCCAGACTTATCTCAGAGGCATTGTATAAAGTATTTGTACACACACACACACATAGTAACACAGTGAAAACACCACAAAAGTACTCCACACTAGCTTAGAAAAATAGCCAATATTTATCTGAGTAAAACAAGACCAGATCAGTAAAATCCAACATTCACAAGTAAAGAAACACATTTTTAAAGATTAAGGGGGTCATTACAACCCTGGCGGTCCAAGACCGCCAGGGCTGTTTCGACGGAAGCACCGCCAACAGGCTGGCGGTGCTTCCTGGCATATTACCGCCGCGGTCGCACCGCCGGGGCCGGCGGTTTTCTGCCACAAAGTCCCCGGCGGTTGTAATCCGCCAGGGCAGCGCTGCTAGCAGCGCTGCCCAGGGGATTACGAGTCCCCGACCGCCAGCCTTTTTCTGGCGGTCTGAACCGCCAGGAAAAGGCTGGCGGTACGGGGAGTCGTGGGGCCCCTGGGGGCCCCTGCACTGCCCATGCCACTGGCATGGGCAGTGCAGGGGCCCCCTAACAGGGCCCCATGCGGCTTTTCACTGTCTGCTATGCAGACAGTGAAAAGCGCGACGGGTGCAACTGCACCCGTCGCACGGCCGCAACACCGCCGGCTCCATTTGGAGCTGGCTCCCATGTTGCGGCCCACATCCCCGCTGGCCCAGCGGGGATGTCCAAATGGGCACCACGGGAGTGCGGCTGCATTGGCGACCGCACAGCGGTTACAGCTTTGTAATGACCCCCTAAATGTAGTATAGCACTTAGAAACACAATAGCTCCAACTGGGGCTATCACAACGTCTTGACAGGGTCATCTCCAGTCTGACGCCACTCGCGAGGGCGGGCCGGTTACAGAGTCCCACGGACCCCGGTAACAGTACCTTGGAAAACTATGAGGAAACAAAGACGTTACAGAGTATGGGAAGTGAGGCTTTGCTGGAGCTGGTGCGACATTGGTTCCTTACTGCCACCGGGGAGGTGAGGCTTCGGTTCCTTACGGTTGTAGGGGAGGTGATGCGGCATTGGCTGTAAGGCATCGGTTCCTTATGACATGGCGGGGTCGATGGATCAAGCAGCTAAGACGTGAGGCGTTGACTTCGTATGTCGCGATCACACCACAGGCCACAGGTGCTGCGGCAGAGTCGGAGTCGGGTGCCATGAATGTCAGTGACGTGGCGCTTGAGACTCATGTTGTGGCAAGACTTTGAAGGTGCTGCAGCGGTGCTGGGCCTGCGGTGAAGGTCGCAGTCATTGCACTGAGCGAGGAACATGGCTCTGGTGCAAGCAGTGGCACGGAGTCACAGAGCAGTGCCGATCCTGATGTCTTTCTGGGCATCGATGCACTAGTTTGTTTTTGGTTGCGCCAGAACGCTCTTGCAAGGGCCCAGGAACTGGTTTTAGCATCACTTGTCAAGTCACGAAATTCAACAAGAGAGCACATGTCCTGGTAAGTGAAGTCTTTGATGGCCCTGAGACTCCCTAACAGGAGGCAAGCTCAGTTCAAGTGCGTGGAGATCTTTGGAATGCAGGATGTAGAAAGCAAAGTCCAGTCCTTTCACCC
Organism: Pleurodeles waltl; assembly: GCF_031143425.1. Classification (NCBI taxonomy): domain Eukaryota; kingdom Metazoa; phylum Chordata; class Amphibia; order Caudata; family Salamandridae; genus Pleurodeles; species Pleurodeles waltl. Next base: position 273,791 of record NW_027149893.1, read on the forward strand.
CCAGGACAGAAGCAGCAAGCAGCAGGCCAACACAACAAAGCAACAAGCAGAGTGACAGTCCCTCCTACAGCATCATGCTCTTCTTCCTGGCAGAATGTCCTCAGTTCAAAAGTGTTCTAGCTATGTGGTGTCAGAGGTCCAGTACTTATACCCATTTCTGTCTTTGAAGTTGGCAAACTTCAAAGTGAAGTTTTTGTAGTGCACAAGTCCCTGTCTTTCCCTACCCTGTCCCCAGGCACACTCCAGAGGGTTGGAGACTGCTTTGTGTGAGGACCGACACAGCCCTATTCAGGTGCAAGTGTCAGCTCCTCCCACAACTCTAGCACAGGAAGACCTATCATCCTGGTAATGGGCCATCAAGATAAGCACTACACACCCCAACTCCGTCTGTGTGACTTTCTAGAGTGAATGCACAAATATGATTTTTTATATATCTTTTAGTCATCGAGTGCATGCCTCTTACATTCCATGTGAGGAATTTATATGAATTTAATGTCGTCATATTGGTGTTTCCCTCTCCCCACCTGGCCAAGTACCCCTTCACTAGCACTGCCACTCGTTCCTCCCAGTTTAGTAGATATCCAAGTTAGCGCCTTGTTTGTAGAAATTCTTATCAGAAGCTCAGTTGTCCCCACCCCTAAACCCCTATAACTAACATCCCAACTCCCCATCCCCAGGACAAAAGTAGGAACGTCTCTCGCCCAAACCAAAGAAAAGCTATAATCCAATGTGTCAAATAGGGGGGGAGTGCTCTTATCTCAAATCTAAGGTGCACTGTGACACCATCTCCCCGTCCCGGGACAGGTAATATACTGGATCAACATTGTTCCTGTGTTTCTGCAAGTTCAGTTATTGTTACACAGTAGGGCCCAGAGATGATCTCAGATTAGCTCTTCGACGTCTCATTGCTTGTAACATCCTCTCAATTTTGGGCCTTGCTATTTTCAATAATCAAGTTCAGACAACGTCTCCTCAAATGATGCAGTCTGAGGTGCCAGGTGTCACACTGGGACCAACTTTATCCGGCGAGCGCGATAGATCTGATTGTAGCTCAGATCCTGACTATTCGGGTTCCTCTTGTGTCGGTTTATAGGAGTCCGGGTCTGGGCTCCCAAAGGAGGCAGCTGCCTCCATCGCCTTTTGTCTCTCTTTCAATATTTCGGATGGAGATGGGCTACTCATTCTGCTGGTTCTACTGCGGTTGACTTTCTTCCACCGTTCTGACTGAGAGGTCTCAGAGCTCTGTAACTGCTCTTCCTGGGATTGTGTGTCAATCCATTGCCAGGTTTCTTCAGCTGTGTTGAAAAATTGTATGCCCGCTTTGGTCACCACTCTCAGTCTGGCTGGGAACATCAGTGCATATTGAATCCCCATTTTATGGAGTCTCTGTTTGGCATCTCTAAAGGAAGCTCTTTGTTTCTGTACCTCTTTGGAGAAGTCTGGGAAGATGCGGACCACTTGGTTATCTATCGTGTTGTCTCCTCTCTTCCTCCTTTGGTTCAGTATGAAGTCTCGATCCCTGTAGTGAACCAATTGAGCTATTATTGGTCGTGGTGGGGCCCCCAGAGGGGTGGGGCAAGCCGGGACTCGATGTGCTCTCTCAATTGCAAAAAAGGGGGATAAACCATTCTCAGCCACCTCCTCTCTCAGCCAGCGCTCAAGGAACTCCACCAAGTTAGGTTTTTCTGCCCGCTCAGGTAATCCAATCACCCGAATATTGTTCCGGCGAGAGTGGTTTTCTGCGTCTTCTGCACGTAGTTCTAGTATTTGGATCCTTTTTTCCATTTGCCGCGTTGTTTTGATGTTGTCTTTGATCTCGGGCCGTAGTTCCTCAAGTTGTTTGTCTGTGGCATTCACTCTCTCAGCCAGGCGACGATGATCATCCCTAAGTACCGTAAAATCAGAGGCCAGCGCGTCGATTTTCCCTTCCAGTGCGACCCAGGATGCCGAGATAGCTAGTAGGACAGCTTGAAGAGTGGGGTCTCCTCCCCTCCCCTCTGGTGCAGGATCTAATGGATCTCCCAGATCTGCCATCTCTCTCGGAAAGGGTCCACTTTTTGTTTCTAGTTCTTTTTTCTTGCCCGTCCTACCCATCCTGTTCATTTTTCAAGATAGACACTGTGTTAGGTTCTGTTCCAAATCAGTGGGGGTCCTTTCACATAAGGGGTCAGGCTTGTTCTGTTTGCGGGATTGTTTCTCTCCTTATAGCCCCTTCTTTCTTCCCAAGCGCCTAGCAGTGGTCTCCACCAACTTTCGTCCTAACTCACCTCTCAGGTGTTCAGTATTTCGTTCTAGGGGTCGTTCTGCTCCAATGGGGCTTCAGGTCTGCCCCGCTCGATCTCTCCCACAGTCATCAACAGAGCCGCTCTTTTCCTTTCCTTTCCTGCAGGAAGATATGGTCCTGGGGGGGGGGGGCAGGTTTTAATAGTTCTAGTGGCTTTCCCCTCGTATCTCCGAAGGGGTGAGGTCTTTTGTGCGCCTCTTATCGGAAGTTTTTAAGGAATTTACCAGGTGGTCGATGCTATAGCTGGGGTTCCCACGGTTGAGCGCCTCTTGGAATGTGGCTTTTACACTCCGTTCAACTCAGTTTGTGTCCCCCTGGCCTTCGTTCCATTCGGGTTCAGATCAAATCAAAATAGGGGGTTTTCAAGTTTGGTTGCGCTCTTGGAATTTGGGCTCGGCAAGTCCTCGGGCGTCCATCTGCCCCCACGCCACTCCCCCTGGCCGATCCTGCAGCTCCGGCGGTCGCTGAACTCACCGCTTCTTAGCCGGGTCATCTGGGCGATCTCCGCCTCAGCGAGGTTTCAGCGCGGTGCCAGAGATGGCTGCTGCCATCTTGGATCACTCGCGGCTCCGCGCCGTTTGAAATATCAGCCTCAAAAAATGGTCCCTAGGGCTAAAAGCGCTCCCGCAGTGCTTTCACTGGACACTCCATATCTTCAGCCCCACTGCCAGCTGGTTTGTAGGGCCCATGCAGGTCAGGATCTCCCGGGATGGGGAGAGAAGGACGGCAGCCTCACAGGGAGGCTGCTACCGTCATGGCGCCCAGCCACACCCCCCCCTGTTGTGGGTCTTTTAGATTCTATAATCCAAGCTATCTTTCCTGGCCCTTTGCATTATTGGGCTTTACAGAGGTTGAAGGCGAAACATTTAAAAGATGGTTTACACTATTCAAAATATGCATGTCTGACTTTAAAAGCAAAAGAGGAATTGACATGGTGGTTGAGAAATATTGAGGCATGGAATGGATGCACAGTTATTGGAGAGAATACGGACTTGATTGTGGAATCAGATGTAATTTTGGGATGTTGGGGTGCGAGATGAGGATCAAAATGCACTGGGGGGTCATTGGACAGAACAGGAAAAGAATTTGCATATAAACTGTTTAGAACTTTTAGCAAGATCCTTCTATGTGAGATGTTTTGCAGACAAAATTGTCAAGTGTTCTGTACTGCTGAGAATTGACAATGTCTCAGCAGTGAGATATGTCAACAAACTAGGAGGTACACGTTGAAGGGGCTTAGCAGATTTGGCAAAGATATTTTGGTAGTATTGTCTTCAGTGAGGTCTGAAAGTTCAGGCAGAACATATTCCAGGTCTACGGAAAGCAGAGGCAGATTGTCAAGGAATTTCCTAGATTCAAGCGATTAAATGGTGGATCGGAATGTTTTAAGAGAGCTAGAGAGGTTGAGAGGTCCATTTCTGGTAGATGTTTTTGCAAACAGAGTAAAAGCTCAGCTGAAAAGATTTTCAGTTGGAGGCCAGATCCGGAGGCAGAAGAGGTAGATGCCTTCCTTCAGGATTGGAGAGAGCTTCGCCTATAAGCTTTTCCACCTTTTGCATTGATAAGCAGGGTAATGGGCATGATACGCAGATGGAAAGAGAAAGTTGTGGTAGTAACTCCATTGTGGAGGTCCCACGCTTGGGACCCGATCATGTTGTAGATGAGTGTAGATTATCCTCTGTTGCTCCCTCAGTTTCCAGAAATCTTACAAGGGCCAGAGGGAGCCATTCACTATCTAGTAATTTCCGACCAGTTAATACTGGTGGCGTGGGGTCTTTCAGGAGAGTTTGGAGGAAGCCAGGCCTTTCATCAGAGGCTTCTGGACTTATCAAAGAATTGTGGGCACCAGGAACTAGAAAGAGGTATAGATTGGCATGGGACAAATGGGTTTGCTAGTGAATGGACAGAGATCTGGATCCCGTTTCAGTGGATGTAGCTGAGATAATAAATTTTCTATCTCAGTTATTTGAGAAAGGCTTGGCTTACAGAACAGTAAATATGTCTTAGTCGGCAATTGCTGCCGGACATTTTTTGGTCAAAGGGTTATCTGTAGGTCAGGATATTATGGTTAGGAGACTTTTGCGCAGTATTAGAATTGCTAAGCCACCAGGGCTGAGATAAACTTCACTTTGTGATGTTGCCAAAGTTCTGAGGTTCAGTGAAAGTTGGAAATGTAAGGAGAAATTAAGTGTAAGAGATTTGTCTTTCAAGCTAGCAATGTTGCTGTGTTTGGTCTTTTTAGAAGAATGTCTGATGTACAAGCCTTGGAAATATCTCAAAGATCTTATACTCCAGAAGTAATATGTTTTCATTTAAGGCAGATAACTAAGACGTATTCAATTTGAATTTGTTATTCATATTTTGAAGAAAGAAAGGACTTGTGTGTGGTTAATTGTGTGAAAGAGTATGAAAATAGAACTGAATGTTTGAGACAGTCTGGAGTGACTCAGCTTCTCACTTCACTTAAACAACCACATAAAGGGGTGTCTGCACCTAGTCTAGCTAGATGGGTGACAGAATTAATGTACAGAGCTGGCGTAGACGTGAATGTGTTTGGTGCCCATTCAGTGAGAGGAGCTGCAGCTCCAAAGGCTTGTTTGTTGGAGGCAAGCTTGCAGGATATCCTATATTGTGCTGACTGGTCTTCTGTTTCTACTTTTCAACACTTTTATTTCATACTAATAGATAATGCAGCAAAGTCATTGATTGCAAAGCTTTGACCTTGCGTACTGTCAGCCTCTGGGTCCTGACATAAAATGTAGATTTTCATCAGCTTTGGTGAACAGAAAATCTGGATTTTATTAAAGACCAAGAGGCGAGTATTATCCCTCCCTGTTGTCTATCCCTCTCTAATTTGTTTGCTTTTTTCTGGCAGGTCAAGATTAAGCGGACGTGGACATACATAGGATTTTGACGTGTAAGGAGGATTCCGTTTGGAACAAGTTCTGCTTCATGAAGTAACCTCGCAGCTTCAATAAAAGAGGGAGGTGGACGTGTGCCAAGGAGTTTTATAGTCTTTAGAATGTTTAGAATGTTATGAGTTCTGTTGACTTCATAATGGCTACTGAGTGGACAATAAAGGAATTGCTGCATAATATTAGCCTCTGTGTCTTTAACAAAATCCAGATTTTCTGCTTACCAAAGCGGATGAAAACCTTCATTTCATTTTAAGGACTGTCTCTATTCGTTCATGAGACACTTGTTGCGCTCCTTTTGATATTTGGCTACCGAGGTACGTGACTACCTCCTGACAGTACTGAAACGTCTCAGGCAAAACCTAATGTCCATTCAGAGCTAACTGATTAGGTAAAGCCGTGGTGTCTTGTTTGCAAGCTTCCTTTTTCATTGACACAACGAGTAGATCATGTATTGGATTAGAGTCGAGCTACAAGATAACTGCAAAGTCACTAAATTATTTTTAAGAATTTGAAGGACTCTCTGTATAGCCTTGTGGGGCGCAGCACCACACAACGTTTTTCTCTTGGGACTGAAACGCGAGGAGAAACTGGCTCTCTTCGAGCCACAAACAGAGAAAAATGCCTGGCAAAGATCAATGACCGTAAACTACGCTGTGCCTGAGGGAATATGAAACAATATCACAGCAGGGTTTGGTACCCCAGGATAGCATGGAATGACAATCTGATTAATCTTTCAGGGGTCTTGTACAATCCTCCATTTCTTATTAGATTTTTGTAAGGGCAATATAGGTGAATTGCACAGACCTCCAATTACTTATTTCAAGATTCCTTTTCTCTATGATAATCTCAATAACAGGGGTGATTCCTCAATGGCGTCTGGGGTCATTTTACATGGGCAAATTTGAGGGTAAACAGCATTAGGATTGAACACTGCCTGGACTGACTGTTCTGAGGAACTGCTCCTCTGCTCGGCTGCCTGCTGGTCTCTGCCCTGCTGAGGACAAGGACTTGACCCCTTTCACTTGACCCCGAAGTGACTCCAAGGACTTGCTAGCTTGCCTCCTGTTTACTGAAGTCCCCGGAACACAAAATACTTTTTGCAACTCTCCTGGTGGTGCTGGACACTGTCATGTGTGAATCCTACCCTTACCTGAGGTGCCACAGAAGTGGGCTCTGTAGCTGCTTTCTGCAAAAACGGATGCATCGTCACCACTATGCCTGTCGGAACAGATGCATCGCCCTTCGACGCAGAGGCCGTTCAGCGACAGTTGATTAACAGCTTGCACGACCCAATGACGACGCTCTGCTGGATGACGGCGCATTGCCTGATTCCAATGGAGCTAAAGATGCAGACCCGCCTGCGTGGAACAGGTCAATGCATCGTGTCCTCGACGTTGATGCTTTGCTCCATCTGAGGTACTTTCTTCAGTGGACCCTGCTTGGGTTCTTCGGGTGGCCTTCCCTCCATCGCGGTCGGCCTGAACTCCAGATTAGCAGCAGTCCCCCGTGACCTGAAGTAACCTTTTGACAGCTAGTGACCTCTAAGCACTATTTTCAGTTTATTCTTTAAAAATATCATATCTCGACTTCTATTTATTGGGGTTTTGTCATTTTGGTCTTGTGTTGCTCAGATAAACATTCTCTATTTTTCCAAACCCTTGTGGGGTATTTTTCTGGTGTGTTTTTGTTGTGTTACTGTGTGTGTTGCCCAAATACTTTACACATTGCCTCTTAAGTTAAGCCTGCCTGCTTTATGCCAGGGTACCAGAGTGTGAGCACAGGTTAATTTAAAGTGTGTGTCTGACTTACCCTGACTAGAGTGGTGGTTCCTGCTTGTATAGGGTGCATACTCTGACAACCAGAAACCCCATTTCTAGCAACAAACATACTGCTAATATCGAAAGTTGGGATCATAAGTGGGGCATATGTCACTCTTAGCTATTGCTCTTTACTGGCTGTTGCACAATTTGGAAATGGGAGCAACAATTTTAAACAAATGAGTTATTGTGCTAGTAAGAAATTAAGTTAGCCTGATAATGTTAGTACTGATGAGATTGGTTTTAACTTACGAGTTTTTTACATAATTTGCAGCCCAAAGTGATTGTGGCCTGTTTCTGCTTTTTTAACTCTGTCTCTCTGCTCCAAGACCACAAATTCTCTCTGCACTTGCACTTTTATTGCTTTAAGTGGAACCCCTCCTCTAAGCATTTGCACTTATTAATGAGGCTGTTGTAGTTTTTAGTATGCATTGCATAACTTACCCTAAAACTTTCAAGGGAAGGCTGGTAGTGCTAGAGCGGAACGTGGCAACAGTTTACCTGCGTTCGGACGCTCTTTAGGTCGATGAATCTTTTGACTAAGTGGGAACTCTCTGTACTATTAATCGATCAATCACATCAAATCGATAATCAATAACGTACATAAGCAACACCTTGAACGACATAACACTTAACAATTAATCCAGAATACATTTCGGCGAACCCTGACCTTTCAGCCAGGAATAACCACACCAGTTTATTGCAAAGTTAGTGAATTTATTTCCCTATATTAACAAAGCTAGCACAATATAAATGTGTCTCAACACCAAATGATAGACATAAATGAACATTAATAGCTGTCCATATCGTCGAAACAAGTGTAATCTATGTAGCATTTGAATCACGAGGCATTCGATAGTGGCAATGCAAAGCACTAATACGATAATCTGCAATGGGCTAATTGCGTACATTTAGTCAGCATAACAAGATTTACAATTGCATCGTGCGACATATGGAATCCTCGTCTAACCTCAAATTAGCATCAGCATGTGGGACTTCATGCAAAAACAATTTGGCAACATCAATTTAGAAAACTCCTAGCTAGGGTCCTTATCAAAATCAGCAGTTGGTTACCTAAAAGAAACACAATGCAATTTTACAATTTCCTTTCATAATTACCAATTCTAATCAGCAATCAATGAAGTCTTTGTCTCACAGGTACCGTTTCTCGATCAGCATGGGACGGGACAAAGGGGCAGGGGTGAAAGGGGCAATTGCCTCACGGCGGCAAGATAGGAATACTACTTCATGCAAAGGGCAAATCAAAGTTAAAGTCTCTAGGGCAAGAATCATTAAAGTCTCTTTCTCTCGACTAGAGAAAGCATCAAAGTCTCTCAAAATGGCGTCGCAGCAAAATGGGTCATAGTAGCTACGAAGTCAAAATGGCGGGATGTCCGAAGATAGAGCCAGCTCCCCTCTCGTGCACCTGGGTTTTATAGACAACAGTTCAAGTCCAGTAGGGTCTCCATTGGTGGGTTCATAGGTTAGCTTCAAATTGACCAATCAAACACGACAGTTCTCAAGCTTTTACTTAAGCATACATTATCCTTGGAGATGGGTACGTAATTTGCAACATTGTTTCCCAATTAGCTTACTCTCAGAGCCTCCATTGTCCGCACCTGCAAGTCGACCTTGAGTTAAAGAGAAAATATGCCATGCTGGCACCAACTTTAAGATAAGCATGTGAACAGTTTCTGTGGAAAAGTACAGCTTCAAGCTAAAATATACGTTTATTAGCACAGTGGAAAAATACGAGCATCTAAACCGTGAGACCAGGCAACTAGGCCAAAGCCTCCGCTAAAGTAATGCTAAGCTAAGGCATTTCAAATAAGCAAATTGTAGCACACGTTTATGATTATGTCGGATTAGTGCAATTCTAATACACCACGTTATATAAAGCGCGCGTATAAATGATGGCAAACTACTCTGAGGGCACATTTTGTCCCCGTACAATCTTTATTAGTTCGGTTAATGTCACACATGATTATTTCAGCACTACGTTTATGCGTTAATAAATCAAAACCTTCATTTTCTGCTTCATCAATCCCTCCTCTGATGACTACTTGTCATCACACAAATTTAGCCCACAAATTTTATCCCATTAAAATTCTGTCAGCTCCCTTTTCCTTTTAGTTCCCCTAGTTTGCGCTTTGTATTCTTCTGCCATTCTTTTCATTATTTTCTCCTCCTTTCTTCTTTTAATTCTTTCCATAATCATTATTATTCCCCTTTTTATTCCCCAAATTCCAAATACACAAATTATCATTATTAATATTCCTTCTATTATTTTCAATAATATTCCATTCCAAATTCCCCCAATCCAATGTCCCACTGAAGCAAGTCCCTTTCCAACCTTCTCCCACACTCCTGGTTCTTTCAGTTCTTTCAAATCTGCACTTTCTTTGGTTAGATTAGCAAGCATAGTTTTAATTTTCACACTATTATCAGGTATATAGGTGCAGCAGTGACGTGCACCAATCATTTTGCAAACGCCTCCATCCTTTGCTAAAAGAATGTCTAAAGCAAGCCTATTTTGAAGAGTCATAGCTCTTTCCGCTGCAAGTTCAGCATCCATCAGGATTATAGCACCTGAAAACTTTGTCAACATGTTATCCACTATAGTAGACAACTTTCTTATTTTGATGGAATTCAGCACAACTCCCAATGAAGGAATCATGGCTCCAAATATATCACCTACCACAGCAGCTGCGGTCTCTCTTCTCTGGATACGATGGGATCCAGGTGTCTTTTCAATCATCGATATGTCATCCAGTTGATAAACCTTTGGAAACACTATACCCAAATAACATCTTCCCCACCATCCCTTTGGAAGACGATAATAGGCATTATGCCCACAAATGTAATACATCCCTGGAATGACGGGTTCAAGTCCGTCCATCATGAATGTCCATTTGGCCTTAAAGATAAACGTATGTTTGCATTCGCTCGCTCCTACAAAAATATTGTCATAGTAAGATTCACCTCGATATATACAAAATTTCCCTACATGCCAAGCATCTAAAGCAATTTTCCCTTGTGTCTTTATAGCAGCAAAGTCATAATTATCTACTGAAGTCCTCTTATGCAGTTCTTTTTCTAATTTCGCCTTCATTTGAGCCCTTCTATCATCTGTGCGATCTAAAAAGCTTATTTCTACAGCAGAGACTGAGCAAGTAAGGCTTTCCCTATGAGCATGAGCCGTTTCAAAAGGTTGCATTGGCTCGAAAAATTCCCTCATAATTTTGTAATCCCAATATTTTGCAGTCTCGCTTAGCTGCGCTATTATAGGAACATAAGCAAAGGTAACATCATAATTTGAGAAAAAATACTGTATATTAGATTGACCATAAAACCTAGACATTACTATACTACATGTAATCCCATATGTAAGAGGCATGTGGTGATAAGTCACCCCTTCCTTTACTGATGTCGGTATCTGGGTACACACATAACAATCTTTCGCATCCATAGTCTCAACATACTCTGTTAGTAAGCGATAGAAAACGTTATACGAAAGCTCTTTCTTATCATGCAAGAGCCTCTCATCCAATGCTAGTCTTTTCAATGGGGTTAGTTCAGTGACAGTAACAGGAGCAAAGGTAGAAGCAGCAATAGTTTCCTTCTCACCTTTCCCATGCATTCCAAACACAATTGCCATTATTATTAGTACACATGTTAGTACCAAGCCTATACAAACGTATTTACAATACTTCTTTCTATTATTCTGCATAGCATACCCAGGCATGATCTGTATAGAATCAGAGAGCTAGAAGCACTTATAAATGAAACTACTTAGCAATTCAGTTACAAAGCTGAACGAGCACAATGTTCACACCGTCTTCTTCAAAAGGCCAGTCACTTATCGGTTAGCAGCATTTGTCTCAATTCGGTTTAGCAATGTCTCAGCTGGTTGTTTGTCTCACGTTAGATTGCAGCAAGCAATACCATTTACTACCGTTTCAATCAACAGAGTCTATGAAACTTTTCTTTTCTATTGGTATCTCTTCTTCTTCTTCGTTCTCGATGCTTAGAGATACAAACTCATCAGTCCAATCATCATTGACTGCATATGCCCATTCAGGACCGGAATACCTCTTGTTTGGTATCCTTTTCCTTTTCAATTTTGCTTCTCTCTTTGATTCTGCTTCGCTGGCACTCTCCTCCTTCGCCAAGTCCTTTTCTTCACTTGACGATTGTTCCACGACGGTCACTTCCTTTCTTTTCTCTTTCACTTTCGGCCTTCCTCCTTCGTTCAAACCTTCTTTACCCTTTTCTTTTATCGGTGAGATACTTAGGCCCTCATTCTGACCTTGGCGGGCGGCGGAGGCCGCCCGCCAAAGTCCCGCCGTCAGGTTACCGTTCCGCGGTCGAAAGACCGCGGCGGTAATTCTGACTTTCCCGCTGGGCTGGCGGGCGGTCTCCTTCAGACCGCCAGCCAGCCCAGCGGGAAAGAGGCTTCCACGATGAAGCCGGCTCGGAATCGAGCCGGCGGAGTGGAAGCTGTGCGACGGGTGCAGTTGCACCCGTCGCGTATTTCACTGTCTGCGCAGCAGACAGTGAAATACATTTAGGGGCCCTCTTACGGGGGCCCCTGCAATGCCCATGCCAGTGGCATGGGCACTGCAGGGGCCCCCAGGGGCCCCGCGACCCCCCCTACCGCCATCCGGATCTCGGCGGTCCGACCGCCGGGATCTGGATGGCGGTAGGGGGGGTCAGAATCCCCGCGGCGGTGCAGCAAGCTGCGCCGCCGCGGAGGATTCAATGGGGCCGCGGTACACTGGCGGGACCCCGCCAGTGGTGCCGGTCCGACCGCGGCTTTACCGCCGCGGTCGGAATCCCCATTGAAGCACCGCCGGCTTGTCGGCGGTGCTCCCGCGGTCCTCCGCCCTGGCGGTCAAAGACCGCCAGGGTCAGAATGAGGGCCTTAGTCTTCTTTTTGCACCGTGTCCATTTGATGGACCTGCGACCTTTTCTGTAGAGGTTTGAGCTTTTTCGTTCTGCTCTTCTTTGTCCCCACCTTCAGGGGAATCAGTCACGTTTTCTTTTTCTTTTTCTGTATCATCTATTTCTGGGAAAGCCCCCTCCTGCTCGGGCTCTCCTGCCTTCTCACTCTCTTCGAGCCCTTCGTCACCGTTACTTTCTTCAGGCTCTGTATCACTTTCAGCTGCTTCAGGTTCCTTGTCACCTTCAGCTGCTTCAGGCTTTTTGCTACCCTCAGCGGCTTCAGGCTCTTTGTCACCTGCAGCTTCGTCGTCGCTGTCTGAACTTTCTCCTTGGTCTTCCCCAAGTGAGTCGGGCTCTTCGTTCTCCAATAATATCTCCTTTTCTTCTGCTGTTGCTTGTTCGCTTTCAGTTCGCTTTTGTTCTGTCTCAGCACTCGACACCGTTTTATCAGGCACTGGTAGTTTCAGCGCTTCAACTTCCTCATCTGTGGGACACAACACCTTCTTTGTATGACTGGCGTGAATCCAGTTGGGAACCCCCGCGCCCTTCACAGCAGTAGTTGTTGTCAGGATCACTTGGAAAGGGCCTTTCCAACGGGGTTCCAGACACGACTTCCTCACGTGCTTCTTTATCACGACCCAGTCACCTGCTTTCAGTGCGTGTCCTGGACCTTGGATCGGTGGCAAGGTGGTTGCTTCCACCTGGTGAGAGAAAGAGCGAACCACGTCAGCCAGACCTTTGCAGTAGTCTAACACCATATCATCTGTAATATTCAAAAGCATGTTTGCGGGAACTGCAGGAAGTCTCATAGCCCTGCCCATGAGAATTTCGTGCGGAGACAATCCAGTTTTTCTATCCGGAGTGTTTCTCATTGACATTAGCACTAAGGGCAATGCGTCAGGCCATTTCAAATTTGTTGATGCACATATTTTTGCCATTCTCGACTTCAGCGTACCATTCATCTGCTCCACCAGTCCTGATGCTTCAGGGCGATAGCTACAGTGCAGCTTTTGCTCAATGTTCAGTGCTTCGCAAAGTAACTTCATCACCTCGTTATTGAAGTGACTTCCCCTATCTGATTCTAAAGAGATCGGGAATCCGAAACGTGGTATTAACTCCCTCAATAATAGCTTGGCAACTGTAAGACTGTCATTTCTACGTGTGGGGTATGCCTCAATCCAATGACTAAAAATGCACACAATCACCAACACATATCTTAAACCTCCATGCACAGGCATCTCAATGAAGTCCATCTGCATACGACTAAAAGGACCGCTTGCCCTACCAATGTGGCTCGCGTTCACAACTGTTCCCTTTCCTGGGTTCATCTGTTGGCAAGTGACACATCGATGGCAAACTGCTTCTGCAGCTTGACGAAATCTGGGGTTAAACCAATCAGTTTTGAACAATCTTATCATGGCATCTCTCCCTAAGTGAGCTTGCCCATGATAGAACCGCGCAAGCTGTGATAAGAGACTATTTGGCAGAACAAATTTTCCCTCATGTGAAACCCATAGCTCGTCTTGTCTCTTTATACATTGTGATTTAATCCAGGAATCTCTTTCATCCTCCCTGACATTATTCTGTAGTGCTTTTAGTTCTTCTATTGTATCTACGACCTTCAAGGTAAATGCTTCAGCTGGTTCGAGTTCTGGTTCACTTATTGTATTCCAATCATCCCTTAACAATATACAGTTCAAGGCACAAAATCTTGCGACTTGATCTGCATAGGCATTTCCCAGAGACACATAATCCTGTCCTTTCGTGTGAGCACTGCACTTTACCACTGCAACTTCAGCTGGCACTTGAATGGCATGTAACAACTCCCTTATTCTCTCCCCATTTTTCACTGGGGATCCTGAAGAAGTCAGGAAACCTCTCTGTGACCACAGTTGTCCAAAGTCGTGCACAATCCCAAACCCGTACTGACTATCAGTGTAAATGGTGACTTTCATCAATGCAGACAATTGACATGCTCTAGTAAGGGCTACAAGTTCTGCTACTTGTGCAGAATAGACTCCAAGAAGCCATCCCGCTTCCAAGACCCCTGTTACAGTACATACAGCATATCCTGCTTTCAAAATTCCCACCCCATCTCTTAGACATGAACCATCAACAAAAAGAATTTGGTCATTTTCATCAAGTTTTGTATCCTTGATGTCCGGTCGGGGTTTTGTGCAAAATTCAGTCACCTGAAGGCAGTCATGCTCGACGTCTTCAGCGTTCTCAATTTCAGCATTTTCTCCAGGAAGCAAGGTAGCTGGATTCAACGTAGTGCACCTTTTCAGCTGCACATTCGGTGAGCCCAGAATAGTCGTTTCATACCTTGTGAGTCTTGCTCCAGTCATGTGCTGCGTTCGGGAGCGGGTCAAAAGTATCTCAACTGAGTGAGGGACCATGACTGTTACTGGGTGTCCCATCACTATTCCTTCACTCTGAGTGAGGCTGATACCAACTGCTGCTACGGCGCGCAAACACCCTGGGAGTGCTGCTGCAACCGGATCCAGAGTAGCTGAAAAATACGCTACTGGTCTGTTTACGCCACCATGGGCTTGAGTCAAGACAGACAAAGAACATGCATCACGTTCATGACAAAACAATGTGAAAGGCTTCGTGTAATCAGGCATACCTAAAGCTGGAGCCCTACACATGCACTCCCTTAATTCAACAAAAGCATCCATCTCATCCCCTTTCAGTTCGATCTGATCCAAGGCATCCTTCTGGGTCAATTTCAGCAAAGGCTTCGCTAGAGACGAGAAGTTGGGAATCCACTGGCGACAGTATCCCACCATTCCCAAAAACTTCCTCACCTCCTTCCTTGTTTTTGGTGGACTCATTTGAAGTACACTGGTAATTCTTTCCTTCATTATTTTCCGTGACCCTTTCTCTATCTGGTGACCCAAGTATTTCACTTTCTTCTGACAGAACTGCAGTTTGGAAGGAGACACTTTATGTCCATTCTCTCCCAAATGGTTCAACAGAGCAATGGTATCGGCTGTGCAGCCACTTTCTGTCTTTGATGCAACCAGTAAGTCATCAATGTACTGTACTAGGGTTGACTCGAATGGCAACTCTAACTCTTCCATGTCTTTCTTTAGAACCTGATTGAATATCGACGGTGACTCAGAGAACCCTTGAGGAATTCGACACCAACTGTATACTCTGTCTAGGAATTTGAAACAAAAGAGGAATTGGCTGTCCTCATGAAGAGGCACAGAAAAGAATGCTTGTGACAAATCGATGACTGAGAACCACTCAGCTTCGCAAGGGATCTGAAACATTATCACAGCTGGATTTGGTACGACAGGGCAGCACTTTATTATGATGTCATTTATTTTCCTCAAATCCTGTACAAGTCGGACTTTCCCACTTGGCTTTATTAGTCCCATTATCGGTGAATTACATGGGCTGCTTAATACTTCTTTCAGTACTCCCTGCTTCACGAATTCGTCGATAAGTTGGGCAACTTTCATGAGGGTATCTTGTGGCATGTGGTATTGTGGGGTCTGGGGAAAGATCGCATTGGGCTTTACCATCACTTTTACTGGTTCTACTCCTTTCATCAATCCCACCTCTTTCCCTGTCATGTCCCACACTTTCTCTCCGACTGTTTCCCGTAGTTCTGCTGGGATATCTTCTTCAGTTATCATTGGTAAAAGACAAATCAGAGGATACTCTTCGTCAACTGTTTCTATTTCATCGCCCTCTACACTGTCCTCTTCTTCCCCATCACTGCTCGTCTGTATTGTTATTCCCTCGTTCGAGCACATTATCGAACAACCCAACTTGCACAATAGGTCTCTTCCTAACAGTGCAATCGGGCTTGAGTCACATACTACAAACTGATGTACCCCTTGATAGTTACCAATGTTGACTGGTATCGGATCTGTTATTGGGTTCGTCAGATGCCTGTTTGCTACTCCCACCACTTGAACTGTCCTCCCTGAGAGTGGCAAATTTGGTACTTCACTGCTCTTAACAGTTGAACGTGTGGCTCCCGTGTCAACCAGGAATGAGACACGATGACCCATTACTCTTCCCTCTACGTACGGACCCCTTTGATCAACTTCTAGGGATGCCGCAAGCACACAATCTCCTTCCTCTTCTGAGCTTTCACTCTCCCATACATTGTTTATTCCAGTCTCACTGTGTAATGGGAACTGTTGTACTGTGCCGTTTGTGCTCATTACCTGACCCGTTACCTGTGGAGGAACCATCATTTGCTGCTGACTCATTGGTGCCAAAGGTATTTGCATTTGCTGATTAGGTACCAAAGGTAACTGCTGTTGCATCGGCTGCATTTGCGTCATCTGCACACGGGGCATCTGCATCTGCTGCGGCTGCATAGGTTGTAATCCCTGCAATTGATTTATGGTCTGAAAATTTGGGTTTAGACCTCTCATTTTCGGTCCTCTCATTGTCTGAAATGCATTGACATCATTGTTTTGCTGACCAACACCTACACCTGCACCTGCGCCTTCCTGCACCACCATCGGGCACTCGCGTTTCCAATGACCTACGTTTCCGCACGCGTGACACGGCATCACTTTCTTCATTGCCTGCACACCTGTCACAACAGTGTTCAAATCCAGACCATTATTCACAAAACCTCCTCTGCCTCTGCCTCTGGCCTGTGGTTGAAACGCCATGTTTCCTTGCAACTGCTGTTGCTGTTGCTGAAACACCATGTTTCCCTGCAACCGCGGCTGCTGTTGCGGTACCTGCTGTTGGAACCCTTGCATCCCTGGCAACCCTTGCAGTCCTTGCAGACCTTGCAAGCCTGTCTGAGCCGCCTTAAGCTGCATCATCATCACCTTCTCTTTCAGCTTTTTCTGTTTCACCTCAATTTCGTCGCTACAGTATTTCGCATAAGTCAAGACTTCATCAATCGGTTTCGACTGCCAGCAGATCAAATGCGATTTTATCATCTGACTTATCTCTGGTCTCAGCCCTTCCACAAATCTGAACACAAAATGAAGCATATCTTTCGCCTCGATTGCTTCCGTGCCACTGTAATTCTTGAACACCTTCAACAACCTCTCATAGTAACTATGAATCGATTCTTTAGCCTCTTGGGCAGTTCGATCAATTTTCTGCCAATCCACATTCTTCGCGGCAACCTTCGTCTTCAAATGCTCAACCACCTTATAGTACAGACACATCACCATAGGTGATGGTGCACCCGTTTCTCTGTCTCTCTCTGGTTCACTTGTCGGCCAACCTACAGCTCTTTTGCAATCCTCCCACAAATCTGCCGGAACCACAATCTCGAATAGAGTGTTCAGGTCTTCCCAGAGACATTTTGCAAGCTTCACAAACCTATCAGTCTGTTGATACCATTCGATCGGCTTCTCTCTCAGTTTGGGAAAATCATTCGTAAAGGACTGAATATCACTCCTGTGCCATGGTACATGTACTAACTTTCCTCCTGCTGTCTCCCTCATTGGTAACATGGTTACGGTCTCGCTGCTCTGCGGTCTTTTCTCATTGTGTTCTGTAACACTGTCCCTCCTCCTATCCTTCCTCTTTACCCATCTGCTTTCCCACTTGTCTAAGCACCTCCACACTTGGGCACTTTGCAACAATTCTCTAAGGTGTGCCTTCATGCCTGCTGATCTCATGTGTTCAAAATCTGTGGTCCCAAAATCCAACCTATAGCTCCTGCTCAAGTGTTTCGTCTTGCCTATGTCAATCCCGTTCCTGTCTGCTACTTCCTGCAAACTTTTATGTACCTTGTTTACCTCTTTCGTGATCTTTGGACATAGATACCTCAATTCCTCTTCCGTGTAGGATTCTAACCTGTTCACACCCATATTCCCTTCCACCAATTCTTGTGCTTCCATGTTCAGCCTCATCCTGCTCAAGTAATCGTCTCCTTTCCCACTGTCTGAACTTTGTGTGGAATTTAAACTGTTGAACCATTGTGTCAGCTGTTGCGCATTTACCCCCATCAGTGTAGCATTCACATCGACTGCCATCGATGGTTGCGGCAACTTTTCAGTGTTCGATGTTAATGGTATTATCAGTGGGGGGCTCGACCTCACCAGTGTTGACTGAGCGCATACGGGACTAAACTCCATCAAGGACCCAGACCCAGTTGGCTGAGCCACTATCGGGGTTATCCCTGGAGTGTTTTCTATGCACCTTCTTTCTGTCCCATTCTGCAGCCTTTGTCCCTGACTGCTCATACCTAAGTTAGGCTGACTATACAAAGGTACCACTGGACCTACAGTAATGGGCAGTGATATCGCATCTGGATTTTGTCCATTTCCCATATTCTGAGGCATGTTCATCCCCATATTATGGGCCATCATTGCCGGCATGCCCATCTGACTCCCCGTCATTTGAGCATGAACATTTCCTCCCTGCATCTGCTTTTGAGGCATCATAAACTGAGTTGATTCAGCTTGTGCCATTGTTGGGTTGTAACCATTCTGTACGCCCCTTACGGTTGGATCTAGAATCATCCCTCCATTGTTGTCACTGCTGTAGTACCCTGGCATCTGCGGCTGATAGTGTTCTGCTGGTTTCAACACGGGCACATCTGGGTACATCCTCCTGACCTGCGGTATCTGTGGGGTAGCAGTAAACTCGGATCCTTAGATCCCGATGGTACTCCTGTATTCTGCGTTTCACTGTTCTGTACCGATGCCGGAGGGGCAGAACTGGTACTTTGACCTTGTCCATTCTCTGCATAAGGTGGTGGACGGTCGTTCAGCAATTGCATTATCAACTCCTCATCCTCTAACTCCTCTTCTCTTCTCAACTTTTCCTCGTCCTCTCTGTCCTTGGAACACTTCCTGTCTGTCTTACAGGTAGCTTTCTTACCTGTCTCCTCTTCATCCTTAGTAATTGCGGGGAACAATTTTATTCCTTGCAATACATCTGACCTCCACACCTTCTGCGCATTATCCCACCTAGCATCCGCTAGTGTCTTTTCTACCTTCCTCATCCTTGTTTCAAACTTGTTTTTCTGTTGCTGTCTAGCCATGAGTTCCCAGATTGCTAGGGCCTCAAACTGTGCTGGCCTTGGAGGCACCTTCATGTCATACATCGTAAATCTCAAATTCTCTAGGACCCTTATATTGAATGTCCCATGTATCGGGAATGCTACGCTCCCATGTTTCTCTGTCCACTTGTGCCATTGTTTTAGCCAAAGACACGGAGCTACCCCTTTTTCCTCCATTACAATGTAAGCTGGTGTGCCCTCGGGCGGCGTCTCTTCCCCTACGCTCGCTTTGATGTATGACTCTCCCTTCATCGCGCTCCTGAATGCTTTAAGGAATTTCATCTTTCTCGTCTTTTATTTAACCAAGTTTATAATCAATAGGTAATTTCTGTTTCACCAAGTTTGTAATCAATAGGTGACTTTAATTCCCGGAATACTCTTCACTTGCCTTTCCCCTTCCAATCGAGTCCCACGGACTGCGTCCAATCCGTGCGCGACCCTTCTCTCCAACCAACCTATCCCAGCGCGGCTCTTAGTGACGTCACACTCACACACACTGCGGCTGACAAAGCCTCGCGGCTAATCCTCCTTCACTCAGGTCCTCCCGTAACAACTTTTTGCATGTATCGCGAGCTACCAAAAACCAAAACAGATCTGTCGGTTTACTACAGGAAGGGTAACATAATCGCTTCAGGACCTTAGGGACCTTTCACTAACCTCGGCCACTATTCGATCTCTTTCACCAGCCTCGGCCGCTATTCCGTCTTTCTCAGTCCCCACATTCGCAAGCAAATCTGACCCGCAGACCTACTCTCAACTTGTCAATGATCTGTTCTAGTGCACTTAGAATCTTGTCAAAGCCCGAAGTCGAAGTTTCTATCACTCCCTAACACACTTACCCACTCGTTGACCACGCCCGATCAACCTACTAAACCGCCCAGACCACAACATGGATCAACATACTCCGGAGTCTCTTGACCTCGCAGGGCCCGTCTCAACAACAACAACCACGTGGACCTTTTTATGCACAAAGCGCCAGACGCACATGAAGTTCGACGACTTCCCTACTCTCACACTCGGAGCCGCACCTCCGCTAACTCTATGAAGTTCGACGACTTCTCTAGTTCTACACTCGGAGTCGCACCTCCGCTATCCTTAAAAGAAAACCCTCGCAACCTTTTCACACACTCTGCGGCAATAAGCTGTGCAAGCGCAAAACCCTAACTTCACTCATACCATCACTAGTACTGCCAACGCTGTTTCCACATCTCCTTTCTCTCCATTCGCAAGCTTCGAGATCCCGGGAAAGTCGCGGTGGACCTAGCCCATCATCATCTTGTCAATCAGTTTTATCCAAGAAAATCTAATTCAACTTTTCGAATGGGGTCTCAAAATGCGTAAATGTTAATTCGACACCATGTACTCTAATGGTACAGGGTCCCAAAAGACGTAACCGTCCTCTGCTACCATCTACTGCTAGAGCGGAACGTGGCAACAGTTTACCTGCGTTCGGACGCTCTTTAGGTCGATGAATCTTTTGACTAAGTGGGAACTCTCTGTACTATTAATCGATCAATCACATCAAATCGATAATCAATAACGTACATAAGCAACACCTTGAACGACATAACACTTAACAATTAATCCAGAATACATTTCGGCGAACCCTGACCTTTCAGCCAGGAATAACCACACCAGTTTATTGCAAAGTTAGTGAATTTATTTCCCTATATTAACAAAGCTAGCACAATATAAATGTGTCTCAACACCAAATGATAGACATAAATGAACATTAATAGCTGTCCATATCGTCGAAACAAGTGTAATCTATGTAGCATTTGAATCACGAGACATTCGATAGTGGCAATGCAAAGCACTAATACGATAATCTGCAATGGGCTAATTGCGTACATTTAGTCAGCATAACAAGATTTCCAATTGCATCGTGCGACATATGGAATCCTCGTCTAACCTCAAATTAGCATCAGCATGTGGGACTTCATGCAAAAACAATTTGGCAACATCAATTTAGAAAACTCCTAGCTAGGGTCCTTATCAAAATCAGCAGTTGGTTACCTAAAAGAAACACAATGCAATTTTACAATTTCCTTTCATAATTACCAATTCTAATCAGCAATCAATGAAGTCTTCGTCTCACAGGTACCGTTTCTCGATCAGCATGGGACGGGACAAAGGGGCAGGGGTGAAAGGGGCAATTGCCTCACGGCGGCAAGATAGGAATACTACTTCATGCAAAGGGCAAATCAAAGTTAAAGTCTCTAGGGCAAGAATCATTAAAGTCTCTTTCTCTCGACTAGAGAAAGCATCAAAGTCTCTCAAAATGGCGTCGCAGCAAAATGGGTCATAGTAGCTACGAAGTCAAAATGGCGGGATGTCCGAAGATAGAGCCAGCTCCCCTCTCGTGCACCTGGGTTTTATAGACAACAGTTCAAGTCCAGTAGGGTCTCCATTGGTGGGTTCATAGGTTAGCTTCAAATTGACCAATCAAACACGACAGTTCTCAAGCTTTTACTTAAGCATACATTATCCTTGGAGATGGGTACGTAATTTGCAACATTGTTTCCCAATTAGCTTACTCTCAGAGCCTCCATTGTCCGCACCTGCAAGTCGACCTTGAGTTAAAGAGAAAATATGCCATGCTGGCACCAACTTTAAGATAAGCATGTGAACAGTTTCTGTGGAAAAGTACAGCTTCAAGCTAAAATACACGTTTATTAGCACAGTGGAAAAATACGAGCATCTAAACCGTGAGACCAGGCAACTAGGCCAAAGCCTCCGCTAAAGTAATGCTAAGCTAAGGCATTTCAAATAAGCAAATCGTAGCACACGTTTATGATTATGTCGGATTAGTGCAATTCTAATTCACCACGTTATATAAAGCGCGCGTATAAATGATGGCAAACTACTCTGAGGGCACATTTTGTCCCCGTACAATCTTTATTAGTTCTGTTAATGTCACACATGATTATTTCAGCACTACGTTTATGCGTTAATAAATCAAAACCTTAATTTTCTGCTTCATCAGTAGTATCTTCTGAAACAACAATAGTCATCAAGTATAGCAACCGACTTGTTGATTTGATTGTGCGCATAATTGATTTGATTTTATAATTCATTTTAATCCCGGCGCCCTCTATTCATAGCTCCAAGCAATTATGTTGTAGTACTACTCGAGCAAGATTTGTGAAGAATTACGTATTACTGACCTTTGAGTTATGTTTTTTGTTCATGTGTGCACTACTGTGATCATGTTTGCTTTGTTTGTACTTTTATAATCTTGGTGATTGAAATAAAGTTATTATGATGATGACACAGCACAATCATATACCCTTAGCGCCAAGAAACAACCACACCGCACATCAAGGCTGGGATCAGAAAACAACAAACACAACATCCTGTCATGAGCCGGATCAGACTCTGACCCAGCGGCGCCCGGTGCGCTGCACAAATGCCCGGAACAGGCGGTCGCCGCTTTTTACATCCAGAAGGATGAAGGGTCAGGGCTTGTGTGACTGTCTTAAAGACGAGAGCCCTGAACGTAAATCATGTAAAACTAGAGAGTTTACATGGAAAATCCACACAGGTAAATCTACACAAGACAAGGTTCAAAGTACAGACCACGAAGGTTTATTTAAAACATAAAAATCAGTGCAGAATACAGAGAAGGAAATTCAAAACGTGCAACGTGCAAATAAATGTGAGATATCATTGGCAGCGGGAATTGAACCCTCTGTGATCAGTTGTCAGGCCTGGTCACGGTCTAGCATGAGGCAAATGAGAGCCACGGCGCATGCGTCATGCTGCTCAGTATAGGCCAGAATAAAACATTTGAAACATGTTCCAGTTGCAGATTGATAAACAGACTAACCTGGAGTCTGCTCTCTAAGCGGGATGTGAAAGAACGTGGCTCATTTCCGAAACTGTGAGTTTTTTTACACTTTTGAACAGAGAAACTGAACAGGTTGTGTGGTTTGATGAAGGAAGTTGCATTATATAACCCAACAGTACAACAGAAACCACATCACATGGTCACATGACTTTCCCTCTACATCTAATGAGTAACTCTGCATTTGTCCTACAGAGAGAACAATTCCACATTCAAAACTATACACAGTACCTCAGTCCGGCCTCAGTAACCGGCCTTCAGTTGTGTACAGTTGTAAATCTGTCCTCTCCAGTAACATCATGAACATAAAAATAATACAACATAATAATGTTGCAGTGCAAACAAGGCCTTAGAGCTACTGAATTTTGTGCAATTAATCAAGTAATGAAGGTCACATTTGAGGCTTTTCATGCACTGTCGGGGGGAGAAAAGAATGAGCGTCAGGCACTGAGTCTCGCACATTTGAAATGTGCAGTTTGAACACACGCGTAGGGCAAGGCCAAGGTTAACATATCTGTTATATTAAACACAGTAAAAAGAATGCATTTGTGACTCTTTAGTATCAGTTAAAACACAGAATGATTAATTGTGGAGTCTGCTCCAACAACCGCATAACAACAGCTGAGCTAATAGTACTGCATGACCACAGCAGAGATAATAACACTGCATGACCACAGCAGAGATAATAACACTGCATGACCACAGCAGAGTCAATAACACTGTATAACCACAGCAGAGATAATAACACTGCATGACCACAGCAGAGTCAATAACACTGCATGACCACAGCAGAGATAATAACACTGCATGACCACAGCAGAGATAATAACACTGCACGACCACAGCAGAGTCAATAACACTGTGTGACCACAGCAGAGATAATAACACTGCATGACCACAGCAGAGATAATAACACTGCATGACCACAGCAGAGATAACAACACTGCATGACCACAGCAGAGATAATAACACTGAATAACCACAGCAGAGATAATAACACTGCATAACAACAGCTGAGCCAATAACACTGCATGACCACAGCAGAGATAATAACACTGCACGACCACAGCAGAGTCAATAACACTGCGTGACCACAGCAGAGATAATAACACTGCATGACCACAGCAGAGATAATAACACTGCATGACCACAGCAGAGATAACAACACTGCATGACCACAGCAGAGATAATAACACTGCATGACCACAGCAGAGATAATAACACTGCATGACCACAGCAGAGTCAATAACACTGCATGACTACAGCAGAGATAATAACACTGCATGACCACAGCAGAGTCAATAACACTGCATGACCACAGCAGAGATAATAACACTGCATGACCACAGCAGAGATAATAACACTGCATGACCACAGCAGAGTCAGTAACACTGCATGACCACAGCAGAGTCAATAACACTGCATGACTACAGCAGAGATAATAACACTGCATGACCACAGCAGAGTCAATAACACTGCATGACCACAGCAGAGATAATAACACTGCATGACCACAGCAGAGATAATAACACTGCATGACCACAGCAGAGTCAATAACACTGCATGACCACAGCAGAGTCAATAACACTGCATGACTACAGCAGAGATAATAACACTGCATGACCACAGCAGAGTCAATAACACTGCATGACCACAGCAGAGATAATAACACTGCATGACCACAGCAGAGATAATAACACTGCATGACCACAGCAGAGTCAGTAACACTGCATGACCACAGCGGAGAGAATAACACTGCATGACTACAGCAGAGTCAATAACACTGCATGACCACAGCAGAGTCAATAACACTGCATGACCACAGCAGAGTCAATAACACTGCATGACCACAGCGGAGAGAATAACACTGCATGACTACAGCGGAGTCAATAACACTGCATGACCACAGCAGAGTCAATAACACTGCATGACCACAGCAGAGATAATAACACTGCATGACCACAGCAGAGATAATAACACTGCATGACCACAGCAGAGTCAATAACACTGCATGACCACAGCAGAGATAATAACACTGCATGACCACAGCAGAGATAATAACACTGCACGACCACAGCAGAGTCAATAACACTGCACGACCACAGCAGAGATAATAACACTGCATGA
Source organism: Pleurodeles waltl (assembly GCF_031143425.1). Lineage (NCBI taxonomy): Eukaryota > Metazoa > Chordata > Amphibia > Caudata > Salamandridae > Pleurodeles > Pleurodeles waltl. The sequence goes on from NW_027149893.1 coordinate 298,737, forward strand.
CCACATCAGAGATAACACTGTATAACCACAGCAGAGATAATAACACTGAATAACCACAGAAGAGATTATAACACTGCATGACCACAGCACAGTCAATAACACTGCATGACCACAGCAGAGTCAATAACACTGTATAACCACAGCAGAGTCAATAACACTGCATGACTACAGCAGAGTCAATCTCACTCCATGACCACAGCAGAGATAATAACACTGCATGACCACAGCAGAGTCAATAACACTGTATAACCACAGCAGGGATAATAACACCGCATAACTACAGCAGAGTCAATAACACTGCATAACTACAGTTGAGCTATTAACACTGCATGACCACAGCAGAGTCAATAACACTGCATGACTACAGCAGAGATATAAAACTGCATGACCACAACAGAGTCAATAACACTGCATGACCACAGCAGAGTCAATAACACTGTATAACTACAGCAGAGATAATAGCACTGCATGACCACAGCAGAGTCAAAAACACTGCATGATTACAGCAGAAACAATAACAGTGTATAACCACAGCAGGGATAATAACACAGCATAACTACAGCAGAGTCAATAACACTGCATAACTACAGCTGAGATATTAACACTGCATGACCACAGCAGTCAGTAATACTGTATAACTATAGCAGAGGTAATAACACTGCATGACCACAGCAGAGATAATAACACTGCATGACTAAAGCAGAGTCAATAACACTGCATGACCACAGCAGAGATAACAACACTGTATAACCACAGCAGAGATAACACTGCATGACCACAGCAGAGATAATAACACTGCACGACCACAGCAGAGTCAATAACACTGCATGGCCACAGCAGAGATAACAACACTGCATGACCACAGCAGAGATAATAACACTGAATAACTACAGCAGAGATAATAACACTGAATAACTACAGCAGAGATAATAACACTGAATAACGACAGCAAGGATAAAAACGGAGTATAACTGCAGCAGAGATAATAACTGCATAACTACAGCACAGTCAATAACACTGTATAACTAGAGGTGAGATAATAACACTGCATGACCACAGCTGAGATAATTACTCTGTATAACTACAGCAGAGACAATAGCACTAAATAACCACAGCAGAGATAATAACACAGTATAACCACAGCAGGAATAATAACACGGTATAACCACAGCAGAGTCAGTAACACTGCATGACTACAGCAGAGTCAATAACACTGCATGACCACATGAGAGTCAGTAACACTGCACGGCCACAGCAGAGATAATAACACTGCACGACCACAGCAGAGATAATAACACTGCACGACCACAGCAGAGTCAATAACACTGTATAACCACAGCAGAGATAATAACACTGCACAACCACAGCAGAGATAATAACACTGCACGACCACAGCAGAGTCAATAACACTGCATGACCACAGCAGGGATAATAACACCGCATAACTACAGCAGAGATAATAACACTGCATGACCACAGCTGAGATAATTACTCTGTATAACTACAGCAGAGACAATAGCACTAAATAACCACAGCAGAGATAATAACACAGTATAACCACAGCAGAAATAATAACACGGTATAACCACAGCAGAGTCAGTAACACTGCATGACTACAGCAGAGTCAATAACACTGCATGACCACATCAGAGCTAATAATACTACATAACCACATTAGAGGGCTCCTTGGACTGATATCTCTAAGAGAGAACCGTGGTGGCCCCCGGACAGGAGACACCCCCGGGCAGGGAGAGGTGACTTCTATTTATAGGATGCTCTAGAGAGTCTGACAGACCAAAGATAACAGACACAGCAGAGAGTGAGCACACAACTAGGGAAGGGTGAGTGTGAATGATAATGCCCCAGATCAGTAGACGCCCCTGGTGGTGAGGGAGAATATTGCACCTGTCTGTGCTCCATAAACCCTGATCCCCTTACACGCTGCAGCAAACACCCTGACCCGCATCATCTCATATCAGTGTTACTGTGACATCACAACCATTGGTGTCTGTCTTCACCTGAGTGATGTGGTAGTAACATGCAAAACGCTGCACCTCTGCCGCGGAGCCATAAATAATGTGAAAAGATCCCGATAGGAGAAACACTTTTATTTATTTTCCCAATAAACCTCCCCCCCTCCACCCCCGACTAAGTACTGGTCCTTTATAAGCTACACAGACGCAATGTGTGATCCTCGCACACAATCTGTTTGATGGATGTATCTGTGTCAGGAGACTCTCTGAGGAAGCCTCCTCCTGTTCTCTGGGATTCCCAGGCCATATCTAAGGTGAGTACAGACAGGAAGGGTGCCTGACACGTGGTAAACACAACATATACCATGTCTAACTTGTAGCTGTCAGCTGGCTCGTTGGTCTAGGGGTATGATTCTCGCTTAGGGTGCGAGAGGTCCCGGGCGAGCCCTCTTTTCTTTTCCTAAATTTACTCACTCTTAAAGTCACTTTTCAAGAAATAGAAAGTAGACAATCAGGAAACAAACTACTTTGAAATAACCTCCGATGGTTGTGAATTTCAACCCAGGACCTGCTGCACTAGAATCAGAGCCCCAGACCAGCGGTGCAGCTGCAGAAACAGCTGGAGGAGGGGGGGCTACCCTGCCACATCAGCATTGGAGGGGGATTGTATGTTACATGCGTAGAATCCTACAGCAGGGGATGCGCATCTCGTGTTAAACCCACACTCTGGGGGCAGCAGGGTGAGCCGTGGGGGTGCACAGGAGAGTGAGACACTGGGAAGTGTGAGGGGATTGTGAGGACCCCAGCAGCCGGGCCCAGACCCCACTCACCTGAGGGGTAAGAGGACGGTGTGATCCATGGAGTGTCTGCTCGTGAGACGCACATATAATGCATGACCCGTACTGCCCTCTTCTGTACTCCTGCCCCCCTGCGAGTGTCTGTACCTATACACATGGACGTACGGGGGCACCGAAGGGGCAGGAGAGAGTGCAGGAAGAGGTCAGACACCTGTGAGGCTGGTGACACCGGGAGGTGATGCTGGAGTCAGCTGGTGATCGATGTCTGACGGGCCAGACACCAAACTGACCCTGGTGAAAAGGGGGTCGAAGTGGAGGGATTGAGTGAGGTCTGACGGGTCAGACACCGAACGGGCCCCGGTGGGATGGTTTCTGATGTCACGTGATGCCTTCTCGGGAGTCTCTCCTGGAGCCTTCGATAGCTCAGTGGGTGGAGCGGAGGCCTGTGGTGGAAGAACTGACATCCTCAGGTCACAAATGCGGCTCCCAGGACTTTTCCTCAGTCTGCTCTGTTTCCTCTGCTTTCCAGTCCAAAGCAGCTCCTTTCTCAGCCCCTCGGACACCTTGACTTTTTCTGCCTCCTCTCTTCCCCTTCCCAGTCCAGCTCCCTCCTCCAGCTGGGGGGGGGGGAGGGCCGGGAGAGTCATCCCTCAGTCCCTCTGTGCAACCCCCCTAATGAGACAGAGCCGTGGCCCAGGGTGAGCCGTGGGAGTGCACACGAGTGTGAAACGTGTGCACTCCCACGTGTGAGGGGATTGTGAGGACACCAGCAGCCGGGCCCAGACCCCACCCACCCTACACGTCTGTGTTACAGACATGGGAGGTAACAGCAAAGGCGGACCCAGAGCAGGAAGAGGTCAGACACCTGTGAGTGCTGTTTTTGGCGTCATGTTTAACGCCTACTCACAGCAGGCATTAAATGGACGCACCCATTGAGCCCAATGGGCCTCCTTGCACTTTGCTACTCTAGCGCCAACATTTTTTACGCTAGTGCAACAAAGCGCCACAATAGCGTAAAAAAATTGATTCTATTGTCCTAATGTGCGCCATGGTGCGCCACATGGTGTCGTTAGGTGCCGGTGGGAGGAGCACAAGAAAAGCAGTGCATCAATGCTGGTGCGCCACTTTCTTGTAAATCTGGCCCTTAGTTTTAGCGCCTTGTCACTGTTGGAACTCTCCAGACACTCTCTCACAGCCCCTTCCAACTCCAGGGGCAACAAAATGCCTCAAACGAGCTAACTCCACAATCTTTCTATGTAAAGAACCAGGACCACCAATCTGGGCCACTCTCAGACAGTTCATCCGTAACCAATCGATGAAGTTTCAATCCTTTCACTAACGTCTTCTGAGATGTATCATCCTTCAAACACCTGACCACCTCCACCAATATGAGGCCCCCCTGAACTACCCTCTTCCACTCCTCCTCCTGCATCCCCCATCAGTAACAGCGCACACTCCAACCTTAGGGCAGTGGCCGCTCTTCCGCTATGGGCGCAGGAGCGTCGCGCCCCTGCCAGCAGCAACCACTGCAAATCCTTTAACAACGAAAGGATAATAAACTAGAGTTTATTATCCTTCATACAGTTTATTATCCTTCGTTGTTAAAGGGGCGGGGCATTGGGGATGACGAGCACTGAGGGGAGTGCACTGTGCACTCTCCTCTGCGCATGTGTGTTTGGCCCGACGTCTTGAGCCGGCCAAACACACATGCGCACTGTGCTCTCTCCAACCCAGCACTGTGTTGCCGGTGTGGAGAGAGCAGACACAGGCCCCGTCTGCCTGGGATTGCCTGGGTGCTCCCAGCCAATCCCAATGCTGCTCTGAGCAGCGTCAGGATTGGCCGCAGGGCAGGCTGGGAGCCTGTGCCTGCTGAGGAGACAGAGGAGCGGCAGAGTGGCATGGCATGGAGAAAAGTATTTTAAAAAAACATTTTGATATCCCCCCCTGCGTGCCGCCCCGCCCCCCTGTAACCCCAGCGAGCTGTGACTTACCTTCAATCTCCAGCCCAACATGTGCCTCAGCAGAGTCCACAGACAGCTAGCCCCTTGTTGCTATGGTGTGTGTATTTGTAAAGCACACTATCACCCACAAGGGTACCCTGGCATTGAGTAGCTGTGTGTGCTTAGCCCTGCCAATGGTAGGTTGGATGATTGAAAAGCCAGGTCTTCAGCTTTTTGCAGAAAAGAAGAGAGGAGGCTCTAACATGGAGTGGGAGGCCGGTCCATACTCTAGGAGCGATGTAAGTGAAGTCCGTCCTCCTGATTTGGTTCTGTGGATGCATTGGATGTGTACAAGTCGGAGTCCTGCATAGCGGAGATGTCTGGGTGGTTGTAGAAGAAGATGCAACTGTTTAGGTAGGTGGGGCCTAATCTGTGTAGTGCCTGGAATGTGTGAAGAGTTTGAAATAAGCACATTTGTATATTATAAGCCAGCCAAGCTCCCTTTGGTGTGTGTGATGTGAGTTCTATGTTGAAGGTTGAGGATGAGTCTGTCTGCCGAGGTTTGAATGGTTTGTAGTCTTCTGGTAAGTTGGTTGGTGATCCCGGTGTAGAGGTTGTTCCCGTACTCCAACTTGCTGGTAACTAGGGCGTGGGTGAACGTTTTTCTAGTATTGCTTGGGAGCCATTTGAAGATCATCCCCAGAATCTTCTTGGTGTGGAAGCAGGATGCAGTGATGCTGTTGACTTGTGCTTTAATGTCCAGTTTGCTGTGAGTGATTATTCCAAGGTTCCTGGCATGGGTGCTGGTTGTGGGTCCGCATTCAGCTAGCCATCAGGTCGAGTCCCATGAGCAGGTGTTACTGCCAAAGATCATTATTTACATCCTGTCGGTGTTGAGCTTGAGGCCGATGGCTTTCATCCAGTTAGTGACTTTGGTATGATTTTGGTGATGCAGGGTGTGAACTGGCTTTTTGTGCTGGGGATCTTGTCCGAGAAGAAGAGTATGAGGTGCATGTTGTCGGCAGACGAGAGGATGTTGATGTCACGAGCATGGTTATGTTGGCAAGAGGGAATCATGTATGCATTGAAAAGGGTGGAGATGTGCAATGAACTTTAAGGCAACCCGTAGGAAAGTTCACAGGATTCCGAGGAATAAAGTGCCGGGCTGACAGCTTGTGTTCTATCTGTTAAGAAGGAGCAGTGTCAGCAGATAACGGGTCTTGATGCCATCTCATGCGGGTGCCTGATGAGGATGGGGTGTAAAATGCTGCAGAGAAGTCCAGGAGAATGAGGCCTGCCATTTCCCCCTTTCAAGGATCGTCTGGCTGTTGTCTGTGTAAATGATGAGTGTTGTTTCTGTACAGTGGTTGGGCCTGAATTTGGACTACGTGACATTGAGGAGACGGTGGTTGCTGTGGAGGTCAGTGAGATTTTGTATAAGTCCTTTGCCTGGTATGGTATGAGGCAGAGGGGTCTATAGTTGGAAAGCATGGCTGGGTCAATGGGTGGTTTCTTGAGCAGGGGAATAATGGTGTTATTTTTCCAGGTGTCCGGAAATGTGACTGAGTCCATGGAGAAGTTGAGGATGGGTGTTAGTGCCTCGCTGTTTGGTAGGAGTCCTTTGGTGAAGATGTGGTGAGTTCAAGGGACAGATGGGGCCACAGAGTGGATGATCTTCACTGGAGCAGTGATTTTGACAGTGTTGATGAGCCATGAGGTCAGAATTTATTCTTTGTCCATGCTGGGAAATTAAGTTGCGATGGTGACGGTGTCCGGTTGAGGGCTGCATTGCTGTATATGGAGGTGATTTTGAAAAATTCTGAGAGCTGGTTCCATGGGTCTTGTTAGGGGGCGATGTTATTGGAGATGATGGAAAGAGCAGTGGAATCTTTGATGGTGGCAAAGATTTCTTTGCTGTTGTTAGGGCTTGCATCAATGCGATCTGCAAGAGCTGTGTGCTTGGTCTTTCATATCTGCTGGTGGTGTCATCTTAGATCTGATTTGTCTTTATCTGTGGTGTCTTGACTTGCTCTCCAATTGCACCTAAGTTGCTTGCGGTGGTGTTTCAACAGCCTGAGTTCCTGTGAGCACCAAGTGGCCTGTGAGTTGCACTTGAGAGGAGTTAGAGTGTGACACATTCAGTGATCCAGCTGTTGAGGTTCTTGGTAGCTTTCAGCACATTGCAGGTGTGCTCAGGCAGATGAGTGAGAGGATGGAAGCCCACTCCTCTTCTGTGATGCTTTTCCAGCTGTGGCTGGTAGTTCTGATGGTGGTAGGTCTGACCCGGTCCGGGATGGGTATGCTGAAACTCACAAGGACATTTTTTTGTCCAGATCATGGTTGCTGGCTTGATGACGGCGATGTTGCTGATCAAGGAGAAAATTGGTTCCAATAGGTGTGTAGTGGTGTGGGTCAGTGGTAACATGCAAGGTGAGGCCAAGGTTTTCTAGAAGAGTCAGAGGGTTTGGGAGGGTGCGGTCTTTTAGGTGAAAGTTAAGGTTTCCCGAGATGATGAAGGAGCTGCCATTGATAATTAGGGGGTGCCACGTAGTCGTGATGTTGCTGGTGATATTGGTGGTCTGTATACAAGGATTAGGCCCAAGGAGATGTGGACTGTGACGCATATCTTGAGCATGGGGTGTTTCATGTAGCTGGTTGGGATGTCAGCAGAAGGTCCATACACAGTGGGAGGAAGATCACAAGGTATGGCTTCCACCAGGCCCAGTGCCCTCCCCTCTACAGGTGGCCAATCCCTTCACTGCACACAACTTTAGGAGATGATCAACCCACAAGCTTTTCTACGTGATGTCGCTTTCCCTTGAAAGCTAGTTTGCTGATGGAGGTTCTGCAGTACTAAACCCTCTGGAGACCGATTTGCATGAGCTTCACCTGTCACCTGGCAAATGAGTTGGCCCCTTAATAAGTGAAAACTGATTCCAGAGCAAGACCAAAACCTTGAGTGTGAGGAAGTATTTGTGTTCCTCTGGCAGGGTGAACATATGGGCTTGTTGCACCTGGCCCTTTTTGCAGGGTCATCACTAATCTTTTTGCCACTTTCCTCCTAATTTTTCTGACCAGTTTGTGTTGGCTTTAGGACTCTGGGCACTTTACCACTGCTAATCAGTGCTAAAATGCATAGGCTCTCTGTGTAAATTGTATTGTTGATTGGTTTATTTCTTATTGGCATTTTTGATTTACTAGTAAGTCCCTAGTAAAGTGCACTAGAGGTGCCTAGGGCCTGTGAATCATATGCTACTAGTGGGCCTGCAGCACTGGTTGTGCCACCCACATTAGTAGCCCTGTTATCATGGCTCAGACCTGCCCCTGTAGTGTCTGTGTGTGCAGTTTTAAACTGCCAATTCGACCTGACAAGTGTACCCACTTGCCAGGCCCAAACCTTCCCTTTTGGTACATGCAAGGCACCCCTAAGGTAGGCCCTAAATAGCCCCATGGGCAGGGTGCAGTGTATTTAAAAGGTAGGGCATGTACTGGTGTGTTTTACATGTCCTAACAGTGAAATACTGCCAAATTCGGGTTTCACTGTTGCAAGGCCTATCTCCCTCATAGGTTAACATGGGGGCTGCCTTTAAATAACTTTAAGCGCAGATTCCCTTTGAGGGCAGATAGAAATGTGGAGTTTGGGGTCTCTGAATTCACAATTTAAAAATACATCTTTTAGTGAAGTTGGTTTTTAGATTGTGAGTTTGAAAATGCCACTTTTAGAAAGTAGGCATTTTTCTTGCTGAAATCATTCTGTGACTCTGCCTGTTTGTGGATTCCCTGTCTGGGTCAGTTTGACAGTTGGGCTGTTCACACCTCTCCTTTAGACAGTGACACAAAAACGGGTTGGGGGTGTAGCCTGCATATCTTGATGAGCCATCTGAACTAGAGAGGAGGGAGGAGTTGTTGCTTGCACCTGAAAGGACTGTGCCTGCCCTCATACAATGCAGTCTCCAACCCCCTGGTGAATGTCTGGGGCCTGGCCCTGACAAGGAAGGACCTTGCAAACACTTGAGACTTTGCTTTGAGGTTTGCCAACCTCAAAGGCAGAAAGGGGTATAAGAAGAAGATCCAAAACCCCAGACTTTCAGAATCTTTCTGGAAACAAGAGGGACCTCTTCCATGGAGAAGAGCTGAGGAGCTGGAGGAGTACTGTCCCTTTGCTGTGTTGCTTTGCTGGACTGGCCTGCAGTGGCTGCTTCTGCCTGAAAAGAGTGCAAAGGGTGAACTTTGCTGTGTGTCCTGCTTGAGAAAGTTTTCCAAGGGCATGGAATAGAGCTCGCCTCCTGTTGGAAGTCTCAGGGACACCCCAAGGCTTCAGTTTCCTCGACCTGCAGCACTGGGAATTATGTGTTTTGTGCTGTTCAAGAAGAGAAATCACTGTGAAGCCGGCAACAAAGCCGCTTTCCTGCACAGTGACCTGCCCCGCTTTGCACCGCAACGAACCTCGACCCTGGTCTCACCGATGCCGTCATCAGTCGACTTCACGGAGCCTCTGCTTGCATCGCAACCTGTGGGCCCCGCACTCTCACACCGCAGCCTGGGACTCCCCGACGACGAAGCTCCTGCTGACACCAGCGCCGCTGCCTACACCGTGGCCTGTGGACACCGCTTGTGAAGGTCACGAAGCACCGTCCCGTCCCTCACTGCTGTCTTGGGCCTACCGACGACAGCGCTTCAGCAACAACGCCGCCGCTGCCTGCACCATGACCTGTGGACAGCACACGTTGCACCGCCCCGCTTCAAAGCGTAACCCTGGTCTCACTGACGCTGCTGGATGCCGTCAGCGAGCCACTGCCTGCACCGTGACCTGTGGGCACTGCATGTCGCATCGTCCTGCTTCGCACCACAGCCCCGACGCCATCCACTCCAGCGCTCCTAACTTCATCAGCCCAGAGTTCAATTTGCAATGCGTGTGACTTCAAGGGCCGGACGACTCCTGCACCGACTCTGGAACCAACAGCACGACGTCTGCGACGCCGCTCTCCGGAGCTTACCGTGAGGATTACGACTCCCTACAAATCCCAGGTACTGTTTGCGGGTCTTCCCGACACCATAGCTAGCCCGCAATGCTGCGGCCAGCCTGAACTGTTGGTTTTGTTGATTACGACACCGTGATAGCCCCAGGTGGAGCTATTAATTTCAAGGAACTGTATTTTGGAGTAAATCTCACATTTTTATTACTGTATGTTAGATTGTTATTGTATTTTGTCTTATTTTAAATAGATACATATTGGCTATTTTTCTAAAACTGGTGTGGTGTCCTTTTGTAGTGTTTTCACTGTGTTACTGTGTGTTATGTGCAAATATTTTACACATTGCTTCTGAGATAAGCCTGGCTGCTCGTGCCCAGCTACCAAGGGGGTGAGCAGGGGTTATCTGAGCGGGTATCTCCCTTATCCTGACTAGAGTGAGGGTCCCTACTTGGGCAGGGTGCAGACCGACTGCCAACTAGAGACCCCATTTCTAACAGGGCTGTTTCCAGGAGTGTGATTAACTTCAAGGGGCCTCCGCTGTCACAGGCAGATCTTACCTGAGGGGCAGTGGGAAACTGTTTACTGTAAGGCAGACAGGAACTGCTGCAGACGTGGGTAGGATGACTGTCCCGTGGAAGACAGGACAGAAGAAGGGCTGCATCTGCTGTTGAGATACGTGAGGGGACCTGGAGGGCTAAATCGACTCTCACGTATACCCACGACTTGCACTAGACACTTTCTTTTACCTGTGTCCTTCTTTTTTGTTCATTGGTTGGGGCGGTTGGATCTTATGAGGACCTATAACAAGGCATCTGTTAGGACGGAAAGGCTCCCTGCATAGTTAAAGATGTTTAACCCTGCCCCGAGTGCCCACTTCTATAATGCTGTAGAGGGTAAGATGGAACTGTGCCTATTGGGCCCTGGGGACTCGCTGCTAATGGTGCTGCAGCACCACAGACACTTTTAACTAATAACTAAAGAGTCAAAGGGGAGCTCTTGAGTACAGGTTACTAGTACGTATTCCCTGGACGCAGCCACCAGTGAATTAGGAATAAACCTGAGCACGTTACAAGGTAGAGGGCGAGACAGAGATTTACCTGACAAGTACTAGAGCCCTGAACTCAAGGGGAGTGTGTTTTTTCGTATAAGTATGGTTATTATTTTGCATGTGTAGAATTAGACATACAATACTTCTTCTTATTATAATTGTTAGTATTGGACTGGACATGGAGTTATTGTTCCAACAGTCTGCACTTTTAGTTATGAGTCGTGTTCACTTACCTGTTTTTACACTGCTGCTCCTGGGGGAGCTTGTGACTGCTCGTCCACAGATACCACTGAGAGTTAAGTGCAAAAGAAGAACTTGGCCCAGTTTCTCAGGACCCATAGTAGGTCGGACACCAGGACATCAGAAGTAAAAGGCCTCAGCCACCATTGTTGGACCCAGGAGCCCCTGTGTGCCTGTGACCTTCTGACAGGTGTTCCGACAGTAACACCAAGAATACGACCCCATGTAATAACTTTAATATTTCTAAGGAGTGTCTTCGGGTTATTTTTTATGAGAAAATCAGTTGGCAGGAACTAGCATGTTGTTCCACTTTAGTGTTTGAAGGGAGTTTGAGGAACATTAATTCTGATGTACTAGGACATATACAAATGGGTTCTAACTAGTTATTGATAATAGTCGCTACTAGTTTGAGTGGAGCCATCATTTGATATCACACACGAATATAGAAGGGTTTAATAACTTTCATAGGAGAATGCTGTATGTGGACTCACCACTTGGGGTGTACAATATGGCTTTGGCACATTTTACCCGTTCTCTCTCTTGTTTTGTGCTATTTGTTGAAAAAGAGGTTCTTGAGACGGCACACCCCTATATGTCCAAATTGGCGCCTATGTTGAATGCCAATAGTACTAACCCACGAGAGTGCACACTATATTTTGGATAGATTCCAATAATCCATTTAACATGAGAATCTATTATAACTAACTGTGCATGTTACCATATTCTACAATGGCCTCTAGTTTACATTAGATACGAGGGCTGTAGGATGGATTCCTTCCCTTTTGCTATTGTTATCAGTTGGAGGGGTTTTGTTTTTTTAAACAGCGTTTCCTTATATATCCAGGATGGTGCTCACCCTGAACGTTGAGAGTAGAAACCGAGCAATGTACACACTTTATTCTTGATATATCTATTTGATAGTTGTGTGACCTGAACCCCAATAATCACCTGAATGCCAATATTTCAAACACCCCAATTTTCACACAATTAATTTGGCTCCAGAATCTCCAATAGCTCTAGCCGTTAGAGACTACGCTCCTCATGGAGAATATACATTTCAGCCGAATAAAACAAAATAAACAAGAAAGCATTGTTAACTGAGTTCTAAGTAAAAAATGAGGCAAAAATAGATTTATTACAGAATTATTAGTAAATACAGTACAGGGAGAACTGCATGAATTGCCTTGAAGGCCCAAATGCACTAATACAGAGTCACACAACTTAACACCACTTAGACAAATCTAAGGAAAATCCCAAGTCAAACACATAAAGAGGGCTGAGACCATCCCCATAAGAAAATGTAAGTCAAAATGACATCAAAAATGAAAAATCTCCCCAGCAGCAACAGTCTTAGAGACAACTATAAAAATGCCCCCCCCCCCGGATCCAAAAGCCCACGAGTTTCTATGCACAAATCACACATTCATTACTAGATTCTGTACATTCAGCTTGGGATGGTCATGGTTTGGCCACTCTGTCAAATCAGGAGCAGCTGCGCTGTATTTTAAACCTTTAGGATTCACCCATTTCTTAAGGTAAGAGGAATCTTCCACCTGCTCTCTCAGCACCTGCACTCCGGGAATGTTCAGCACAGAATGAAACATTCCTTAAACAATGGGTCATACCATTAGCAGCCTTCACCGGACTTCCAGCCAAAGCCCTTGGATATGACACTTTGGGTTCATGATGGAAACTTCATTCACAACACACACTTCCTAACACAATTGTTCGTCTTTGAGTCCGTGACGTCATTCTTCGGATGCTCTGCGGAAACGAGAGGAAAGATGGTTTGCAGCAGGACTCTGATCCGGAGGAGGGGTGAACAGGAGCAAGATGAGCTGACACCAGGACCGTCATCCATATTAACATAAATGGAAGAACGTCTCACGTGAAAATGTGGATAACTTCTTCACGCTATTAATTATACTTCAAAGTGACTCAGTAAATGTGTTTTAAGTGCATCATTAATTCATCAATTAGGACTCCATGCATTACTAAAACCATCAAATTTCAAATGTAATCTTTACCCGATATTACACATTTGCACATTTAAAAAAAGCTACTACAACCTCCTCCCCGATTATTTTTTTTTAGTAATCAATTAACCTAATTTGAAACCTTTCCTTAATCAGCTATTAGTCTTTTGAAGTCTTCAACTTTTTAATTAATGAAACATTCTCTTCCCTTCATTACATCTGTTTGATTACTTGATCCTGGTAATCACCCAGTTCAAAGTCCACTCATCTTTTCCTTTTTCTTCGTATTATTCTCATTACTTATACTCTTTTATTAATAATATTCTAATCATACTTTCTATTAGGATTACTAATAGAAATAGGGAAATTGCACAAATCAATATTATCACTACTTAGCCACTCACCTAATATTCCAAAACCACTCCCTATTTCCCTTACACAGAACACTATAGTGTCCCATTAACCTTGATCTTCTAACAATCTAATCTCATGAGTCAAATTAGATATGTCAGTGATGTAAGAGTCAATCATTCCACTATAATCCGGTATGTATGTACAGCACTTCTTCATCTTTATTACTTTATAGACACCGCCCTCTTTCACCAAGAGTTTACCTAAAGCAAGACAGTTCTGCATCACCATTGCTCTAATTGCTAATATCTCTTTATTCACTAATTTATAAGACGCTGGAGCAAGGAAGTGGCCAGAAAATTGAATTACCCCCCAGTTCGAACTAAACCTCTCATGGCACCAAGCAAGCAAGGCAAGTGAGCCCAGTGTTACCTAGAAGAGCTCCCTGGTCTCTTCCATCCAAGCATCTAGCCATTCATCCATTCACCCTTTAATCAACCCGCTAATAGCCACTATTTCACATTTACATTCTGTCATCCATTATTTCTTTCATCCATCATTCAGTCTTTCCCAAATCCATTCATCCACTCTGCCATCAATTGGTCTGTCCATCCATCCATCCACTCTGTGATACAGCCAGCCAATCTACCATCCATCCTTCCATCGATCCAACCTTCCGTCTACTCATCCATCCATAGCCATGCATTCACTTTGCAATCAATCCATCAATTTTTCCATCCATTTATCCACTCTGCTATCCATCCATCTATCACTCAGCCATCCATCCATTCATCCACCTTGCCATCTATCCTGTCATTCCATTCATCCACCCACACATCCATCCATCCATTCATCCATCTGCTCTACCATCCACTCCACCAAAACACATTTTCCATCAAACTAGAGTTTCTGCCATCCACCCATCCATGTTCATACAGCCATCCATCCATTTGTCCATCCTCTCTGCCATCCATTCACTCATTTTGTACCTGCTGATCCATCGTTCCCTTTACTCTGACATCGTGTCACCTGTTCGTCCACTCATCCATCCACACCTTTACTCTGCCATCCCTTCACCTGTCCATCCATCTATTAATCCCCTCATCCTTTCACCTACTCTTCCATCTTCCCACTTATTCATTCACCCACTCATTCACCCACTCATCCATACATTCTTCCTTCCATTCAATATTCCTTTCATCATTCTCTCTTCTATTTATCCATCTTTCCTTTTTCCTTGCTCCTGTTTACACTTCTGTTGACTTTGTTGTTGGAGATGGCCCTTCTTAGGGGATTTCCCTGAATTGATTTGCTTTTTCTCCAGGGCTTTTGCTGACTCTCTTTGCATGGCCTTAGGACTCTGGGCACTTTCTCACTGTACTGCAGTGGGAAAGTGCACGTGCCTACCTACACCTGCTAGGAGGGGGCGCTTATGTGATTGGTTCAGGTGCTATACCCCGTAGTGCCCAGTAAAACTGTACACCACATACCCAGGACGGGTACAGCTCTGGCTCCTAGTGTGCCATTCACTAGGCTAGCATTTGAAGCATGTATTGGGCCTGTCAATGTAGGCCTGTGGAGGCGCAGTTGTGCTTGGGCTTCGGTTGGCACAACTAACTTCATAGACAATGCTGAGTCGACCCTCCAATACCCCTTGAGCACCCCCAGAAGGGCGGGGCAGGTGGTAGACGGAAGGATAGGCAGGCACACATGGGTGTCCCATTCCTGGCAGTGAAGAACCCCCACGTGTGTTCTCCCTACCTAGGGGGGTTAGCTCTTCCCATAGGTTTTTACCTTATTCCCTACACAGGGACCTTAGGGCCCTGGGCCCTTTCCTACTGTCAACACAGTACAGCAGTGGGCGTGCTTTCCTACATATATGAGGAAGTGGCACTGGCCATTGTGTGTACGCATGCCCACTGGCACGCCAAACATGTGATGAGTCTGTCATAGCAGGCCTGGACGTGCACTTGCCCAATGGCGTGTTTAAATATGTATCCAGCATGTCGTAGCAGGCCTGGGTGTGTGCACTAGCACATATGGTGCTTTAATCCTGTATCCAGCATGTCATAGCAGGCCTGGGTGTGTGCACTAGCACCTATGGTGCTTTAATCCTGTATCCAGCATGTCGTAGCAGGCCTGGGCGTGTGCACTAGCACATATGGTGCTTTAATCCTGTATCCAGCCTGTCACAGCAGGCCTGGGTGTGCGTCTAGCACATATGGTGCTTTAATCCTGTATCCAGCATGTCGTAGCAGGCCTGTGAGATCGCACTAGCACCTAGGGGGGGGTTTGAATATGTATCGAGCCTGTCACAGCAGGCCTGGGTGTGTGCACTAGCACCTATGGTGCTTTAATCCTGTATCCAGCATGTCGTAGCAGGCCTGGGTGTGTGCACTAGCACAGATGGTGCTTTAATCCTGTATCCAGCATGTCGTAGCAGGCCTGTGAGATCGCACTAGCACCTAGGGGGGGGTTTGAATATGTATCGAGCCTGTCATAGCAGAGCTAGTTGTGTTCACAAGCACATATTGTGTTTCTAAACATGTTTCCCACCTGACTTAGCAGGCCTGTGTGCGCCCTTGCTCCTATGGTGCTTTTACACATGTGTCCAGCCTGCCAGTGCAGGCTTGTATGTGGGCGAGGGCACTGATGCCCAGAGAGTGCAGAATACCCAGGGGTGTTTTCACTGCATAGAGAGCTGCTCTGCCGTAGGTTAACAAGGGGGAGTTACAATTACTCCTGGTTGCAGCAGTGGATGCAGCAGAGCAGCCTCACGCTGTTCACTTTCATTGGATTCGTCCTGACAAATCCCTTTCTATGGTAAAGGTGGTTTTGACAACAATCATAGAGAAAGGCCACTTCTAGAAAGTGGACATTTCTCTGCCCTAAAAAACTTTGGAAAAAGGTGTGAAGGGCTGGGGAGGAGTAGCCTCCCCCAGCCTCTGGAAATGCTTTCATGGGCACAGATGGTGCCCATCTCTGCATAAGCCAGTCTACACCAGTTCAGGGATCCCCCAGCCCTGCTCTGGTGCGAAACTGGACAAAGGAAAGGGGAGTGACCACTCCCCTGACCTGCACCTCCCCTGGGAGGTGCCCAGTGCTCCTCCAGTGTGCTCCAGACCTCTGCCATCTTGGAAACAGAGGTGCTGCTGGCACACTGGACTGCTCTGAGTGGCCAGGGCCAGCAGGTGACATCAGAGACTCCTTCTGATAGGCTCTTACCTGTGTTGCTAGCCTATCCTCCTTCCTATGTAGCCATACCTCCTTTTCTGGCTATTTAGGGTCTCTGCTTTGGGGAATTCTTCAGATAACGAATGCAAGAGCTCATCAGAGTTCCTCTGCATCTCTCTCTTCACCTTCTGCCAAGGAATCGACTGCTGACTGCGCTGGAAGCCTGCAAAACTGCAACAAAGTAGCAAAGACGACTACTGCGACCTTGTAACGCTGATCCTGCTGCCTTCTCGACTGTTTTCCTGGTGGTGCATGCTGTGGGGGTAGTCTGCCTCCTCTCTGCACTAGAAGCTCCGAAGAAATCTCCTGTGGGTCGACGGAATCTTCCCCCTGCAACCGCAGGCACCAAAGAACTGCTTCACCGGTCCTCTGGGTCTCCTCTCAGCACAACGAGCGAGGTCCCTTGACCTCAGCAACTCTGTCCAAGTGACTCCCACAGTCCAGTGACTCTTCAGTCCAAGTTTGGTGGAGGTAAGTCCTTGCCTCCCCACGCCAGACTGCATTGCTGGGAACCGCATGTTTTGCAGCTACTCCGGCTCCTGTGCACTCTTCCAGGATTTCCTTTGTGCACATCCAAGCCTGGGTCCCCGGCACTCTAACCTGCAGTGCACGACCTCCTGAGTTGTCCTCCGGCGTCATGGGACCCTCTTTCGTGACTTTGGGTGAGCTCTGGTTCACTCCACTTCGTAGTGCCTGTTCCGGCACTTCTGCGGGTGCTGCTTGCTTCTGAGAGGGCTCCTTGTCTTGCTGGGCGCCCCCTCTGTCCCCTCACGTAATTGGCGACATCCTGGTCCCTCCTGGGCCACAGCAGCATCCAAAAACCCTAACCGCAAACCTTGCAGCTAGCAAGGCTTGTTTGCGGTCTTTCTGCACGGAAACACTTCTGCACGACTCTTCACGACGTGTGACATCCATCCTCCAAAGGCGAAGTTTCTAGCCCTTGTCGTTCTTGCAGAATCCAAAGCTTCTACCATCCGGTGGCAGCTTCTTTGCACCCACAGCTGGCATTTCCTGGGCATCTGCCCACTCCCGACTTGATCGTGACTCTTGGACTTGGTCCCCTTGTTCCACAGGTACTCTCGTCAGGAAATCCATCGTTGTTGCATTGCTGGTGTTGTTGTTTCTGGCAGAATTCCCCTATCACGACTTCTGTGCTCTTTGGGGAACTTAGGTGCACTTTGCACCCACTTTTCAGGGTCTTGGGGTGGGCTATTTTTCTAACCCTCACTGTTTTCTTACAGTCCCAGCGACCCTCTACGAGCTCACATAGGTTTGGGGTCCATTCGTGGTTCGCATTCCACTTCTAGAGTATATGGTTTGTGTTGCCCCTATCCCTATGTGCTCCCATTGCATTCTATTGTGACTATACATTGTTTGCACTGTTTTCTATTACTATTACTGCATATTTTGGTATTGTGTACATATATCTTGTGTATATTTGCTATCCTCATACTGAGGGTACTCACTGAGATACTTTGGCATATTGTCATAAAAATAAACTACCTTTATTTTTAGTACATCTGTGTATTGTGTTTTCTTATGATATTGTGCATATGACACTAGTGGTACTATAGGAGCTTCACTTGTCTCCTAGTTCAGCCTAAGGTGCTCTGCTAAGCTACCTTTTCTATCAGCCTAAGCTGCTAGACACCCCTCTACACTAATAAGGGATACCTGGGCCTGGTGCAAGGTGTAAGTACCCCTTGGTACTCACTACAAGCCAGTCCAGCCTCCTACAAGTAGTCCTTCATGCAAAGCAGTCCAGATGAGTTTTTTGTGCAGCCAGGCAGTCCCTCTGGCAGAGTACACTTGTAGGCCCAGAAGTTTCTGATTTAGTGGGGTCACAGACCCAGTATATATACCTAAAAGTTCCTTTGAGTGGAGGAAACTTCAAAGAGTGTTTTTGAAGTTTCAACCCAGGCCTGCCTGGCAGGAGCCCTGTGGGGGTTATCAGTCCTTTGTGTGAGGGCAGGCCTCTGGCCTTTGAAGTGTAAGAGAGAGCCCCTCCACCCTTCCTGCCCAGGGGAACCCATCTGTAAGCAGCTGAATGCAGATGCAGCTGAGTGTCCTGTGTTTATGGCTGTTTGGGTGGAATGCACAGGGGGAGCTGCCAACCAGCACAGAGGGCACTGGGATTGGAGGCAGGCTGTAAGGCACAGATGGCAATGAGGGCATAGAAATGCCCACTTTCTAAAAGTGGCATTTCTAAAACAGTAATGTAAAATCCAACTTCACCAGTAAGTAGGATTTCTCACTACCATTCCAAGCATACCAAATATGACAAAGCTACTCCTCTTAGATATCCTATGAAAGGTGCAAGCTTCACAGTAGTGAAAAATGACTTTGGGAGTTTTTCACTACCAGGACATGTACAACTTATAAGTACTTGTCCTGCCTTTTACTTACATAGCACCCTGCCCCATGGGTTACCTAGGGCCTACCTTAAGGGTGACATATTTATGAAAAGGGGAATTTACGGCCTGGCAAATAGTTTTAAACGCCAAATCGAAGTGGCAGTGACACTGCACACAAAGGCCTGGCAATGGCAGACCTGAGACATGGTTAAGGGGCTACTTAGGTGGGTGGTGCAATCAAAGCTGCAGGCCCAGTAGTAGCATTTAATTTACTTGCCCTGGGTACATCTACTGCACTTTGCTAGGGACTCATAGGTAAATTAAATATGTCAACTGAATATGAGCCAATGTTACCAGGTTTTAGGCAGAGAGCACATGCACTTTAGCACTGGTTAGCAGTGGCAAAGTGCCCAGAGTCCTAAAGCCAACAAAAACTAGGTCAGAAAAAGAGGAGGAAGGCAAAACGTATAGGGTGACATTCAGAGAGGGCCATTTAGCAACACAATGATAAATAGGATACTCGCTCAAGTCAGACATCAACAAGCCACCCTTTTTCTTGTGGCTCCCTTTTGGCAGTCTCAAGATTGGTTCTCTTTGCTTCTGGGGCTGACCATAGACTTCCAAGTTCTTCTCCCGTCTTCTCCCATCCTCCTTCTAATCCTTCTGGCAGTCCTCACAATCTGGTATTGGACAATTCCCTCCGGCTTTCAGCTTGGACACTAGCAGGTCTGCTGAATCTGAACCCTGCATTCCTCCAGAGGCTTCACAATACATTAACAAATCATGGGCCCCAGGAACGTTGAAGGCTTACAAGTCAGCTTGGTCTTACTGGGAAGCTGGTGTGTGGGATAATGTATCAATCCCCTTTCAGCGGATATAGCGTATGTTGTTACCTTTTTCTAGCTGAGGCCTGCAGTGGAAAAACATACTGTACCATCAATCATCACAGATCGGCCATTTCTATCAACCATCTTTCATCAATGGGCAACCAGTAGGAGAACACCCACTGCTCTGTCGCCTATTAAAGGGAGTAACATTTTGTAATCTTCCTACTCCAAAATACGATACTTTTAGGGTTGTGAATGTTGTTTTGAAATGTTTCTGTCATGGCCACATAATGATGCCCTCTCTCTCAAAATCTTACAATGTTGTTGTGTCTTATTTCTATGAAACGATTGTCAGATGTTAGAGCATTGGATATTACTTCTCTACAGTTTTCTCCTACAGGTTTACTTCTCACAGTCCACAAACGTACAAAAACAAACCTCACTTCTGTATTTCCTGATAAGCCTAATCTCTCTGTGGCACAATGTTTGTAAGAATATGAACAGCATGCAGACAATCTCAGAACATCCTCTGACTCCCAGCTGCCCTTTTCCTCCCCGACGCTTGCTCGCTGAGTTAAGTGGGTCATGTCCCTTGCGGGTATTGATGCTTCCATTTCTGGTGCCCACGCTGCGAGGGGTCCTATGGCTTCCAAAGCTTTTTGGGCGGGCTCCCGTTTACAGGGTATACTGCGATCGGCTGATTGGTCTAATGATTCTGTTTTCCACACTTTCTGCTGTAAACCGGTTCATGCTGCATCTTCAGTAGTAATTAATATGCTTTAAAGAAGCCTAATAGGAGCCTCCAGTCTGTCCATAAAATGTAGATTTTCCTAGTAATTTATGAGAGAAAGTCTTAATTTTATTAAAGACACAGAGACAAGTATTATCTCACCGCAACTCAAACTTAACTCGTTCTCTGTTTCCCACCCTAACAGCGGGTCCTGCACAACCACAGTTGTCTACCTGAGGATCTGTCATCTGATCCTGGAGCTTCGGGCCTTTTTCTTCTTCAGCTTCAGTCTCGCCTGGACTCCAAGATTCTCCTTCATCCAGCTTGTTGGGACCTACGTTTATAAACTTTTGCCAAGATGTATTCACATTTTCTTGAACCGTTGCTATTGTGCTTTCAATTTTACCTTTGTTTAATGTTTCTATTCAACCTCTCGCACAAGAAAAGAGGACTGTTCGCAGTCAAGCTAGATGCTACACTTTGGGCTTGAATGCTATTGGTCATTATGGTGACTGTGTTTTTTCATCCAATTGGCTACTCTTCTCGTTGCCTGATGGGATTTGTAGTTTATTCTGTTATCTTGACTGCTGCTATGAAACTAAAGGAAGATTAGTAAGCATAATACTCGCCTGCTTGTCTTTAATAAAATTAAGACTTTCTGTCATAAGTTACTAAGAAAATCTACATTCGTAAGTAGTCCTGGAGACTTCACAATGTGTGTATTTGTAATCAGTCCTGGAGACTACACAATGTGTGTGAATTTGTAAGCAGTGCCGGAGACTACACACTGTGTGTGTATTTGTAATCAGTCCTAGAGACTACACAAGGTGTGTGTATTTGTAATCAGTGCTGTCCCCTGAAACCCCTGCTCACAGGGTGGGGAGAGTGGCAAATTTAAATCATGGAGGACATTCCAGTTAACCAGTAACAAGTGGTTTCTTCTAGATTCATTTGCTGCAGTAGGAGATTCTTGCCTTTTATGAAGTATATTCTATGTGATTCCTGTTGCAGTGGAACTGGCTAATTGTGTCTCCAGTGATTTTTCTAGAACCATAAAATGTTGCTTAATCATTTAGGTAAGTGTCCTAGTGATCTTATGCTGATCAGGATCCAGTAGAAACCACTTGCAACTGGTGAACTGGGACTTCCAAGGAATGAAGGAAGGAGCTTGTATGACGTAAGACCAGTGCGTGCACATTATATTTAGATGCATTTATTAGAAATCCCTCCATCTCTCTTTACTCTGCAGGTGTAACAGGCTCCATTTCTTTACCTCTATATCTCTTTTCTGAGCCTGTCTCTCACAGTCTCACACTCTCTTAAGTCACTCCCAGTGACTGTATCTCTCACTCTTTCTTAATTCATTCCCAATGGCCCAGTCTCTCACCCTGTCATACTCTCCTAACTCACTTTTGGGGCATATTTATACTCGATTTGCGTCTTTTTTTCACTCAAATTCAGCGCAAAACTAACTCCATATTTATATTTTGACGTAAGACCTGTCTAACGTAAAAATAATGGAGTTTGCCTCATTTTGTAGATGCGTGAACCTACCTTGCGTTAATGAGATGCAAGGTAGGCGGTACCATCTAAAAAATGGTGCAAACCCCATATCCCCATTTTTATCCCAGTGCTAAAATGACGCACGGTGGGAAGAGCGGCTAAATAATGGTGAGAAGCTTGCTTTGCACCATTATTTAATGCCTGGGTCAGACCAGGCATTAGGGAACCTGTGGACCTATTTCCATGGTCGCCCTCCTCAAGCCCCAGGCAGGAACACCCCCACCCACACCAGAGGGACACCGGAGGATGGGGGACCCCATCCCAGGTAAGTAGGATGAGTATAACTAGGTATTTTTCTTTTTTTATTAAAGTGCCATTGGGGGCCCAACTTGGGGTCCCCTGCATGGCACAGGGTGCAATGGCCATGCCCAGGGGACCCTGGCCCCCTCTGCTGGACGTTGGGGTTGTGTGCATGACTCCTCTCTTTTCTAAGACAGGAGTCATGTAGTATGGATGGTTTTCCATCAGAAAATGACGCTAAGCTGGTTAGAGGCATTTTTTTTTGCCTCTAACCAGCCTAACGTTATTTTTTGGTGCAAAACTCCCTTCTCCTCTATACCGCCACCCCCACCCAGCTAACGTCATTTTTTTATGCTAGCCCACCCTTTGCACCGACTTGCGCCATTCCATAAATATGGCGCCCGGCTGGTGCTCAGGAATGGGGCAAGCCGGTGCAAAACCTTTTGATGCAAAACTGCATTAGTGCAATTTTGCATCAAAAAGTATCAATATACCCCTCAGTGCCTGAGTTTCTCAGTTTCTCACACTCTCTTAACTCACTCTCAGTGCTTGAGTCTCTCACCCTCTCTTAACTCACTCCTAGTACCTAAGTCTCTCAGTCTCTCACATTATCTTAACTCTCTCAGTGCTTGAGTCTCTCACCCTCTCACACTTTCATAACTCACTCCCGGTGTCTAAGTCTCTCACTCTAACTCACTCCCAGTGCCTGACTTTCCCTGATGGTCCCTCAGTTGTTGTCACTTTTGCTTTATGATTCTATGCTCAGAGTCTGGACATTTCCTGCCTGTGTTTGTGTAAAGACTGGTGCCTGCCTGTGTCAGTGCCTGCAGCATGTGCAGTGCCTGTGAGTGATGGAAGCAGCTGTCCTGCTGTCTGACTGTAAAGGGACAGAGCCCGATGTCAGTCTGTCCTTGAAGCAGCTGAATGTATAAAGAGATTGTAAATAGAAATGATGTTATATGTGGGTCCTATG
The DNA here is from genome assembly GCF_031143425.1 of Pleurodeles waltl. Taxonomy (NCBI): domain Eukaryota; kingdom Metazoa; phylum Chordata; class Amphibia; order Caudata; family Salamandridae; genus Pleurodeles; species Pleurodeles waltl. The sequence goes on from NW_027149893.1 coordinate 321,959, forward strand.
GAGTCCTAGAGCGCATTAGAACAATAAAAGGAGCAGCTGTTGTGAGTTAGAGCAGAAAAAAAAAAGTGTGTTTCCGCCCCGGGGACCTTTCGCGTGTTAGGCGAACTTGATAACCACTACACTACGGAAACCCGCATGAAACATAGCGAGGCAGCTTCAGCTCTGAGAAGTGGCTGGAAGTAAATGCAGTGTGGCATACAGTGCACGGAATGGTGCACACTTAGGAGGGCTCTCAGTGCATTCAACTGAATGCTGCAGAGATAGACCTCTGACTGATCACTCAGCAGTGACTGATGCACAGATAGGTCTCAGGGAAGGGATCTCTCACTGATCAGTCAGCAGTGCACAGATAGGTCTCAGGGAAGGGATCTCTCACTGATCACCCAGCAGTGAATGATGCACAGATAGGTCTCAGGAAAGGGATCTCTCACTGATCACTCAGCAGTGACTGATGCACAGATAAGAGGTCTCATGGAAGGGATCTCTCACTGATCACTCAGAAGTGACTGCTGCACAGATAAGAGGTCTCAGGGAAGGGATCTCTCACTGATCACTCAGCAGTGACTGATGCACAGATAGGTCTCAGGGAAGGGATCTCTCACTGATCACTCAGCAGTGACTGATTTACAGATAAGAGGTCTCAGGGAAGGGATCTCTCACTGATCACTCAGCAGTGACTGATGCACAGATAGGTCTCAGGGAAGGGATCTCTCACTGATCACTCAGCAGTGACTGATGCACAGATAGGTCTCAGGGAAGGGATCTCTCACTGATCACTCAGCAGTGACTGATTTACAGATAAGAGGTCTCAGGGAAGGGATCTCTCACTGATCACTCAGCAGTGACTGATGCACAGATAGGTCTCAGGGAAGGGATCTCTCACTGATCACTCAGCAGTGACTGATTTACAGATAAGAGGTCTCAGGGAAGGGATCTCTCACTGATCACTCAGCAGTGACTGATGCACAGATAGGTCTCAGGGAAGGGATCTCTCACTGATCACTCAGCAGTGACTGATGCACAGATAGGTCTCAGGGAAGGGATCTCTCACTGATCACTCAGCAGTGACTGATTTACAGATAAGAGGTCTCAGGGAAGGGATCTCTCACTGATCACTCAGCAGTGACTGATGCACAGATAGGTCTCAGGGAAGGGATCTCTCACTGATCACTCAGCAGTGACTGATGCACAGATAGGTCTCAGGGAAGGGATCTCTCACTGATCACTCAGCAGTGACTGATGCACAGATAAGAGGTCTCAGGAAAGGGATCTCTCACTGAGCTCCATCACTAACCAGTGTCTGCACGGCTGAGAGGTCTTCGCTCTGCACACTCACAAGTAGATTCTGTATAAACCATTTGTGACTGGTGAACTGGAATGTGCAGGGATCAAGGCTTCCTGTCTGGCGTGAGAACAATACAATCCTGTATCACGAAGTCCCACAGTAGAGACATCAGTCTTCCCCTCACAGCTGTGACATGCTCACTGCTTCACTCTCACACGTCTCTGTGCCAGTCTCACACTCCCTCACACTCTCCACGGGGGTCTCACTCTGATGCCCACGGCAGTCACTCGGGTCTCTTCTCTCACTTGCACTGTTGGGACATCCCAGCCGCGTTTCCAGCATCAGATTGTTTCCTGTGAGGGTGAAAGGTCGCACAGTCGAGTCAAGGTGGCTTTTTAAATCCATCTGGGGCTGAAGCCCCCTGGTTTGTTCTTTCTCGGCGCGGATTCCCACACAATGTATGTGATGTGCTGCGATGACGTCACCATTGCGTCACATGTAAGTGCTCCAACGTCTAGTGATGTGGTTAATATGCAAATGAGTGGTTGTAAGACTTGAGAACCGCCCGAGCTCCCACAAGAGAGGCCACGTGTGGAATGAGATCGGTGGGGCGCCAGCAGCTGTTAAAGTGGGATTCTAGGCGCTGGCTTCAGTGAGGCTGACTCTGGCTGTGTGTGTTGTGATTGGATGACAGCTCAGGTGCACCCAGGGGTAGGAGGTGGACCCCAGATATGAATAAAACAGGAGCACCATGTCTGCTTACATAGGTACAGAAAGAGGGGAGGGGGGGGCCACATCAGTCAGTCTGCAGCCCGGATAGCTCAGTTGGTAGAGCATCAGACTTTTAATCTGAGGGTCTAGGGTTCAAGTCCCTATTCGGGCGGAACAGTGATTTTTTTTTTTTTTTTAACATTTACCTGTTATTAAACAGTATTAAAATGATCAATGATTTTTCCTGCTTTTCACTCTTTCATCTCTCTCTAACATTTAATCTGTTATCACTCCGGTTTCTTAAACCCAGCAGCGCCCCCTGCTGACATCATAGCAGTTTTCAGTGACGTTTCATAGTCAGACACTGGTTTGTGCCACGTGGCCCTTCCTTGCCTCCACTAACCACGGTGAGAGAGTGAGTCTGGTGCAGCCACAAGCACAGCACCAGATTACCCCCCACAGACGCCCCCCAGAGTTACTCACAAACCACAGACCGCTTCCCCAGGAGACACAAGCACAGCACCAGATTACCCCCCACAGACGCCCTCAGAGTTACTCACAAACCACAGACCGCTTCCCCGGGAGACACAAGCACAGCACCAGATTACCCCCCACAGACCCCTCAGAGTTGCTCACAAAACACAGACCGCTTCCCCAGGAGACACAAGCACAGCGCCAGATTACCCCCCACAGACCCCTCAGAGTTACTCACAAACCACAGACCGCTTCCCCGGGAGACACAAGCACAGCACCAGATTACCCCCCACAGACGCCCTCAGAGTTACTCACAAACCACAGACCGCTTCCCCGGGAGACACAAGCACAGCACCAGATTACCCCCCCACAGACCCCTCAGAGTTACTCACAAACCACAGACCGCTTCCCCGGGAGACACAAGCACAGCACCAGATTACCCCCCACAGACGCCCCCAGAGTTACTCACAAACCACAGACCGCTTCCCCAGGAGACACAAGCACAGCACCAGATTACCCCCCACAGACCCCTCAGAGTTACTCACAAACCACATACCGCTTCCCCGGGAGACACAAGCACAGCGCCAGATTACCCCCCAACAGACCCCTCAGAGTTACTCACAAACCACAGACCGCTTCCCCAGGAGACACAAGCACAGCGCCAGATTACCCCCCACAGACGCCCTCAGAGTTACTCACAAACCACAGACCGCTTCCCCGGGAGACACAAGCACAGCGCCAGATTACCCCCACAGACGCCCTCAGAGTTACTCACAAACCACAGACCGCTTCCCCGGGAGACACAAGTACAGCACTAGATTACCCCCCACAGACCCCTCAGAGTTACTCACAAACCACAGACCGCTTCCCCGGGAGACACAAGCACAGCACCAGATTACCCCCCACAGACGCCCTCAGAGTTACTCACAAACCACAGACCGCTTCCCCAGGAGACACAAGCACAGCACCAGATTACCCCCCACAGACGCCCTCAGAGTTACTCACAAACCACAGACCGCTTCCCCAGGAGACACAAGCACAGCACCAGATTACCCCCCACAGACGCCCTCAGAGTTACTCACAAACCACTTCCCCAGGAGACACAAGCACAGCTCCAGATTACCCCCCACAGACCCCTCAGAGTTACTCACAAACCACAGACCGCTTCCCCGGGAGACACAAGCACAGCGCCAGATTACCCCCCACAGACCCCTCAGAGTTACTCACAAACCACAGACCGCTTCCCCGGGAGACACAAGCACAGCGCCAGATTACCCCCCACAGACGCCCTCAGAGTTACTCACAAACCACAGACCGCTTCCCCAGGAGACACAAGCACAGCGCCAGATTACCCCCCACAGACCCCTCAGAGTTACTCACAAACCACAGACCGCTTCCCCGGGAGACACAAGCACAGCACCAGATTACCCCCCACAGACGCCCTCAGAGTTACTCACAAACCACAGACCGCTTCCCCGGCCGCACAGATGCGGCTCTGAGCCCAGATCCAAGCAGTGGGTCCAGATGGGAGGGGGTGCAGCTCTGTGGTGTCAGGCTGTGTGTGTGGCGCTGTGGGGCAGAGCAGCAGACCCTGCCACAGCAGAGAGGGCTCTGCAGCGCTTTCTCCACAGTGAAGCAACCCCGCCTGCTGCGCTATTTGTGCAACTTTATGGTAAAACTACCCCAAAGAATCACCAACCTCGGTGCAAGAAGAGGGTGCAGGTCACCCTGGGAGCTCTGTGGCCTTGTAGACACACTCGGCTTGTGGCCTCCTCTCTCCATCGAGTCACGTGCCTGGATGACGTGTAACACCTTATAATGCTCGGTTGGGGGACTTTATCCCATGTATGCAATGTGGGGGTCACTCGTGTAAGTGACAATTGAAAAAGTTGCTTCACAATCCTTTGTTACCACTGACATAGGTAGATTGGGCAGTGAAATAGCACAGTGTTATATGGCTGCCACTGACACCTCTTGTGATCTGCAGCTTATGATCTGCAGCTCGAGAGTTTAAATCCTGGGAAGGGTAACTCAGCTTTCCATCCTTTCAAACCTAGTACACTGAGCATTTAAATTATAGAAACACCCGTTATTTACAGTGCTTAGAAACAGCAGGCAGAGCTGCAATAATGAACATCTTTATTAGTGCTTGGTAATCAGTGAATCAGTTCTTAATTTGTAAATATGTAAGTGCCAGGAGGCCTCTGGAGGCCACTGAACAGCCTCAGGCGTCTGTGCCTTTCTAAGGGGGGGCTGGGTCTTCTCTGGCATTTTTCAGGGGGACAATAAATATGACAGACATTGGTGACATTGGGTGCACGTCAGTGCTTAATTTGAGCCGGTGGCTGCCGGTGGAGGGTCAGACAAGCATTTTTAGAGACTGGGACTTATTTTATCGCATCGGATATTTCTTAAGAGCACAAGAGAGAAAAGCACATTAAGAGGAAAGAAGGAGGAAGAGAAAGATGGAAAACCTGTCACAGAGGGAGAAAGCAGGAACCTGCAAGAGTGAGATCAAGGAGCAGGGAGTGTCTGGTAGTGGATTAAAGAGGCATGAAGTGGGTTAAAGATTGCACACCTTGGTTTTCAGTGCACTGACATTCAATAGTGCCGGCTGCAGTCTTCTGAGCAGAGCTTTGGGCACCAGCGCTGATTATTTTACAGATTAAGTACTGGTGCACGAGCACACATACGCACACACGTGCACACACACACACGCACACACATGCACACACACACACACATGTGCGCACACACACACACATGCACACACACACACACCCACGCACACACACACACACACACTTACAATTTCTGTAGTTTTACCATATTTTTCGATTCTGTGCTTTGAATAATACTGAGTACTGTATCGCAGCGGTACTCAACAGTCTGACTTTTGTGGACCCCAATGAATCATGACTGGAAAGACCAAGCTGCTGCATCCCTCCTGTCTTCTTGCTTTTCCCTCATTTTCATTGCTTTCTCTGTGTCTTTTCCCTATTTTTTGAGTGCCTTCTCAATGCATTTCCCTTGTTTTCACTGCTTTCTCCTTGCTTTTTCCCTCATTTTCACTGCTTTCTCCGCGATTTTTCCCATTTTTAAGTCCCTACTCCTTGTTTTTCCCTCGTTTTCAGCCTGCTACTTGCCTTTTTTGAGCGCCTTCTCCTTGCTTTTCCCACATTTTCACTGCTTTCTCCTTCCGTCGCCTGTTTTTTGAGTGCCTTCCCCTTCCCCTTGCTCTTCTCTTATTTTCACAGCTTTCTCCCTTCTTTTCCCCATTTTTTTGACTGCCTTTTCCTTGCTTTTCTCACATTTTCACTGCTTTCTCCTTCCGTCGCCCCGTTTTTTGTGTGCCTTCCTCTTGCTCTTCCCTCATTTTCACTGCTTTCTCCTTTCCTTTTCCCCCTGTTGTTTTGTGTGTCTTCTCCTTGCTTTTCCCTCGTTTTCACTGCCTTCTCCTTGTTTTTTCCCCTGTTGTTTGAGTGCCTTCTCCTTTCTCTTCCATCGTTTTCACTGCTTTCTCCTTGCTTTTCTGCCCGTTTTTTGAGTGCCTTATTCTTGTTTTTCCTTTATCGCCAATTGGTGTCTGCAGCCCATTCCTGGGTTACATAACTAGGTGTAGTTAGCCATTAGACTTTGTTTATTCCTCCTAGACAGCTACTTAATAGATGGATTAGGGGTGCTTGGATGGACCACCAACTGGATGAGGGGGGCCGAGGGGGGCATAGCCACACTTGCAATGGAATAGGCTGTGCTGCGCCTTCACACAAAGGACTTGCCACCACTGCATTGTTCATGCAGCCAGCTTGGAGCCAGAGCAGAGGAGGCAGGAGACTTCAAGATCTTCAAAAGGAAACCTGCAGATGCTTCTCCTTCTTCAAAGTGGGCACCAGATACAAATATTGGACCCTCAGACCCAACTCCTCAGATGCTTGTGAACGTGTGGATGCTACAGAAGAAGGACTGCGGTGCTTCTTTGCTGCCAGGACTGCCACTTTGCTGCCCTGCTACTCTGCTGCCTGATGCTGCTTGCTGAGAAGGAAGACTGGACCTGCACCCTTCATCTCAGGCTTAAGTGACTCCAAAGGTCAGCTGACACCTGTTTTGAGCTACAGTGACATTACAAGCTCCAAAGGCTACCTGCAAGTGCCCAGCTGACCTACTGCCTGGACCTCCAAGTAGACCTGCCTGAGCTTTGCTGGCCTCTGCAGGAGTGAATTCCTGATGCCCAGGAGGTGCTCCTCAGGTCCTGGAACCTCGAAATGGCCCTAGTTGAGCTCCACTTCAAAGAAAAGGAGAAATTCTGAAGATTTGGACTCTTCATAAACACAAACCCGTGCCATCTGTCACTGTGAATTTCCAGTGAACCCGACTCTTCATGCCACTGCAACTGCCAGCAACGCCTGACAACTCGTGATGACCACCACCACGAAGCTCCAGCAAAGACTGTCCGTGACACCTGACAGAATCATCGCACTACAATGGCGACCATGCGCAACGCCCCTTTCACTGCAAATTGAATTATTTGCACTGCACCTTGAAGGTGACTCTTTCAGCTGGGTTAACCTGGCCTATCTATCCAGCCAACGCGCTCCATCGCGGTAAGCCTGAACTTGTGATTTGCACCTGGTTTTGCACGACCAGATAACTGCAAGTGGTAGTTTGCGCTTTTGGGCACCTTACTAACCTGAAATCTTTAAAATTGCATGTCCCCGGGTCTACTGATCAGACTTTTGTTGTTTTGGTATCAAATAATTTATTAAAAGTTTACTCTACTTTGCTAAATTGGTGTGAGACTTATCTGGTGTTGTGTTTTCACTTTATTATTGTTTGAAATGTTGCATAAATACTTTGAGCGTTGCCTTTAAATTAAGCCTGACTGTTTATATGCTAAGCTACCAGAGGGTTAAGCATAGATTAATTTGGTGTTTGCTTGTATTTCATCCTGACAGAGATTGTGGGTGCTGCTTGGTTAGGGTTTCAGCCCTCCCCCCAACCAAGAAACCAATTTCCAACATATTCCAACTTAATTTTTAGTCCCCAATTTCAAATTCCTTCACATTTACAAAACATTTTAACATTTTCAATTTTACATCCAACATTCTTATTTCTATATACTTTACTATTCTGCTAACATTAATTCATTTTCCAAGCAGTTGTGGACACCCTGAGTGGGTGTTGAGGACACCCAGGGGTCCGGTACCCCTGGAAAAGAACAGCTAGTGTCTTGAGTACAATTAATATGTCTAACACCTGACACTGACAGCACTTACAAATGGCAGAAGCACGGGTTGAAGCACTGTATAAAAAAGGGATTCTTATTACTATTAATTATAAAATAAACTATGGGGCTCATTCAACATGTTCTCAAAGACCCCAACTAATCCATCACTAGTGTATATTTATTAATGCACTTAAACATCATGTTCAGAACCACTTGATCACTCACCTATGCAGATTTGAACATTGTTATTAAGCATGTGTTTTATTTGTGCCCAAGGTTTCTGTCTGATGTACAACACAAACAGTTCTATGTATTTGATCCTCAGGTTTGTACCAATAATCTACAAACATTACCATGGTATCCTCCTCTGAAAAGCAGACCCAAAAGTGTTAACCGATTACTAAACACTAAACATAGGATACTCCACTGTATCTGCATTCATCTGCATACTGATGGGTCTTCCTGGGGAGGAGGTTGGAAGGGCTCACACTTACTCTTCAAAGCGTAGTGACCTGAGCCACACAAAGGGGGCTGATTACCTCCCGCTGATTGTCTGGAGCCGGTGCTGGGTGAAACGGGCACCTGTGCATTTTAGAGAAACCTTCTGAAGTCACCCCAACATCAAAGGCACATTTTGGTATAAGTTCTGGGTCTCTAAACCCCCAAAATCAGTACACTTCTGGACCTAAGACAGAACCCTGCTGGAGTGAAGGCTGCTATGCTGAAGGATTGTCACTTTGCTGTGCCTGACAGTTTCAGGGCAGTGCTGTCCTGCTTTGCTGAGCTGCCATGATGCTTGCTGACCTTTGCCCTACAGGAAGAGAACAAAGAACTGCTTCCAGAGTGACCCAAGGACTTGCTGACTTGCCCCCAGTTCTACCAAAGGTCTCCAGGACATCAAAGTCCTCAGAGTTCCGCTATTACCTCAAAAACGTGGCGTTTGTATTCTTTACACTTGATTTGAAGTATTCCAGCGTTTGCTTTGATGACAGGTGTGTTCTATGACTCCGATCGTCTCATTCCCTTCATAAGTTCTTTGGAGAACCACTGTGATGCCTTGTTCTTACCCTCATTACCACAGCAGCCTCTGCTCTGATTGGTGGCTGCTTGGATTACAACAAAGCATCATACAACGGCCTTGCTAAGGCTGTGCTAGCGTGCATCCAGTATATAAGCAACATGGTACAACAAAGCATCATACAACGGCCTTGCTAAGGCTGTGCTAGCGTGCATCCAGTATATAAGCAACATGGTACAACAAAGCATCATACAGCGGCCTTGCTAAGGCTGTGCTAGCGTGCATCCAGTATATAAGCAACATGGTACAACAAAGCATCATACAACGGCCTTGCTAAGGCTGTGCTAGCGTGCATCCAGTATATAAGCAACATGGTACAACAAAGCATCATACAACGGCCTTGCTAAGGCTGTGCTAGCGTGCATCCAGTATATAAGCAACATTGCTATTGTAGGAAGCTGGCCTGGTGTGTGGAGAGCATCTATGGTGTTATCACCCTATACCAGGTCCAGGTATCCCCTCTTACTGAGGTGTAGTCAGGGTCTTGTAAGACAGGTTCTCTAGAGGTAGCTGTGGATGAGCAACCAAGGCTTATCTAGGAGACATGAAAAGCTTATGCAATGCCACTTATAGTCACACAGTACTTATACACATGAAAGAACCACACAGTGTTACAAAAATAAAGGTACTTTATTTTAATGAAACAAATACCAGAGTACTATATAGGCAATACTCTACTAGCAGGTGAATATGCACACCATTATATAAACCTTAGTAATCACTAATGGGCATAGAAAGCAATAGAAAGCAGTGAAATAACAGTAAGCAATAGAGACCCTAGGGGAGACCAAACCATATACTAAAAAAATGGAATGCGAAAGTCAGACCCCCACCCAGGTAAGTGGAATCTGTAGAGGGGAGCTGGAGGAACTAGGAACCCCAAAAGGTAAGTACCAGAGTGCCCCCCAGTGACCAGGAGAGAAGAGGTAAGCACCTAGTTTTTCCCAAACCCACAGAGAAACTTTGTAAAAAGACTGTGTGAGACCCAAGCAAAGACTGAAAGAAACAGAAGATGGAGCCAGACAGAAGAGGATCTGCAAATGAAAGGGACCAAGTCCAGTTCCAGTTGGAGTGTCCGGTTGGGGCAGGACCAGGTTGACGGTGAAGACCAGGAGTTGGCTATGCAGCACAGGAGCAGAGGAAGAGTTCCAGAAGTGAAGTAGTCAGTGTTCCACGTCGGTAGAAGAGTTGCAGTCTGTCAGTGGTGTGGAAAAATCAGCAACAATCCTTGGCAAAGGCAAGAGTTGCAGAAGAGAAATTACAGAGTTGCTGGGGACCAGGAAGGTCAGAGGGGACTCAACGGAAGGAGGGAAGTCCCAGGCAATCCTCAGCTGTGAAGAGAGACAGAAGTCAAGGATGCAGCCCCCACAGGCAACCTGCAGGTAGCAGGAACATTAGTCGCAGTGAGGCCCACTCAGCACATCTAGAAAGGAGTCCCACGTCGCTGGAGCAGCAGGTAGGAGACTACGCATTGAAGAGATGGGTGCTGGAGGCCAGGGCTGCATGGAGCCTGGAGATCCCTTGGACAAAGAGCCAACAAACCTTGGTAGCTGCAAGAGTTGCGGTGCACAGGGGTACTGTCCTGCAAGGAGAGGCAAAGACTCACCACCTCCAAAGTTGGACCGCTGGTAGAGGGGATCGAGGGGACCACTCAAGATGTGTTGCAGGATCCACATAGAGTTGCAGGAGAGAGGACCCACAGAGCCGGTCGTCTTTGCAGTTGGTGTCTGCAGATGCAGGGGGGTGACTCCTTCACTCCAAGGGAGATTCCTTCTTGCTTCTTGGTGCAGACTGAAGACTTGCCACCCTCAGAGGATTCACAGCTGGGGAAATGTTGCAGTTGCTGGAAGGAGCCAGAGAAACAATGTCGCAGAGCGAAGTCATTGGTGGCGCTGCTGATTGTAGGTTCCTGTGAAGTACAGTTGCTTTTCCAGTGGCCAGAAGTCAAAGTAAACATTGCAGAGTAGTACAGCTGGTATCTTGCATGTCAAATCTGAGGACCCACCCAAGAGGCAGACCCTATATAGCCCTAAAAGAAGGATTGGTTACCTAGCAGGGTGACCAACTATCAGGAAGGGGCTGTGACGTCACCTGCCTGACCTGGCACTCCCCGGGGCCTCTGCCCACCTTTAATTCAAGATGCTCTGGGCACCACCCTTGGATAACTCCCCTTTCCATTGCCCAGTTTCACGCCAGAGCAGGGACTGGGGGTCCCTGGACTGGTGCAAACCAGTTTATGCAAGGAGAGCACCAAATGTGCCCTTTAAAGCTTATCATTGGCTTGAGGAGGCTACCCCTCCCAAGCCATGTAACACCAATTTGCAAAGGGAGAGGGTGTTGCTTCCCTCTCACAAAGGAAATCCTTTGTTCTGCCTTCCTGGGCTTGAGCTGATGAAGCAGCAGGAGGGCAGAAACCCATCTGTAGGATGGCAGGAGCGCGGGCTGCCCGGGAAAACCCTGCAAACTGGTAGGAGCAAAGCTGGGGGTCCCCAAAGGAGCCCCCAGAGTGCATGGAATCATACAACCAATACTATTGGAGTATGATTCTGACATGTTTGATACCAACCATGCCTAGGTTCAGAGTTACCATTATGTAGCTGGACATAGGTAGTGACCTATGTCCAGTACACAGCAAAAATGGCTTCCCTGCACTCACGAAGTCCTGGAAAAATTGAGCTGGAGTTTGTGGGGGCACCTCTACTCAAGCAGGGGTGCCCTCACACTCAGTACTAGCACCATGCCCTCTGGGCTAGGAGGGCCTACCATAGGGGTGGCTTACAGTGACCTGGTGCAGTGGCCTGTAGTGAAAGGATGCATGCACCTTTTAATACAGGCTGCAATGGCAAGCCTGCAGACACATTTTGCATGGGCTCCCATAATAAAGATCCGAAAAAAAAGGAATAGATAGAGCTCTGAAGGTTTGCCAGGACAAGGTCCTGGATATTTTAGGACCACTAGCTAAGATTCTAAAATTAGCTCTTCAAGCTCAGGAAACGGGGGCTGCAATCCACACAGAGGTCCTGGCCGGATGAACTCCAACGGGCCATTTGTTTTTGGAGAATGCGAACTGTGCTTTAACATCCGAAAGAAGAAAATCCATCTTACTTCGAATTGACCCTCAATTGGTGGATTTAGCTTCTGCTGAAGCGGAACCCCTGGCTGAAGGTCAATTATTTGGAGATCGATTTGTAAAGGTTTTGGGAAGTACGTGAACGAGACCTCTCTAGATAAGTCTCAGTCCTCCCTCAAACGAATGTTCAACCCCCTTTTTGGAAGGGCCGGTCGTTTTCGAGGACGTTCGACCGGCCGGGGATATCAGCAAGGTCCTTCAAGGGGAACCTTCCCAAGACGCAGGAGTTGTACCCAGAAGCCTTCACAAGCGGGTTCCTATGCCTCCAGATCTAGAGGCTCATGCAACCGCAACTCCTGAGGCTCCGGCAGAGGCTACAGAGCCATTGACAACACCCTGCAGGTAATAAACCTTGCTCTTCCTTATATTCCTTTAGGAGGTAGACTCAAACATTTTGTTCAAGATTGGGACTCCATTTTTTCAGATGTATGGGTGCTGAATATAGTACAAGGTTACGCCATAGAGCTAATTTGCACACGTCTACAACCTTCGCTTCCTCATCCTATCCTTTTTTCCCAACTAGACAAATCCTTTATCGATTGCAAAATTCGATTTGGAGGGGCAATTAGTACGAATACCTGACATCCATTTGGCCCGTCTTCAGCCCTGTGAGTGCTCACCAAACTGTTGAAACCAGTGGTGGAACACCTACGCGGGAGGGGTATCCGCTTGATCCTCTATCTAGACAATATGATTCTTTTAGCACAAGATCAGTCCCTGCTGTTAACTCATCTGTCATGGGCGGTTGCTCTTCTTCAGGATCTGGGGTTTCTGATCAACCACAAGAAATCTTCCATGATTCTGTCACAGCAAACGGAGTCCTTAGGGTTCCAAGTGGATTCAGGCAAACCTCAATTGCTACCTCCTTCCCAGAAAATGAAATCGATCAAGAGAGAACTGAGAGTGACATTATCGAATCAGACGGTCTCTTCGAGATCCCTAGCTCGGATTGTGGGCCTACTTGCTTCTTCAATCCAAGCAGTTTTTCTGGGACCTCAGCATTACAGAGCCTTACAAAGACTGAAGATTCATTACCTTCAACAGGGCCTTTCCTACGATCATCTGGTTCCGTTACCTCTCGAAGCCCAAGAAGAACTCCAATGGTGGCTTTCTCACATGGAAGCCTGGAACGGCAGAGCCATTTTTAGAGTGTCACCAGAGATTGTGATAGAGTCCAATGCCAGTCATTTGGGTTGGGGAGCGAGATGTGGACAGTTCTTGACAGGAGGGCGGTGGTCATCCGAGGAGCTTCGGCTCCACATCAATTGCCTGGAACTATTAGCGGGTTCGATCGCCATCAGATCCCTCTCCCCGCTCAAGAGTAATTGTTGCATTCTCTTGAGGATGGACAATGTGTCCGCGGTGTGGTACATCAACCGCTTGTGAGGGACAAGGTCCCGCCTAGTGGCGAATACTGCCAGAGAATTTTGGCATCTCTGCCTATCACAAAAGATCATGGTGATAATGGAGTTTCTTCAGAGAAAAGACAATCAAGTGGCGGACTGGCACTCCCAGTTCCTGAAAGATTCCAGCGACCGGAAACTTCACCCATCTGTCTTTCAGAAGATCATGTATTTGCTGGGTCAGTGTCAGGTGGATCTGTTTATATCTCGTCTCAATGTTCAGATTCCAAACTTTTACAGCTGGAGAATGGATCCATTGATGCTGGCAACGGATGCATTTTTACAGGATTGGTCAACTCAAATGAATTATGCCTTTCCTCCATTTGCCATGATCCCAAGAGTAGCGGCGCTCACGCAACGCCAACTAGCATCTTTGATTCTCATCACTCCTGTGTCAAAGAGTCAACCATGGTTTCCATCTCTTCTGAAGCTGTCTATTGCTCTACCTCTTCAACTTCCGGTCTTCCCACAGCTCCTTCTGGACCCTGTGGGATCTCCTCATCCCCTTCTTCTGACAGGGCAGCTGACTCTTATGGCCTGGAAGATATCAAGAGACATACACAAGTGCAAGGTCTTTCGTCTTCAGCTGCCTCTTTTATACAACAAGCTTGGGCTCCATCCACCCGCAAAAGATACTTTTTGGCATGGAAAAAATGGGTGGGTTGGTGCCTTCGAGGGGAAGTGGATCCCATGGGATCCGAGATCGAAGACATCATAAACCTTTTTTGTCAGAATGCGCAGAAACAGGCTTATGCTACAGGTCAGTAAATAACTTTAGATCAGCTATTTCTGCAGGTCATGAATGGATAAATAATAAACCAGTAGGTCAACATCCTTTGTTATGAAAATTCCTTAAAGGGATCAGCGTGGCGAATCCTCCCAAACAACGTTATTTTCAACTGTAGGATGTACATATTGTGTTATTTTTTTGAGCGACTGGCCTGACAGTCTTTTGTTAACAATGAAACAACTATCAGCGAAGTTGACCATGTTGTTGTTTTTAATCCCATGGCACAGAGTTTCTGATGTGAGAGCTTTAGATTTAGCAGGTAGGTTATTCTCTCCTTCTAGAGTTTCGTTCGTTATTTCTAGACATACAAAATGCATGTCTAATTCTGTTGATTATCCTGCTTTTCCTCATAACGAAAATCTTTGTGTGGTTAAATGTTTAAAGGTTCATGAAGAGCACACAGCTAGTTATAGAATAGATCCTCGGACCTCTCCTGATTTCTATTCAAAAACCTTTTCGACCAGTCTCAGCCGCCACTTTGGCCCGCTGGATTCAGTGGGTAATGTCAGACGCAGGCATTGATGTATCTTTATATGGTGCTCATTCCACCAGAGGTGCTATGGCGTCAACAGCTTTTCTCTTGGTTTCTAGATTAAAAGACATTCTTCCAGCCGCTGATCGGTCCAGTGATTCCATGTTTAAAATGTTTTATTATAAGCCAGTGGTACATGTTTCTTATTTAGTGGTGGATCAGCTTTGAACCAGCATAATCGGAGCCTCCGGTCCTGACATAGAATACAAAATTGTCTAGCTTTGCGACAAGAATTTATGATTCTATTAAGGACACGGGGCGAGGATTATCCCACCCGTTGGGTCAAATATATTTATATTACGGATGTTTATTGCTTGTATTGCATTATTATGTAGGTTTTGTCTGTTGGAGTAGAATTGGATCTCATTTTTAGGGTCGAGCCTGCGCTAGCATGCGCTTGCACATGCGTATCGCTTGCAAGACTCTGTAGTAGTTAGAAAAGGGCTCGGAGCCCCGTCCATGTCACGTCAGTGTCTTTCATTGGTTCGTGGGCTTGCCTTTTAAAGTCTGCTTGCTTTCATTAGTGGAAGGCATGCATACGTCATGCCTTTTCCGGTGGTTAGCCTTCCTCGAGCGCAGCGACCAAGTACTGAAAACATATGAGGCTCACTGTTTTCAGTCCGGTTTATGGACTACTTTGTTAAGATGCTGAGACCATTGATTTCAATAAGGGAGTTTTATTCAAGGTAACCAACCCACAGCAGCACACCCTCTCAGACCGCCTCAACCGCCATGGAACCCACCCAGCTTCACGTCAATACCTGGAACACCAGTGTCATCGAGGTTCTAGGCTCCCCATGCTGGAACACCAGTGCCAACGAGGTTCCAGGCTCTCTAACATTCCCAGAACAACACAACACATCCCCCTCCCTTACACTAAATATACTAAAGGATAAAGAAGAACAATTAGAAAATAACAAGGTAAAACCTAACATAAAATGTGTATCAAAACATAATAATTCACAACGTAGGATGCATGCATAATAGGTGTTACAAGGTGTTAAAAAGTCAGGACCATAGTCTATGAAGTATCAGGATACATAGGGGGTCATTCTGACCCCGGCCAGGGTCGGCGGGAGCACCGCAGGGCATTCTGACCGCGGCGGTTCGGCAGCGGTCAGAAGAGGCAAACCGGCGGTCTCCCGCCGGTTTACCGCTGCCCTTAGAATCCCCCATGCCATGGGGGATTCTGACACCCCCTACCGCCATCCTGTTCCTGGCGGTTCGCCCGCCAGGAACAGGATGGCGGTAGGGGGTGCTGCGGGGCCCCTGGGGGCCCCGAAAAGTATTTCACTGTCTGCTAAGCAGACACTGAAATACGCGACGGGTGCAACTGCACCCGTTGCACCCCTGCAACTACGCCGGCTCAATTCTGAGCCGGCGTCCTTGTTGCAGGGGCATTTCCTCTGGGCCGGCGGGCGCTCTTTTGGAGAGCGCCCGCCGGCCCAGAGGAAATGTCTGAATGGCCGCCGCGGTCTTTTGACCGCGGTGCGGTCATTCAGCGGCAGTACCCTGGCGGACGGCCTCCGCCGTCCGCCAGGGTCAGAATGAGGCCCATAGTCTTTCAACCATAATGGTTTGGAGTGTATCCAGAAGGAAACTTTGGTGCGTGGTGACCCTTTCGATCCATTCAAGGAGTGACTTCCTCCCTGGTTTTCCAAGTTAGAGGAATCTTCTGCCAAATCACTCCATTTCACGATCCTGGACATGCTCCATGCATCCCCATTGTCAAGGATCACAATATTCTTTTTCACCTCTCTGATGCGGAATGGACCTTTGAAAGATGACTTACCTTTGGTTCTAAAACCAGGATTCTTCACCAACACCATGTCACCAATTTTCCACTTAACATTGGAAACACTATATTTAGAATCATAACGCAATTTGTATTTACGCTGATACCTCTCTCTAAGTTCAGGTGCCTTATTAAATTTCTTCTGATCAAGTTCATCCTGCCCCAAACTGTTTTTGAACCATGCCGGAAACAATTTAGTGCAACCCGACCTGCCCCTCATATACTCAAATGGGGCAATGTTAGTGATGCTATTAGGGGTATTGCGATGTGCCCACCACATGTCCCTAAGGAGATCAGCTAGAGGAACCCTGGATTCAATAGCTTCCTGCACACATGACTTCACCATTCTATTCATACGTTCAGCAAGACCATTGGCCTGGGGTAGATACAACGTTGTTTTCAAATGTACAATGGCTAAGGAGTCTAAAAAAACTTCATATCTTGAGATGTGAACTGTACACCATTGTCAGTGACTAAATGGCTAGGTATACCCTCTCGAGAGAATTCCTCCTTCAAGAACTCAATCACCGTTCTGATGTCTACCGAATTCACACATTTAGTCACCACCCATTTGGACGCATAATCCACCATGAGTATGACGTAGCGTTCATTCGTAGGCAGAAGATGGAAAGGACCCATAAAGTCAAGGCCCAGCTTAACCCAGGGTTTTTCAGGAATCACAACTAGAGAAAGTGGGGCTTTCACCATAACTTTGCTCTTGTCATTCCGTGCACAACTTACACAGTCTTTCACCACTGCTTCAGCATCACAATCCAACCCTGGCCACCAGTATACTGTTCTCAGTCTGGATTTGGTCAAATTCCTGCCCAACTGCCCCTCATGGGCCAAATTTATGATTTTACTCCTCACGCCCATAGGAGGTATAGATTTAGTACCTCTGAATAATTCACTTCCACTTAAAGAGAGCTCATCTCTCACATTCGAATACCCCTTCAGAGAGTCGGAAATATCCTTGTACTCTGGCCAACCTTTCACAATGAATTCGACAAGTTTATGCCTGTCAGAATCCAGATCCGCTGCTGACTTCCACTCCTCTTCATTTATGGCCTTCTCCCTCATCCAATTGACCACACCCTCATCATCAGACTCCTCACTACTGTCAATTGAAGATCGGGACAGCAAATCTGCTACTATATTCTTTGGCCCTGGTACATATTCCACAACAAAATTGTATTCCAATAATCCTTCCACCCACCTTCTTATCCTTGGCGTCAACTCTTCCCCTTTCTTAGAAGAAAATATTTGGACAAGAGGCCTGTGATCTGTCCTCACCACAAAAGGTAAGCCCCACAAATAAAATTTGAAATGCTTAACCGCCCACATACACGCAACGGCCTCTCTTTCTATAACCGAATAATGCTGCTGAGCCTCCCTGAGGGAACGGGAAGCAAAAGCGATTACTTTCTCTTCCTGGTCTACCCTTTGGATTAAGACTGCCCCTAAACCTTTGACACTGGCATCTGTGTACAAGAAGGTTTTAGCACACGTATCAAAATACCCCAAAGCGGGCATCTTCCCAATGCAGTTCTTCACAAAAGTGAACGCAGCCATACACTCCGCCGTCCAAATGAAATCGCACCCCTTCTTTAAGAGAGATCTCAAGGGTTGAGTCACACTTGAAAAGTTGGCAATGAATTTGGAGTAATACTCCGCCAACCCTAGAAAAGATCTCACACCATCCTTGTCTTTGGGTTCAGGTGCTCGGACTATGGAATCAACTAGTTCCAACTGGGGCCTGATTCCCTCACCAGATATAGGGCCAGATGTAGCAAAGGGTTTTACCCATTCTGTGTCTATGGGAAAATCTATTGGTACATATGGCCCATAGTATGGCCCAGATAAGTCACTGAAGTGACCCTGAACGCGCACCTTTCTTTCTTCACAGTAAGACCACCCCTGGCTAACTTACTCAAAACTTCCCTTAGAATTTTGTCATGCTCATTCACAGTTTTGCCATGAACCAAAATATCTTCCTGAAAACATAAGGTACCAGAAATTCCCTCTAAGACCCTCTTCATAATCCGTTGGAAACAGGCGGCCACAGAGGACAGCCCAAAAGGCATCCTCAAAAATTGGTAGGCCCCCAACGGCGTTACAAAGGAGGTGAGGTGTCTAGACTCAGGATGTAAAACGATTTGATGATAAGCCGAGGATAGATCCAACACACTGAACACTTTCGAGCCACCCAAACACGACAACTCTTCCGAAATGTTAGGTAAAGGTTGGCGATCTACCCGTATATGCATATTCAGATCTCTAAGGTCTACACACATGCGGATCTGCCTCCCATTGTCCTTCGGTGCCAGGACAACAGGGGCCATCCATTCGGAAGATTCTATCTCTTCAATTACCCCTGCCTTCAATAACTTGTTCAATTCCGCCCTTAGGGGTTCTAACATCAACTTAGGTACTCTTCTGGCTTTATGCACAGAAGGGACTGCATTTTTCTTCAGTATGATCTTGTGCTCAAAATTAGTCAGACAACCCAATTCCTCACTAAACACTCCTGGGAATTCCTTACAAATCTCTAGAGTAACATTCTCATCATTCACCACCATGACTTGGTGTTCAGAATTAGGGTCTAACTTAATTCCCATGTCCCGCTGGTGTCACCAACCTAGAAGATTATTACCCTGTTTCGCTAGATAGGCTTTCCCTATAGTGGTCTTATTTTGAAATTGGATATTCATGATTTTGTACCCAATCACTTCTATTTTGGCACCACCATAGCTGACTGGGTTAATATCAGGTTTAATCAAGGAGTCAGGATCCTCCCCGAAGATTACTTGCCAGTTTTTTTCACCTACCATGGTGTAGGGAGATCCAGAGTCTGCTAAGACTGTAACTGTTTTACCATCAAGTCTAATAGTGCACTCAGGCATAATTACGGGTCCCTCGTCCACCATTCCAGTGTTGCCCCCAACCTGGTCAACATCATGTTCCACACACAAAACCATCTTGTTAACATTCTCAGTCACCGAATCTATGTTGCATTTGTCATTATTACAGACCCTTGCATAGTAGCCCTTCTTCCCACACTTCCTACACAATGAATTACGCGAAAAGAAATTTGAGCTATTCGCTGCATGTCACGTGTTGCCACAGCGGTAACAACGCAGATGCTTAATTTCTCTCCTCTTCTCCTGAGTCGATGCCTGTATCCTATTGTCATTGCCAATTCTTAGTACCTCTTCCTGGACGCGTGGTGCCTGTACCATGCACAGATTTTCCCCTTCTGGGTGGTTCATCTCCTTGATCCAGTTGTTGGTACTCTCCAACTATTCAACAATTGCAATAGCTTCCCTCAAGTCGGGGTTCTTCGTCAACAGTTTCTCTTGAACTCTCTTGTTATTTGTGCAACGCACTAATTGGTCACAAATAAGAGAATCCGTGATATCTCCAAAGTCACAAGTGCATGCTAATGTGCGTAAAGCAGCAACAAAATTACCAACACTCTCAGCGTTACCTTGGGACCTTGCAAAAAAATGTGTGTCTTTCCAAAACAACATTGAGCTTAGACTCAAAGTGTGCCGCCAGCATCGCTACAGACATTTCATAGATGTCTCTGGGTTCACCTTCCGCCCCCCGATGGTTAGGGTTTCTAGACTATCATAAATGTTCCTGCCTTTGATTCCCAGATTGTGGAATAAAATAGCCTGTTTCCTAGCGGGAGAGAATTTTTCTCGCCCTATGGCTATTAAATAGGAGTCAAAAAGGTTCTTCCAACGTTTCCAAGGAAGAATTGGGTCCCCTTTGTCTGATAAAAAAGGGGGTGGTTGAGACATCGTGGGCGTAGCCATGATGTGTTAACAGTAGAACACTCAATAGATTTGCAGAGAAGGACAAGAATAGTATGTGTAATATTTATAACGTCTGTTTCAGAAGCAATCAAGTAGAATCATAAACCCAACTGGCCTGAATTGGGATAATACAAAAAAAATTAACAGACCAGTGTTCAGAGGAGAAGAGGAGACAAGAGAAAAAACAAAAATTCTTAACTAGTGGAAAAACATCAATGTGGGAAAACAGTGTGCGGTCTAGTCTTTTTCCCACAATGCACAACCTTGGGCACGCGCGCGAACACAACAATGTGGAAAAAGGTGTGCAGTCTAGTCTTCTGACCGTGTTCAACTTTGAGCACGCGCATGACGTCGCGCCCTGGTAACGTGCCTCATTCAGCACACGAAAAACGCGAGGCGCGCAAAGGAGCGCCTGCATTTACCTCGCTCTCGCGGGCCCTTGAAAAAACAATAAGGCAAAATACCGGGCCCAGAATTGAGGAAACCCCAGGATGTCCAGTGTTCAGTATGTGCCTTCGGGCACCAGCCGCTCCGCAACACTTGTCCACCGAGATTTCGGTGCGGTAGGACACCAAGACCAAAACTGCCGCCGGAGTTCTTGGCAACGGTCGCTGAGACTCTGGATTGTCCTGCGTTGCGCTCACTGGGACTCAGGGTAAAGCAGCTGAAAAGCTGGGACAGTCACCGCTCCGACCACTTCCTTGAGACCTAGCCAATGTCGGGCACAGGATACAGCCTGACCAGTCATCGGTAGAACTGGTACGCACCACTCCGACCACTCCCTTGAGGTCCAGCCAATGTCGGGCACCGCTCTCCTGCAGGTAAGGATCCGTGGGTTCTGGGTTGGTTTTACCTCGTCGCCAGTGTTAAGATGCTGAGACAATTGATTTCAATAAGGGAGTTTTATTCAAGGTAACCAACCCACAGCAGCATTCAACCGCCATGGAACCCACCCAGCTTCCCGTCAATACCTGGAACACCTGTGTCATCGAGGTTCCAGGCTCCCCATGCTGGAACACCAGTGCCAACGAGGTTCCAGGCTCTTTAACATTCACAGGACAACACAACATACTTTTTCTCTTTTTTTGCAGCGCGATCTCGCTGGGCAGATGTCAAGCGTTTTGCATGACATCGACCCTGTTACATAGTTTGCCGGTTACATAGCTAATTGCACTTTTGCCGATAGGTTTCGCTATGAGTGAACTGTAGCAGCGCGATTGCGCTCTTTTTTTCTATTTAATGGTGCAAGAAAAATCCAGTTGGGAGTTTACAACTGCTAATAGCTCTTACTCAGAGAAATTCGAGACCCATTGCATTGCAAATGCTTGTTTCTTTTCATACTGGAACTGATTCCAAACAGGCGTAAAGATTTGTGGATCTTCCATGTTTCGTTGTTGGCAAGAGCTGTCGATAAGTCTTTTTGATGTTGAAGTTATCCAGGAGGATCATGTCCAGAACTGTTCATCTGAGAGTGGTATTGGCTTTACAAAGAAAGAGGAAGTCAGATGGTGCCTTTCTAGTTTATAGACTGTGTTGGACTACTATTGGTGCGTTATGCGAGGGGCGGGGTTCAAAGCCTCATGCTAGTGTGTTTAAGGGGATCGCCGACCCGCCGCGCAGAAGAGGAAAAAACCTCACACTCGCGAGAATGCAAGGAAAAAGGCGCACTGAGTGATCGGGAAAGGGAAAAGGTCCTTGACCCCGCGGGTGGCTTAACTGCACAAGAGCAGGACCGCAAGCGTGTCCAAAATCAAAGGCCCAGAAACCGAGCGCCGTTCAGCCCTGCTCCTGCTCCACAGTCCTAGTACACACAATAAAAAACAACAATACAAGATAATTGTTTTAATAAGAGAAAAATGTGACTTAACTCCGGCTGTGCAGCAGCAAATAAAGAGAAAGGACAATTGTTATGGTGACTCTTACAGTGAGGGGCTAACCTGGGATGTGTCAGGCTGGACTACAGGTGTTCATGGGAGTTGTAGTTTTTCATTTTCTGTAAACATATTGGCTGCTGTTTTTATTGAATGTAAAGAAAGAGAAGCATAATCCTCGCCTCCGTGTCCTTAATAGAATTGAAAATTCTTGATGTGGTAGCTACAAATTTTTTGTATTCCTGTCGCAAAGCTAGAACATTTTGTATCCTCTGCATTACTTTATGATGAGTCTAAATTGCCATTATACAAAGTTCCGATCCTCACCAGCAGGGACATTAATCACCAGTTATCTTGAGATTTTGATAGTTTCATGAAAATTGCTGGACGCACAAGGAAGTTCGCCCACTTTTAAGGTATTTTTAAACACAGCGCCCCCACCAAAGTCAGCGCCAGGTGCGGCTGCACCGGTCGCACAGCCCAAAAGCCAGCCCCGGCATTGGTATTGCCCTGTTTGTATTACTCGTCATTCTACGAAGCCACTGGAACATAGGCATCCTTATTTAAACAACTGGTTGTTTGCTGTGAGATTTAACCATCCAGGCAGTTAGAATTAATTTGCCCCTTTCAGGGTTTATTTTTAGGGATGGGAGGATTTGCAAACAGTTTACATATGGAATAGGTGTAATTTACATGAGAATTATGCCTATTCCGCCAAGTAAGCTTGTGGGGTTGTCTCTGTCCAGGAGCCATGCTCTAGTACTGAATGTCACGCGAGATACATGCTCAGTGCATCTCCCTGTGTATTTTTAAATTTACAAGATGAGCATCTCTAGCACAAGTCACGTGGCAGCAGCCACATTCTAGGCTCTCAGATCCGCAAAATATTTCTCCAAACCAGTTTCCTGAAAGCAAAAATTACACGAACTGGAAGCACAATTTAAAAATACTCATGAGTACACCTCAAAAAGTCTGTCTCTGTGCACTGTTCAGCATCAGTCACACATCACCTCTTGCAGGGTCACCGCGGGCTCTAAGATGAACTCCTGACCCCCGCCCGGTTGTCCTCTAGGGCAGGATCTAAACAGCTGCTCACGTTTGTGGATTTAAAGATCTGTAAACATTCCTCACGCTCCTCTCCGCCTGTGGATATAAATGCTCCGCAGCTCTTGAGATTGAGGGGCTTCTCCTCCTCTCCGCCCCTTCTGGGGGCTGATCTTGGAAGCTCCGCGGTTCCCCTCAGCAGCTCCGCGGTCCCCCTCAGCAGCTCCGCGGTCCCCCTCAGCAGCTCCGCGGTCCCTCTAACACCGACCCTGCGGTACCCCGGGGGTCCACGGGCTGCTGTGATCGACACGACCACAGAAGAGGGTAAATCTCACTGAGTGAGAAGATATCTTTAGTTCTAAGTTAAAACCAGGCTCATGTGTACTTCGTTATCAAAGCAACATTGTTTTTCCACCAAGATAAAAAAAATCCTAAGCGTATAATTTAAAAGAAACTTATTTAGGTGTTAAAAATATGTATGTCATGAATAAATTATGTGCGCCAGCCGGGAATCGAACCCGGGTCGCAAGAATGGGAATCTTGCATGATACCCCTACACTACTGGCGCGGATGGTCATTCAGTAGCATCTGCAGTGTGTCAGCTCTGGCAGGAAAGTGCCATATCTCAGTGTTTTTTGGGGTACAATTATTGACTTGACTCTTACACTCTACTAGGCGCTAGTAAACTACTTACAATTAATACCTTTTTTAAGTGAAACAAGGAAGCAGATTATTTATTTATTTAATTAAGTGACTATGAAAGTGGATGAACTGAAGGAAGTTTAGAACAAACACCAACGTGGACATTGACGTAAACAAACATATAAGTAACAGGGGACAGTGCACTTATGGACATATTGTAGATGTACACCTCACGTAGCAAGACAAGGCGATGCTCTGCCTTTACAGTGTACATAAACTCGGTGCACCCGAATTTCAAATGTGGATCTTATAGAGGCGACAATAGAAAACAGCAACTGTACACACGTCCGTATATTACACCACCCATCACACGCTGCAGATGTAATCTGCTCCTGAAGTTACATCCTACATCTCACAATGATGACAAGGACCAGTCACAGCATAGCGCCTCTCTTCATACAAGAATGGACAGCACAGCAAAAACAATACAGCTGACGATAAAACATGTAAATGACTACTAGCCAAAAATAATATGTGTCCTCATTTCTCAGGCTAGTCCCGTGTCAGCCCCCTTCTCACTCTAGAGATTCACCCATCAGGGACCCAAACCTGGATATCCATTTCAGCCATTAACAAAAAGAATATTGGCAAAGCCAGTAAGTCACTCCTATGAGACAAAAGCTGTTGGCTTTGTCAGTGCTTATCCATGTTGTGCAGCAGTGTGGCTCCCTGCAGCGGGGTGTAGGAACCAAACCCCCCCCAGTGTTCAGAGGCACCCCGGGGGCCACACACACAGGAGCAGGAAGGGAAAGACCGACGAGGATCACAACAACCACATATACCACAATCACTGTAGTAAGCACAGGATACATCAAACAGAAGGGAAGACAGAACAGGCAGAGCCATGCTTACCTGGCAGCAGCACACGTCAGCCTTTACGTCCATGTAATATTTAATATAATTCAGAGGAAGTTAATTTCCAAGGGGAGAAAGTAGGGAAGTCCCAACTACCATTCAATCCTTGGCCTCTCTTTCATGGACACTGCTTCAATTGGTTGATGCAAGATTTCAATGTCTATGTCCATATTATTTATACCCTCTTTGCAATGTGCAACTGCCACATGTACTCGGTGTGCCCATTCAGTTCTTGGCCTCTTTGAATGTAGCGCACTGTGCGTGCCCTTCCCATTGTTACCTGAGGCAAAGTGCGACGCATGCTCACGCTGCGCTGCCATGCCTACTGCGCCTTGTAGCAGGCGCTAAGCACCTCACTTAGAAGTTGGTTGAAGGTTACTCATCACAAACCTGACAGATATCCTGTCCACCCTATTACAAGTGCAGTACACATAGGGCCTGATTCTAACTTTGGAGGACGGTGTTAAACCGTCCCAAAAGTGGCGGATATACCACCTACCGTATTACGAGTCCATTATATCAGACCCATAGTGTTCACACTTAAGACAACTTGTCAGCCAGTGATCCCCGGGCATATGTGAAATTGGATAATTTATCAGGGCCGAAGGTGATAATTATTATAATCAATGGGAAGATGCAATCACTGAAGCCTTTCTCCCTCTTATTGCTGCTCACAGGTCGAGTAAAACATCAGGTGCAGCCCAGACCCTCTGCCAAGTGGTAATTTCAGAAGCCATTTATAGGTCACCAGGGGTCACAGCCGCGACCCCTGGCTTGCCCCTTGCGACACCTTGCAAAGAGGGGGCAGCTCGCCTGCAACACAGGGGCAGCTCATCCTTTTGGGGTTGCTTGTGGCTCCCTCTCCTTGTTTTCTCTCATTCGTTTATTACTCCGATAGTGACAAGTATTCGTCTATTCACTGTTAATGTGACTGAGGTAAGTCTATGTGGCCGCTGCTTCCTCGTAAATAAGGTTTGTGAAAGGTTTGATTTTTTTTTTAAATACAGCATGTTTTTTTCTAGGAAAACAGGCTGCATTTATATGAAAAAGTATTGTGCTATTGAAAAGCAATCACAGACTTGTGGTCTGCTGACCTCAGCAGGCCACCATCCCTGTGCTGGTAGCAAATCGAAGTGCATTGTAATCTGGGACCTGCAACATGCATATTAATGAAGTTGATTGCATTGTGAATCACTATGAATGATGTTCTTGCGAATCAACTTATTAATACACAAGTCGATTTTCAAAACCATAATCAATTCAGTGAAAGTCAGTGTGCAGTTTGTGACACTTTGACTGACTCAGCTCTTATGCATGTACCCGAGGTCCTATGTTTCCTAGCAGCAGGATCATGACTCAGCAGTCACCTCTGCGTGAGCTTCGATTCTGTGTGTGCTGATGACAGGTAAGATAATAATAGCTCCTGATAAAATCCAGCATCAACGTGTTCAGAATGTATTGGATGTGGTAATTACCGCACACATACAGACTTTACCAGGGCGCTCAGACTTGAGACAGGGTGTCTTGTATGGAGAAGGGAGACTCGCAGCAGACCACAATGGCTACCTAGATCACAACTCCAGTTACATGAAAACACACAGTGGAGGTCCAAACTGTCACCGAGCACACCACCCTTCCTTTCAATCTGCCACGCACCCTAGCTCAGGAGTGTGTGTGTGTGTGTGTGTGTGTCTGTGTGTGAGACATGGAACCTGACTGGGGACTTGTGACATCCATGGGAGTGCGCAAGATATAACTTATCTCCCCTAATAGAAACAAAAATGCAGAATACAATTGTGGCACAGTTCATCGTCTAGGATTGGTGAGGCGTTAATCTATAGTGTCCTTCTCCCGATCCGGGAGGATCACCTTGGACATGGGAAGATTGGGTTGTGGGTGGGTCACTGGCCAGGGTCACTCTCGGGCGTTAATCTATAGTGTCCTTCTGCCGATCCGAGAGGATCACCTTGGACATGGGAAGATTGGGTTGTGGGTGGGTCACTGGCCAGGGTCACTCTCGGGCGTTAATCTATAGTGTCCTTCTGCCGATCCGAGAGGATCACCTTGGACATGGGAAGATTGGGTTGTAGGTGGGTCACTGGCCAGGGTCACTCTCGGGGCGTTAGTCTAGAGTGTCCTTCTCCCCATCCGGGAGGATCACCTTGGACATGGGAAGATTGGGTTGTGGGTGGGTCACTGGCCAGGGTCACTCTCGGGGCGTTAGTCTAGAGTGTCCTTCTCCCCATCCGGGAGGATCACCTTGGACATGGGAAGATTGGGTTGTGGGTGGGTCACTGGCCAGGATCACTCTCGGGCGTTAATCTATAGTGTCCTTCTCCCGATCCGAGAGGATCACCTTGGACATGGGAAGATTGGGTTGTGGGTGGGTCACTGGCCAGGGTCACTCTCGGGGCGTTAGTCTATAGTGTCCTTCTCCCGATCCGGGAGGATCACCTTGGACATGTGAAGATTGGGTTGTGGGTGGGTCACTGGCCAGGGCGGCTCTCAGGGCAACAAAGAGCTGAGGTTACTGCCATTAGGTGCCAGCACTCAGTGTGATCTAGATGGGTTCATAATTCCAGGTTCAGTAACAATCCTCTTGAACTTTGAACTGTTCGTTGTCACACATTCCCCTTATTACTGTGCAGTTACCCCCATGCCCTTTCATTTGGTTAGAGTCCACAGAACACCTTCAAAAGTTGTGCAGAATTTTCTTCCATGGTGTCGGATACAGCTTTTTATTTTATTTCACATTCTTTGTTCCCAGACTTGAGGAAGGGTTGTAATCAGTAGCCATCCTTCAGTGGTGGGAATGGTGCAACTGAGTGCTTAGTTATTCAGCACAGAGGTAGGAGCACACCAAGGAGAGCAGCAAGGGGGGATTGTGTCACATGCACAAAAAGCTCCAGCTCTTCCTGTTGTTCTACTCTGGTTCTCATTGTCTTCTTGAGAGTTTGGACTAGCCTTGTATGTATGTATGTAGTATGTGCAAATCATTAAGTATGTAGTATGTGCAAATCATTAATCTGCCAAAGACAGTGGAGCGTTGTACTGCAGTAACTGCAAGGACATAGCCAACAGTTGATTGAGAGGTAGCTGTTTTGTGGACTGTTACCACATCCTGAGGTTGTGTTATTTAAAGAGGTGCGTCTTCAACCATTTCTGGAATCAGAGCATGGTTGAGGGGGTCCACATTGACACAGATGTATTGTTGCAGATCCTGGGTGCATAGATGGAAAAGGCTGGTTATCTTAGTTTTTACATCCTTACACTGATTCGTCTGCAGTCTGGTGGTGTCCTGGCTGTGGGCGTGCCAAGAACCGCCAGAGATGGTGAGTTTCTCAGCCAGAAAGACTGGGGTGCTGATCGCGATGCTTTGTAATTGATGCAACTGGTTTTGAAGATGGTCCAGGCCAGAAAGAGGATACAGTGGAGATCGATGATGATGGGGGTCATGTCATGATTTTTCTTCAGAGCCTGGATGAGATGTCTTGTGGCCTCTTGGATGCCCTTGTGGGGTAGGCGGGAGCAGAGTGTTATCTGAGAGGCCCTGAGCAGGGCGTTTCCTCTTCCAGATACAAGAGTACAAGGGCTAACATTGGAGTTCTGAAATTACTTTCTGGGAGAGCTGTTTTCACTTTCTTCAGTAGAGAAAGCTGGTACCAGACCATATCTGACTTAACATTGAGTGTAAGATGGCATTTGAAGCTGTCAAGCTTCATGTTATTGAGCCAAATTTGTACTATTTTGTGTTAGCTATTTTTGCAAATAACAGAAATTCTGTCTTGGTGGGTTCAGCTCCAGATACATTCTGGACCTCCAGGTATAGATGAGGTGCAGTCAGTGTGTGAAACAGTGGATTTCTGGAACAGAGCAGACTTTCAGCTAGAGTTGTGTATTGTTTGCATATAGGTTACTTCTGATGCTATTATCAGTGAGTAGAGCCTCAAGGAGTGCCATGTACAGGTTTAAAATGACAGCGACTGTATGGTATGTTGCGGGACTCTGCCGGTGATAGGGATCTTCTGTGACCTGCAGGTGTCCCTGTGAGCTTATGGGTGTTGGTTGGAAAGGTAGGAGGAGAACCAGGAAAGCACATTGCTAGTGAATCTTATTCAAGGCTTCAGGGTGTAGGCGATGGTTGAGTGGTAGACAGTGTTGAAGGCGGCTGGGATGTCCAGAAATATGAGGAGGCAGGGTCATCTTCATCTCTGGTCACAAGGGTATTGACTATGGTGTGTATGGTGGCTGCCTCTGTGCTGCTGCATGTGCTGAAGCCTTTCCACCAGAAGTGGTAAATGTTTGGATCTATAAGTATTTAGCAATATCAGTGCCCTGGAAAGTTAGGCCATTGGCTGTTTTGACTTTGTGGGGCAGTTTATGCAAACCCCAGATTTTCTCCAATTTAAGGGCTACCTGTGCAAATCAGTGCAGTTCAACATTCTGCAGCTTTTGATCACCATCAGTAGCTGATGCTCATGTCTGGAGTTGTCTCCCTTGGCGTAGGTGCAGTGAGGGGTAGTTGTTTGCAGTTGATGCTCATGTCTGAGGTTGTCTCCCTGGCGTAGGTGCAGTGGGGAGTCATTTTTTGCAGTTGATGCTCATGTCTGGGGTTGTCTCCCTTGGCGTAGGTGCAGTGAGTAGTTTTTTGCAGTTGATGCTCATGTCTGGGGTTGTCTCCCTTGGCGTATGTGCAGTGGGGAGTAGTTTTTTGCAGTTGATGCAGATGTCTGGAGTTGTATCCCTTGGCGTAGGTGCAGTGGGGACTAGTTGTTTGCAGTTGATGCTCATGTCTGAGGTTGCCTCCCTTGGAGTAGGTGCAGTGGGGTGCAGTGGGGAGTAGTTGTTTCCAGTTGATGTTCATGTCTGGGGTTGTATCCCTTGGCGTAGGTGCAGTTGGGAGTAGTTGTTTGCAGTTGATGCAGATGTCTGGCGTTGTATCCCTTGGCGTAGGTGCAGTAGGAGTAGTTGTTTGCAGTTGATGCTCATGTCTGGGGCTGTCTCCCTTGGCGTAGGTGCAGTGGGGAGTAGTTGTTTGCAGTTGACGCTCATGTCTGGGGTTGTCTCCCTTGGCGTAGGTGCAGTGGGGTGCAGTGGGGCGTAGTTGTTTGCAGTTGATGCTCATGTCTGGGGTTGTCTCCCTTGGCTTAGGTGCAGTTAAGAGTAGTTGTTTGCAGTTCACGCTCATGTCTGGGGTTGTCTCCCTTGGCTTAGGTGCAGTGGGGAGTAGTTTTGTGCAGTTGACGCTCATGTCTGGGGTTGTCTCCCTTGGCGTAGGTGCAGTGAGGAGTAGTTGTTTGCAGTTGATGCTCATGTCTGGGGTTGTCTCCCTTGGCGTAGGTGCAGTGGGGAGTAGTTTCTTGCAGTTGATGCAGATGTCTGCCATTGTCTCCCTTGGCGTAGGTGCAGTAGGAGTAGTTGTTTGCAGTTGATGCTCATGTCTGGGGCTGTCTCCCTTGGCGTAGGTGCAGTGGGGAGTAGTTGTTTGCAGTTGACGCTCATGTCTGGGGTTGTCTCCCTTGGCGTAGGTGCAGTGGGGTGCAGTGGGGCGTAGTTGTTTGCAGTTGATGCTCATGTCTGGGGTTGTCTCCCTTGGCTTAGGTGCAGTTAAGAGTAGTTGTTTGCAGTTGACGCTCATGTCTGGGGTTGTCTCCCTTGGCGTAGGTGCAGTGAGGAGTAGTTGTTTGCAGTTGATGCTCATGTCTGGGGTTGTCTCCCTTGGCGTAGGTGCAGTGGGGAGTAGTTTCTTGCAGTTGATGCAGATGTCTGCCGTTGTCTCCCTTGGCGTAGGTGCAGCGGGGAGTAGTTTTTTGCAGTTGATGCAGATGTCTAGGGTTGTATCCCTTGGCGTAGGTGCAGTAGGAGTAGTTGTTTGCAGTTGATGCTCATGTCTGGGGTTGTCTCCCTTGGCTTAGGTGCTGTGGGGAGTAGTTGTTTGCAGTTGATGCTCATACCTGGGGTTTTCTCCCTTGGCGTAGGTGCAGTGGGGTGCAGTGGCGAGTAGTTTTTTGCAGTTGATGCTCATGTCTGGGGTTGTCTCCCTTGGTGTAGGTGCAGTGGGGTGCAGTGAGTGTTCTTGGGGCCACAGGCTCCAATACCCACACCTTCTGTCCTGGTTGGTACTGAATCAGAACAGCCTTCTGGTCATGCCATTGCTTTTGGAGCTCTTGGCTGGCCTGAAGGTTTTTACTGGCCTTTTTCATGTACTCAGCCATTCTGGATCTTAGGCCAAGTACATAGTCCACTATGTCTTGTTTGGGAGCTTTTAAAGGTTGTTCCCAACCGTCCTTCACAAGTGTTAGGGGACCTCTTACAGGGTGCCCAAATAGGAGTTCAAATGGGCTGAAGCCCACTCCTTTCTGGGGTACCTCCCTGTAAGCAAAAAGGGGGCAAGGTAACAGGACATCCCATCTCCTCCTGAGTTTTTCAGGGAGTCCCATTATCATTCCTTTGAGAGTTTTATTAAACCTCTCTACCAGTCCATTAGTTTGTGGATGATAAGGTGTGGTGAATTTGTATGTTACACCACATTCCTTCCACATAGCCTTCAAGTATGCAGCCATAAAGTTGCTACCCCTGTCTGATACAACCTCTTTTGGGAAACCCACCCTGGAAAAGATTCCCAGGAGGGCTTTTGCCACTGCAGGTGCTGTAGTGGTCCTTAGAGGAATAGCTTCAGGATATCTTGTGGCATGGTCCACAACCACCAAGATAAACCTATTGCCTGAAGCAGTAGGAGGGTCAAGGGGGCCAACTATGTCAGCCCCTACCCTTTCAAAGGGAACCCCAACCACAGGTAGTGGAATAAGGGGAGCCTTTGGTGTGCCACCAGTCTTGCCACTGGCTTGGCAGGTCACGCAAGACTTACAAAAATCTTTTGTGTCCTCTGACATCCTAGGCCAGTGAAACAGGGGGGCAAGCCTTTCCCATGTTATGATCTGGCCCAAATGCCCAGCCAAAGGAATGTCATGTGCCAGGGTTAGGAGGAACTCTCTGTACTGCAGGGGAATGACAAATCTCCTGGCTGCTCCAGGTTTTGGGTCCCTTGCCTCTGTGTACAAGAGGTTGTCCTCTCAGTAAACTCTATGTGAGTCACTGACATCCCCATTTTGCTGCTTGACAGCTTGCTGTCTGAGACCCTCTAATGTGGGACAGGATTGCTGTGCCACATTCAGCTCTTCCCTGGCAGGCC
This sequence comes from Pleurodeles waltl, assembly GCF_031143425.1. Lineage (NCBI taxonomy): Eukaryota > Metazoa > Chordata > Amphibia > Caudata > Salamandridae > Pleurodeles > Pleurodeles waltl. The sequence goes on from NW_027149893.1 coordinate 353,866, forward strand.
CATATCCACCCAAAAGCTCAGCAGTGTCTGCTGCCAGCTCATCTGGTGAAGGTTCTGCACAGGGAGGAAATTCTTCTTCCTCAGAAGGAGAATCATCTGTAGAGGGAGGGATAGTGGGTAAGGATTTACCCTTGCTACCCCTAGATTTAGGGAACACTTGGTCCATTGTTCCAGGATCCAAGTTACCCTGTCCTTTTTGCTTTTTGGCCTGAGCCCTTGTCAAAGCAAAAATATGCCCGGTAATGCCCAGCATTGTTGCATGAGCCTCCAACTCCACTTCTGCCCAAGCTGAAGTCTCTCAATCATTTCCTAGTAGACAGTTTATAGGTAAATCTGAAGCAACCACAACTTTCTTTGGGCCAGTAAACCCCAACCCCCCCCCCCAAGTTGAGATTCACAACAGCCATGGGGTGGCTAAGAGTGTTGTTATGAGCGTCTGTCACTTGGTACTGGTGACCAAGTAGGTGTTGTTCAGGATGTACCAGTTTCTCTATTACCATGGTAACACTGGCACATGTGTCCCTGTAGGCCTGAACCTCAACACCATTTATTAGGGGAAGTTGCTTATACTTATCCATATTAAGGGGACAAGCAACCAAGGTGGCCAAATCAATGGCACCTTCAGAGACTAACACAGCCTCTGTGGTCTCCCTAACAAGATCAACCCCAACTAAATTACCAAAAGTGAGCCCAGCTTCTCCCTTGGATTGGCTATTAGTAGGTTTGCTCCCACCACCACTGCTATTACTAGGGACACTAGAGTTTGCAGTAGGGGTTGTGGTAGTGGGAGGTTTGGTGTTTTTCTTTGGACAACTGGCATCAGTTGTCCAATGGCCTTTGACTTTACACAAATAACACCAAGGCTTTTTAACTTGATTTGAAGAGGATTTGGACCCACCACCCCCACCAGAGGATTTTTGTGGGCCTGATGAAGACTCATTTTTAGATTTGTCCCCACCCTTGTCAGAAGACTTACCATCCTTCTTCTTGCCTTCCTTGTCACCCCCTGTATGAATGTTTCTGTTCACTCTTGTTCTGACCCATTTGTCTGCCTTCTTTCCCAATTCTTGGGGAGAGGTCAGATCTGAGTCTAGTAGATATTGGTGTAACAAGTCAGACACACAGTTATTCAGAATATGCTCTTTCAGAATAAGATTATATAGGCTTTCATAGTCAGAAACTGTACTGCCATGTAACCACCCCTCCAAGGCCTTCAATGAACAGTCAACAAAGTCTATCCAGTCTTGTGAAGACTCTTTTCTGGTGTCTCTGAACTTAATCCTGTATTGTTCAGTGGTTAAGCCAAATCCATCCAAGAGTGCATCCTTCAAAACTGCAAAATTGTTAGCATCACTTTCTCTAACAGTAAGGAGCCTATCCCCACCCTTTCCATTGAAAGATAGCCACAATCTAGCAGCCCACTGCCTTTGAGGGACCCCCTGTACCATACAGGCCCTCTCAAGTGCACCAAACCACTTGTTAACGTCATCCCCCTCCTTGTAAGGGGGAACTATCTTGTGCAGATTCCTGGAATCATGCTCTCTCACTGGATTACTATCAGGAATACTGCTGCTGCCACCATGGGGTCCTAACCCCAATCTCTATCCTTCTCCAGGTCTAGGGATTCCCTGTCTAGAGCCAGCTGTTGCTGTTTAAGCTTCAGTCTGGTCTCTTCCACTCTCAACTTTTTGAGTTCCCTTTCTAACATGTTGTCTTCGGGGTGGGTGGATTGGGAATGCTTGGACACTGAGGACAACTTGGAAACAACAGAGGGAGATCTGTCCCTAACAGCTTGGACTCTAACAACCTGGCCTCCAGGAAAAAAAACATCCCTACTATGATGGGAGCTTCTATTACCACCAGCATTGCTCTGAGGTCTGCTGAGGGGCAGATTTGGAATAGAACCCTCCACACCTCCCTCAAGGGGTTCCCCTGAGTCAGAATGGGAGCTATCTACTAACTTCTCAGTTGAAGTGCCTGCTAGGGACTTATCATTCTCAATGAGCATGTTAAATAGAAATTCTCTTGAAGGGTTCTTTCCTATCACTAAACCTCTATCAATGCAGAGACTCCCTAGGCTCTTGAAGTTTAAATTGTCAGAAGTTGTATTGACCATTTTAAGAGCAGTTCCTACATCAGACATGATAGAAGAAGGTTTAGAGACAGTGAGAAGAGAGAAAAAGTTTCAGGACTTTTAAAAGAACAGAAAAAAAACACTTTTTCAAACGTTTTAAAACTTTTTAGAGGTTTTGGAGTACTTTTCAGCACTTAGTAGAAAGTGTAAGAGAAGAAAGCAAAACTTTTTGGTTAGGTGTACATACACTGAACTTGTTTTGTATATTATTCTTTTATGAAAAGTACACAATGACAATGTGGTAAGTAGTTACAAGTACTTATCCCACCGCTGCACAACCAATGTAGGAGGCTGGCCTGGCTTGTAGTGGGTACCAGAGGTACTTACACCTTGTGCCAGGTCCAGTTATCCCTTATTAGTGTAGAAGAGGTGTTTCTAGCAGCGTAGGCTGATAGAAGGTAGCTATGGCAAAGCAGCTTAGGCTGAACTAGGAGACATGTAAAGCTCCTACTATACCACTGGTGTCATATGCACAATATCATAAGAAAACACAATACACAGATATACTAAAAATAAAGGTACTTTATTTTTATGACAATATGCCAAAAGTATCTCAGTGAGTACCCTCAGTATGAGGATAAGTTATATACACAAGATACATGTACACAAACCAAAATTATGCAGGTAATAGCAAAAGGAAGTAATGCAAGCAATGTAAAGTTACAGTAGATTGCAATAGGAGCACATAGGTATAGGGGCAACACAAACCATACACTCCAAAAGTGGAATGCAAACCACAAATGGACCCAAAACCTATGTGAGCTTGTAGAGGGTCGCTGGGACTGTAAGAAAACAGTGAGGGTTAGAAAAATAGCCCACCCCAAGACCCTGAAAGGTAGGTGTAAAGTGCAACTACAACCCCCAGAGAGCACAGAAGTCGTGATAGGGGGATTCTGCAAGGAAAACAAACACCAGCAATGCAACAAAAGTGGATTTCCGGACCTGAGTACCTGTAAGACAAGGGGACCAAGTCCAAGAGTCGCGACAGTGTCGAGAGTGGGCAGGAGCACAGGAAATGCCAGCTGACGGTGCAAGGAAGCCGCCACCGGATGGAAGAAGCTTGGTGTTTTGCAAGAACGAAGAGGACTAGGAACTTCCCCTTTGGAGGATGGATGTCCCACGGCGTGAGGAAGCTTGCAGAGGTGTTCCCACGCAGAAAGACTGCAAACAAGCTTTGCTAGCTGCAAGGGTCGCAGTTAGGGTTTTTGGTTGCTGCTGTGGCCCAGGAGGGACCAGGATGTCGCCACTTGGATGAGGAGACAGAGGGGGTGTCCAGCAAGTCAAGGAGCCCTCACAGAAGCAGGCAGCACCCGCAGAAGTACCGGAACAGGCACTTGGAAGAAGAGTGAACTGGAGTCCATGCGAAGTCACAAAAGGGAGTCCCACGACGCCGGGGGACAACTCAGAAGGTTGTGCACTGCAGGTTAGAGTATCGGGGATCCAGGCTTGGCTGTGCACAAAGGAAATCTTTGAAGAGTGCACAGGAGGAGGAGCAGCTGCAAATCACGCGGTACCCAGCACTGCAGTCTAGCGTTGGGAGGCAAGGACTTACCTCCACCAAACTTGGACTGAAGAGTCACTGGACTGTGGGAGTCACTTGGACAGAGTTGCTGAGTTCGAGGGACCACGCTCGTCGTGCTGAGAGGGGACCCAGAGGACCGGTGATGCAGTGTTTTGTTGCCTGCGGTTGCAGGGGGAAGATTCCGTCGACCCACTGGAGATTTCTTCAGATCTCCTGGTGCAAGAAGGAGGCAGGCTACCCCCAGAGCATGCACCACCTGGAAACAGTCGAGAAAGCCAGCAGGATGAAGCCATACAAGGTTGCTAGTAGTCGTCTTGCTACTTTGTTGCGGTTTTGCAGGCGTCCTGAGCAGTCAGCGGTCGATCCTTTGGCAGAAGGTGAAGAGGGAGATGCAGAGGAACTCTGGTGAGCTCTTGCATTCGTTATCTAAAGAATTCCCCAAAGCAGAGACCCTAAATAGCCATAAAAGGAGGTTTAGCTACCTAGGTAGGAGGATTGGCTACTAAGAGAGGTAAGAGCCTATCAGAAGGAGTCTCTGACGTCACCTGCTGGCACTGGCCACTCAGAGCAGTCCAGTGTGCCAGCAACGCCTCTGAATCCAAGAGGGCAGAGGTCTGGGGCACACTGGAGGAGCTCTGGGCACCTCCCCTGGGAGGTGCAGGTCAGGGGAGTGGTCACTCCCCTTTCCTTTGTCCAGTTTCGCACCAGAGCAGGGCTGGGGGATCCCTGAACCAGTGTAGACTGGCTTATGCAGAGATGGGCAGCATCTGTGCCCATCAAAGCATTTCCAGAGGCTGGGGGAGGCTACTCCTCCCCAGCCATCACACCTATTTCCAAAGGGAGAGGGTGTTACACCCTCTCTCAGAGGAAATCCTTTGTTCTGCCTTCCTGGGCCAGGGCTGCCTGGATCCCAGGAGGGCAGAAAACTGTCTGAGGGGTTGGCAGCAGCTGCAGTGGAGACCCCGGAAAGGCAGTTTGGCAGTACCCGGGTTCTGTGCTAGAGACTCGGGGGATCATGGAATTGTCTCCCCAATGCCAGAATGGCATTGGGGTGACAATTCCATAATCTTAGACATGTTAAATGGCCATGTTCGGAGTTACCATTGTGACGCTATACATATGTTGTGACATATGTATAGTGCACAAGTGTAATGGTGTCCCCGCACTCACAAAGTCCGAGGAATTTGCCCTGAACGATGTGGGGGCACCTTGACTAGTGCCAGGGTGCCCACACACTAAGTAACTTTGCACCCAACCTTCACCAGGTGAAGGTTAGACATATAGGTGACTTATAAGTTACTTAAGTGCAGTGGTAAATGGCTGTGAAATAACGTGGATGTTATTTCACTCAGGCTGCACTGGCAGGCCTGTGTACAAATTGTCAGATCTCCCTATGGGTGGCAAAAGAAATGCTGCAGCCCATAGGGATCTCCTGGAACCCCAATACCCTGGGTACCTCAGTACCATATACTAGCGAATTATATGGGTGTATCAGTATGCCAATGTGAATTGGTGAAATTGGTCACTAGCCTGTTAGTGACAATTTGGAAAGCAGAGAGAGCAGAACCACTGAGTTTCTGGTTAGCAGAGCCTCAGTGAGACAGTTAGCCATCACACAGGGAACACATACAGGGCACATACTTATGAGTACTGAGGCCCTGCCTGGCAGGTTCCCAGTGACACATAGACTAAAACAACATATATACAGTGAAATATGGGGGTAACATGCCAGGCAAGATGGTACTTTCCTACAGGTGCCCCAAAGTTAGGATGTGCACTTGGGATCTCAAATTATCACTTCCACACGAACAATAGCGCTGCGTCCAGCCACGGCTCTCTTGCCCCTCAGTCCTCTAGGATATTCTGAATTCTACCTCTCTGCACGTCCCTGTTATACAGAGAAAGGGAGACCAAAGCACTGCTACTAACCCCTTAAGCAAATCACAAAGTAATAGTTGTTTGTTAAAGCGCAAGACCGGAAATAATAAAAATGAATAAAAACAGTACTTACCCATGCTTCCTTGTCCTCCGCCCCATGTTTCTTCTTGGATGCAGTCAGCGCGAGTCCTCCTGGAGTCTCAGCCGACTCCCCTCCGCAAATCCCAATGCTGCTCTCATGCTGCTGATAATGTTAGCAGCATGAGGGAAGTGCCAGGATAGGTTGAAGCGAGCTGCTTTGGCCTGGGCCTGCTCTCCACCCAGCTGTCTAAGAGAGCTGAGTAGAGAGGTTTAAACTGTGCATATCAGGCTGACCGTTGCAAGACAGTCGACCAAAGTGACATGCGCAGTGTAAACTGGAGAAGCCAGCAGCGTTGCTCCCTGCAGCCAATCAGCAGCTATAGCCCCGCCCAGCGCTGTCGCTCAGCTCGGCTGAAATAAAAAATTAAATGGCAATGAAATCTCTTCATTACAGTTTTATTTTTCATGGTTACTGCGATGTCAGCAGGGGGGATGATGTTCTTCTGCCCTAAGGGAGGAACTGCCCCTGGGCA